>NC_136414.1:6222500-6732500 GCF_051521515.1 Lactuca serriola | reverse complement strand
TTTTCCACGCGTAGGTAAAAACAAGATCTACAACTTTCATTTAGACTCTGTCGGCTAGTTCTTGACCGATCTTAAATTTAACAGTAGGAGGAGATTAGACTGCTAAATGACCGCGAAGAATTCGTAACTCCTTCATACGGACTCCATTTTCGTCTGTCTTTTTACCGTTGAGTTCCTATTAATGAGATCTTCAACTCTCATTTAGGTCGCGTAAGCCAAAAACTGCTCGAACTAAAATTCGAGTTTCGGGCTGTACACTGCTAAGCCGAAACTTCGAAAAATCATAACTTCCTCATACGAAGTCAGATTTGGGCGTTCTTTTTATCGACTCTCTTAGTTTAACGTATCCTAAAACTTTCATTTAGATTGCTAAGGCTAAATCTTGCTCTATCGTAAATTCACTATTTACGCTTCCCGGTGTCGTGCCGGTTTTGCCGTAAAACTTCGACGGGCCATAACTTCTTCGTTATAACTCGGATTTCGGCGTTCTTTATATGTACGGAAACCTTGAGACATATTCTACAACTTTATGTAAAGATATCGGGCTTATCTCACACTTTAATTTTGATGTTTATTTTTATTCTTTATTAATTATACATTTATAATTAAATTATAAGCACATAAATACACATAATACTCAAATATTTCATCTTTATTACCTCAAAAAGAGTTACAATAGTTGACCTAGACTATTATATTGACAAATATGCTTAGACCTGAAACCCGGGAGTTATATATATATATATATATATTGAAATTTTATTTTAAAAAATACTTAATGTTTACACTTTGATATTTAATGTTTTCTTTAAAAAAATATTTAAACCTCACATATAGACTATTCATTTGGTTTTGTATTTTCAAATATAAAATACTAAATCAAATCCTATTACAATTCTTTCATTATAGAATACAAAATGAAAAATAAGCCTCATTTTGGAAATAATGATTTTACTTAGGTCTATATTTTGAGGTTTAATATTTCGGGGTCCATTTAAGTCGTAATTTGTGTTTTGGTTAATAATTTTATTGTGATAGTATAATCAATTAATTAAATTATCAACCTACGGATGTTTAAATGGTTAGTAATTTTATTACGGTCGGGTATTATGGGTGGAGTTAAAAAAGTTCAAATGGTAGAAAATAGAATTGATGCCTTTGATTGATTATTTTCATCCTTTATGGATATAGAATTTTGGAAATTTTGATACTTTCATGATCAATGAAGTGAGGAAATCCCTTGATGATGCTTTGCTGCCACACGGTGTCATTGTTACTAGGCGAGACAGTTTCTTGCCTAGAATAAGGAATATTTTCTATTGGAGATATCAGTTGAATAGATAACCAATGAGTGACAACTTAATTCGTTAGGATATTGATGTTCCTTCAAGACTTTAAACTTTATGTATAGAATATCCAGAAGATATAACTCATGTTTTTATCGCTTGTGAAGTTGAACTGATCATTGGTCTTGGATTGGGAGATGGTGTGATCTTCAAATTCAAAATTCAATTTGGGTGGAGGTTGTTACCACTTGGATTGATACCCTTCAACCTTCAAGTAGTAAGTGTTTGGTGTTGGAGGCTATCATAATGACTATGTGATGGGTATTATGAAACTTTAGGAATAAGACTTTTTTTTCGTGCTCATAATCGGAGAAAGGAGACACCCAAAGAATTGATTTTATATTATTCGTTTATTTGGTTTGTGTTTAGAAATCAAAATATAATTTTTAATTGAGTATGTCGTGGTTGATAAACTCTATTATGGTCATTCCGTTGTAATCGTTCCTCTTTTTCAAGAGCAATTTGATAACATGGGTATTATAATCTGTTAGTATAGACGTTTGTATTCATGTATAGCCCATTATTATAGTTTGTGTATATGCCTAGTAGATATGTATTCATCAATATATATTCATACATTGTAACATATTTTCGATGAGGATAGTATTTTGGCATAATATGGTATCAAAGACCATATCCAAACTTTCCAAAACACTACCCTTTCTTTTCTCTCTTTCCTTTGCCACCTCATCTTCTCCATTGGCAACTCGTAACCCTACCAGCGGCCGCTCCTCTTCATCAGCAATGGTAAGCGAAAATCATGTCAATCCTCTCCCACACAAAGTCTTGGTTATCACCAATATCAAAGCTCACATACTAATTCTCCTTGATCTTAATCGGCACAATTATGATACATGGAGTGAATTCTTCTCTACTCAATGTGATGCATATGATGGACTTAATCATATCGATGCAACCTATGACAATCCAACTCCCAAACCCACATAACCTAAATGGAAGAAGGTAGATGTGGTGCTTCGTACATGACTCTATTTGACAATGTCTTAAAATCTTGTCAACACAATCATCAAACCTAATGTTTTGGCTTGTCAAATATGGTTGAAAATTGAAAAGCTCTTTCAAGATAATAAAGACTCCTGTATCATGCAAATTAAAAGTGAAATTTGATCTGTCTTTGTGGGTGATTTATCGGTGTATGCTTATTGTTCCAAGATTCAAACCATCGCCGACTTACTTGAAAATTTTGATGCTACCTCCAAAATATCCGACAAACATCTAGTGATTCACACCACCACTGACCTCTCCTCTCGGTTTTACAACACTGTTATTATGCTCCACCATCGCATCCCATTTCCCACGTTTTCTTAAACTTGTTCCATTCTTGCTTTGGAAGAAACTCATCTCAATCACCCACGAAACATGACCACTGCATCACATTTCGAAAACTCTTCACCACCTGTGATTCTTCATACCACCTTGGCTTCAGATTAGCGCCATAATAATACCCAGAATGACTGCCACTAGCAGCCCCAAAAGGACCGCCAACAGCAGCGAAATCATGGCAACAACAACAGCGAACAGCGACAACAACCTCCCATGCCTGCTCTTTCTGGGTCTTCTTTCCGACTCCATTCCAACAACAATGGTCCAGCGTCCCCATTGGCTCCCCTGGCCCAACAGAAATCAATGCCAACAGCAAGGGCTTCTTGGCCCACCTCCTCAACATTATTCAATAGGCCAAACAACTTTTTTAGGACATATTTCGGGGAATTTAGAAAATTCAACAAGTCTGAAAAATCACATAAAATGTTCCCCCTCCTTGGGTATGGTTCAGAAATCAACAACCCACCTCCATCCCGCAAATGTTTCATCATTGTCACTTCACGGCCCAACAAACGAATGGATAATAAACACGGGAGCTACCGATTTTGTGCATGCAAATAAAGGTATACTTGAAACTCTTAGTCATAATGGCAATTATCATTCAGTTTTAGTCGGTAACGGGTCGCCTATTTCTGTAACTAAGACCGAACATTCATCCTTTCCTTTACATAACTCTCATCGCCCACTACACCTTCATAATATTCTTATTACACCCAACATCATTAAAAATCTTATTTTGGTTCGTAAATCCACTCGTCAAAACAAATCAACTATTGAATTTGATGAATTTGGTTTTACTGTCAAGGATTACGGGACCAAGCAACCCTTAATCTGATGTGATAGTGACGACCCACTCTACCCGGTTCTTCCTTCCACACCTCAAGTCCACGTTTCTGCAAGCCGCTCTTTTTGGCACCAACGTCTTGGTCATCCCGACAATAAAGGTTTATAATCTTTAATTTCAAATAAATTTATTTCTTGTAATAAGACAATATTTGATGGTACTTGTCACTCATGTCAACTTGGAAAACATGTTAAACTTCTATTTGATGTGTCAAAAAATATTATTTCCAACATGTTTGATATTGTTCACTCGGATGTATGGATATCACCTATTGCTAGCATTAGTGGTTTTTATTACTATGTTATATTTCTTAACCACTACTCTCATTATCCTTGGGTCTACCCACTCAAACAAAAATCCGATGTGTTTGCTAAATTTCTTTTATTCTCAAAATATATCAAAAAACAATTTGGTAAAAGCATAACAACATTCCATTGTGATAGTGGCAGTGAATTTGATAACAAGCAATTCATTGATCATTTTTCAAATCAAGGCATTCAATTCCATTTCTCATGCCCCACACCTCTTAACAAAATGGTAAATCCGAACGAATGTTACACACAATCAGTAACTCTATTTGTTCCTTAATATTCCAAGCTCATATGCCTCTTACCTATTGGGTGGAAGCTCTTCATATGCCCATCCATTTGCCAAACATCCTCCCATCTACCTTAATTCAAAATGACAAAACCCACTTCCGCCTCTTCCAAACTCACCCCACATATACTCACCTCCGTGTGTTTGGCTCTTTGTGTTACCCTCGTCTCACTACCCTACATAAACTATCTCCTCGCTCATCTCCTTGTGTTTTACTTGGTTACCCCTCCAATAACCATGACTATCGATGTATTGACATATCCTCTCGCAAAATCATTATATCCCTTCACGTCATTTTTTATGAAACCATATTTTCTTTCAAATCTGTCACACCCAACGCACCACCATCTTATGATTTTCTTGACACCATTCCCACATCATCATCATCATTCAAATTTAATGATTACCTCCAACCGTATCAAAAACTCATCTCCACCACACGTACTCCATCCAGCTCTTATCCCTCTTCATCTTCATCTCCTTTTGACCAATCTATGGTCTCTCCCTCATCCTCATCTCCCTCCTCTAACACGGTTCCTCATTGTAACACCCGATATCATGTATTTCTCATTCTAGTTCTTTATGTTATAAAACTGTTGCAAATGACATCTTTATGATGGGCGCACAAGGTTGTACGTCAGGCGTAAGTCAGCAGGCTTGTGGTGGGTCAAAAGTAGAGTACGTCGGGCGTACTCGTGCATTCCCTAAACCCTAATTCGTTGGGTTGTGACCCATATTTAAGCATCTTAATCCCTCTTGGACCTTCTCATGACCAACCTCCATCCCTCTAAACCATAAAGTTGAAACCCTAGCCCTTGTTACTGAGATTTGAAACTTGAGAGTGATCCTTGAGTGTTCTTGGTGGTGAAGGAAGGTCATTCAAGAAGTGGTGGTGTATTCAAGTCTTTGGATCCAGAATCTACATCTCTATGTTCACATTTTGAAGGTATAAAGTTCAAACCTTGGAGATTGTTTTGATAGATCTTGTTTAGACTTGGATTTAAGTTCATTTTTCCCAAAATCTTGACCTTTGTGAGTATGGAATACTCCATAGCATATGATTTGTCCTTTCAGACATTATAGGGTTCTTAGAGTCATAAAAATGTTAGCTTGGTCCTTTCCTTTCTACCATGCACGCGTTATAGAGATTTTAGTGAAGTGAAATGTTTGGGTTTTGGGATTAAGCTCTCTTTAGCCATGCAAAGGCATAAAGTCAGAGACTTTATGGATTAGGACGTCTTTTTAGGATTGGATATGAAGTTGGAGTAAGTATCTTAACGATTAAGACCTTAAAAATGAAGTTTTGGGATCAGTCGCATATGACAAGCGTACTCCTGACTAGGGCCAGTGTAGCCAGTTGTGAGCCCATTCCTTCCCAACCAAGTGCTTTACGCCCAACGTAGAGTTGTGTATTCCGCGCATATGACCATGGGTTGATTAGGGTAAAATGGTATTTTGCCTTAAATATGGATTATACTTGGTTTGGGATTAGTGGAGTATGCACAATTACCTTAATTATTAATTAGGGTAAATTAGTGTAATTATTAAGTGGAGTCTAGTTCTGACAGTTCGGGTGTGAGTTTTGTCAGTCATCTATGCAAGGTGACTCTCCTCACTATTCTTACATGTATGGTAGAATATAGTTATGTATGTGATAACTATCTGGGTCTATGTGTTATTACTATGATATGTGTTATTGTGTGTGTGTGTGTTGAGACTTCGGGTAGTCTCCATGATTTATGATAACCCACAAGGCGTGTTGTTTGCCCACTGAGACTTCGGGTAGTCTCCAGGGTTGCTGATAACCCATAACTGTTTATTTTGTGTTGTGTTATATGTGGTATTTTGGGGAACTCACTAAGTTTCGTGCTTAATGTTGTTGATTAAATGTGTTTCATGTACTTTTGAGGATCACGAGAAGGAGAATGCTTGATTATACACATTCACGTGCGGTTTATTATCCGAATATTTTAGGGAACTCTAATATTTTGATGACGATCTATATTTGAAATTGGTGAATTTCTTGAGATGGTTATTACGATTAATGTTTTGATATGAATTTAAAACGAAAATTTTGGTTTGGAAATTTGGATGTTATACTTACGAACCTGTTATTCCTCCACTTACTCATTACATAAACACTCGTGCTAAAACGGAATTCATAAACCCATTCAACGCCTTAATCTCCATACATCGGTTATCTCCCCCGGCCCCCGGTCTCACTTACAGGCTTTTATAGGACCCTAATTGGCAAAAAGCCATGAATAATGAATTTAATACTCTTAACACTAACGATACTTAGCAGCTTGTACCACGACCTTAAGGGGTCAATATTATTCGGTCTATGTGGCTTTATCGTCACAATTTTCATGCAAATGGTATTCTTTCTCGTTACAAAGCTAGACTTGTAGAAAATGGACGTAGCCTGCTACCAATAGTGGATTGTGATGAGACATTCAACATGGTTGTTAATCCGGAAAAAAATCAGATTGTTCTTAGACTGGTTATTTCCTGTAAATAGACCATTCACCAGCTTGATGTAAAGAACACCTTCCTTCATGGTTATCTTAAGCAAACGGTCTACATGCATCAACCTTCTGGTTTTTGTGACCCATCTCGACCTGATCATGTGTGCTTACTTCAGAAATCTCTGTATGGTCTCAAACAAGCCCACGGGGCATGGAATGATCGCTTTGCCCAACATGCCACCAACACCGGTTTTCAGCAAATTCGTATAGATCCCTCTCTTCATCATCCAAACTGCATCAGCTACAACATATCTACTTTTATATGTAGATGAAATCATTCGGACAGCTTTTACCACACCACTTCTTCAACAGATTATTAGTCATCTCAGTCACGAATTCTCCATGACTAATCTTGGGCCACTTAACTACTTTCTTGGTATATTTACAATTCGATCAGACATGTGTCTCTTTCTCTTTCAAAGAAAGTACGCCATTGACATCTTGGAACGAGCAAAAATATTGAATTGTAATCCATGTCACACTCCTGCTGAACCTCTTCAAAAACTTCATTCATCAGGACCTACTGTAGCGGATCCCACTCTATATCACAGTCTTGCTAGTGCTCTTCAGTATCTGACCTTTACTAGACCAAAAATTACATTTGCAGTCCAACATATATGTCTTCATATACATGGCCCTCGAAAGCAAAACCTTCATGCTCTTAAGCGTATTCTTCGGTACACCAGGGGCACTATTGATCATGGTCTTCAAATTCACATATCCCCCACTGCTAACCTTGTTGCCTACTCTGACACAAACTGAGGGGATGCCCCACCACTTGTCGCTCCACATCCGGGTATTGTGTCTTCCTCGGTGATAACCTCATCTCTTGGTCCTCCAAACGCCAAGGTGTTCTCTCTCGTTCCAATGTAGAGGCCAAATATCAAGACGTAGCCAATTCAGTCGTAGAAACAAGCTGGATTTGTAATCTTCTTTTAGAGCTATGTTTCCCAACAACCAAAGCGACAATCATTTACTGTGGAAACATCAATGTTGTGTACATGTCTGCTAATCTGATTAATCATCAACGAACAAAACACATAGAGATCGACACTTCATTTTGTCTGCGACCAAGTTGCCAGGGGCCAAATTCATGTATGTACCATCGTTTTCTCAATATAGCAACAGCTTCACCAAAGGACTTCCTTCATCACTTTTCTCATACTTTCGTTCCAGTTTAAATATCTATATTCTTGTTGAAACTGCGTCGGGAGGGGGGTGTGTTAGTATACACGTTTGTATTCATGTATAGCCCATTATTATAGTTTGTGTGTAGGCCCATTAGATATGTATTCATCAATATATATATAGCGGTGTGATTTTATAATGATTTTCTTTGAAGATTTTAACGATTATATGCCAGAGTAGTTTCCTCATTGAAAATAGGTTATAATATATATATATATATATATATATATATATATATATATATATATATATATATATATATATATATATATATATATATATATATATATAAAATAACCTATTTTCAATGAGGAAACTACTCTGGCATATAATCGTTAAAATCTTCAAAGAAAATCATTATAAAATCACACCGCTAACCAATATATTACATAACACTAACTTGTATGTTAGTATTATGCATCATTTGTTTTTTTATTCTGGATGTTGCAAAAAAGCCGGTTGAATAACAAGTCGAAATGTTTAAGTTTTTTGTACAGACCGAAATGGTTTGGTTCTAAAACACTTTTTGTATAATACTAAATATTTAAGTTTAAATATAAATTGTTATAAAAAAAACTACGTTACAATGACAAAATAATTGTTATGCGAAATCAAAGAAAAGCAAGAAAACACTACATAAGAATTTGCATGGTTTGGTTAAAGAGATTTGACCTACGTCCACAAGTATGAACTAGAGGCATCTTGTATTATTCAATTGTTTCACTTAATAAATTGGAAACCTTAACTACGAATATGTATAACCGAAAATCTTAACAACTATCGTATACAACTTTGGTCTTAACGACCCTCGGCCTTCGTCAAACATATATCATGTTAATTTCGCAACTCAAGTTTTTCCGCTTTGTTTCGTGTCGGCTTATCTATTCAGACTGTCAAATTCCAATTCATACTTTAACGATAACTTTTTGGCTAAGATAATTTAAAAGGATTGCATACATTTTTATAAGGGTGAGCATATTAACCGAAAAACCGAACCATAACCAAATTAACCGATATAACCAAACCATTTTAATCAGTGGCGAAGCCAGGATCAAAGTAAAGGGGTATCACAATTTTATTTTTAGGATAACCCAAAATTTTTTCCGGTGTACTTGGGCTTCCCCGGTTCAATTTCAGTTTTAAACCCAAACCTTAATCGAATTCTTAGCTAACCTCAAGTCTTGTTATATAAACATGAAGTTGAAGTATATTTTTATGCTTGAATCGATGTGGGATTCAAAGTAGATATCAAATGAAATATGAGGATAACAGACTTATATAATAGACAAAAATGGTTGAGTTTACATATGTTTGGCGATGTGGGATAGAATACCTGAGAGCTTTATTTTAATAAGGCAATTCCTTAAATTAGTAGCTCTACTATTTGTTTGTGTTTATAATTAAAGGGATACATATATATATACATTATACCGAAAAAAATTGAAGAATTCGTAAACAAAAATTACACAACCGAAAAAAATTTGACGGGTATCCCGGGCTACCCCGGGATCCCCTTGGATCCGCCTATGATTTTAATCGAACCATTACTAAAAGATATGACTCGGTTTCTAATTTTGATTAACCAAATACATATGGTTCGGTTATGGTTATAATAAAAAACCGAACCATTATAAACCGAACCGAACCAATAATATTAATGATGGTTTAATATAATATAGTATGAAATATAGTATGTTCTATCAATACAATTATACATACACATCATCCACTTTTTACAACGTACACTTTGCGTTTTCAATTTTTATAGAAAAATATTTTTATTTTTATGTTATCTTGGACCATTTTGGTTAAGCGATATTAACCATTAACCATAACAAGACTAAAACCATTAACGATAACCAATATTAACCGCTACCCAATGGTTATCGAAATACATTAACCAATTGTAATGGTTATGGTTCGGTTTTGACCAGTAACCGAACCAAACCGCTCCATACACATCCCTACATTTATAAGTGTTTCTAAATTTGTTTGACCCACTTAAATAGATTATTTTTTGATCTTACGTTCTTACATTCTTACGTATATAAATCATTATAGATAAAATATAATACACGTCTACAAATTAATAAATAAATCAGTTGAAATTATTATTTTTAAACCAATTGTCGCCAAAGGAGGCATTTGCTAGAAAAGGATAATGTTGAGTATAACAATCACCATATAAATTCTTTGGTGGATTTCTATCCCAAATAGCAACCATAAAAACTTTATCTAATTTGTGTAAAAAATCATTATCAATTTGCTTACGTATTTTGGTAACAACTTGAAATGTATTTTCTAATTTGTGTAATAAAAATCATTCTATATGTAAATAGTAAAAGATATAACGTGATCGACTAAATATGAAATTTATCCATATCTTGTCAAAAGCTATAGTGTCATAGTATTTATTTAGTTTCTTAGATATATTATCGTCTTCGTAAAATTGTAAAAGATAATAATTTTTATAAGAATGGATGGTTTCTGAACTATCAAGTAAACTAGTTATTTTTGCATTTGTATTTTTATATTTATATGGTATCGTTCATTACTAGATTATAGTCCGCGTTAAACCCGGGAAACGTATAAAAAAACATATAATCGTTTATAGATATTGTATAATGATTATAAAAAAAATATATGGTTATTGGTATTATTAAAATGTGTAGAAAATACATTGAAAACGATAAATATATATAATCATTGAAAGATCTCTTTATAGATATCATTTTTTGTTTTATTAGTTGAACGACTTTCCTCGTCTCATATACTTATGATATTTATATATTTATAAGTATTTTAATTATACGTTCTTTGCATAATAATGTTACCTAATTTAAACATATATTGATAACCAATATACCGTTTTTTCTATTGCATTAAATATTGACAACTATTTCATTTATTCAATAAAGTTATGTAATATAATTTATAAAATGTTAAATGTTATATAGATTTAATTTTAGTATATCATGAATGGAGATTCTTTTTTAAATCATGATTGGTTTATTTTAAATTGATTATAAATATAAATGCTAGCTTTTATGTTTGTTCTTATTTATTTGGTGTTCACAAGAACTTTGCATTAGTTTTGGCGCAACTTTGAATAATTTTAGTATATCATCAATGTAATTTGATATATGTCTTTCAATTATATGGAATATCAAATAATGACATTTCATTACTATTGTGATAATTTAGTTTATATATTGTATTTTCACTAATCTTAATGGTCTTATTTTTTCTAATAACCGTAACGCATTTACTAAATGTATTTTTTACAAATCTCATAATATCTTATAATTTTTATCTTACTTTATAATTTTTCATAACTATGTTACTTTCAATATTGACTGCTTTAATGGTGTTTTTTTTTCAGTCTATTCAATTTTATATTTCATTGTACAACATCATCGTTTGTATATATTCTGAAATTTCGCTTTAAAAATGTTTAATGTTTACACCTTGATATTAATTTTTTTTAATAAACTCATGTAATAATTATGGAATATATATCTCATTTTAATTAACATTCACTTCCTTTATTATATCAAATTCCTCATTAAACGGATATACTTTTGGAAAATAATAATTATAATAGGGCAGCATTATCTAAGACGTAAATGTTTAATATACTTTTGGAGAAAAAAAATCAGGATCATTAAAAAAAATTATATAAAGAAAATACAAATTTAAATTTGTTGAAATTACGGATGAAATTATTGGCGAAAATTTATTTTGGAGGGAGTTGTATTTTGTAAGGTATAATAATATTACAAAATTTGAAATATCTATATTTGTTGTGTAAATTAATAATTTTTATTGTTACTATACAAAGATAAAAAAGTAGGTTGATATGATATACAAAAACATAATAATTTCAATGATATTTTAAAATCATGCCAAAATTAACCGGATTCTTATGACATAAAAATTAAAAAAAAAAATCATAATCATCTCTAATATATAAAAGTAACATTTTCGTAATTAATGTCAGTTCCCAAGATAGTTAATTTTTGTTTTGTTAAAGGTACATAATATCTTTTCATGTTTATTTGAAAAGTTTCAGAAAAGTAGTTAACTAATTTCATGTAATTTGTGACAAAGAAAATCGAAATATATGAATACATACATTTGATATAGGAACAAAAAAAATCAAAAAAATATAAAAAGCGAAAGAAGGTACTGACTTTCTAGCGCACAAGAGCGAATGTTTATAGCAGAGAATGATGATGGAAGTTATAAACAATATTAACGATGTTGTAGGAGAAAGTTTGAAGAAAAGAAACGATTGAAAATAAATGTGAGTCGCGGATTCAATGATGAATCGTATATGTATGTGATAATTTGAATATGATTTTTCGGTATTAATGATTTCCTAATAAAAAAAATTTATATTAATGGTTTACTAATATAAACAGATTTATATTAATGGTTGATATTAAGGCCTTGAATGAAATGATTTGTTAGTAATATGTTTTTAAAATTGACCATATTAAAATCTTCATAATTGAAAATTCAATATGTAAAATATGGAAATCTTTTATTGGAATTAAATACATTCCATTTCAACGAATGTAAGTTGTTGATTGATGATTTGAAAACATTTATTGGAATTAAATACATTCCATTTCAACGAATGTAAGTTGTTGATTGATGATTTGAAAACATTTATTGGAATTAAATACATTCCATATAGGGAAGATGATGTCAGCAATTTGATCTAAATGTGGAAAAAATAAGATTGAAATACAATCAATGGTCCAGATTATTTAAGATGATGTCATAAGGTTTCTCTTTTAGTAATATTTAAGATTACAAACCATAATGTCATTTTTAACTTTTTTTTAAGTATTAATGGTTTTGCTATAAAAAATGAGGTACGGAAAACTTAAGGCAATGTCACTAATGTCACAAAAGTAGGTCTGGCAATGGAGCGGGTTTTGACCCTGATCCGATCCAAACCCTTAATAATTAAATGGGTTTGGAGCATAGTTTTTGATCCGTTTACCCGTTAACGACCCGTACCCGCTAACCCTTTTATTAAAAGGGTCGGGTATGGATCAGCACCGATCCGCTCCGTTTATAACCCGCCCCATATAAATTTTAGAAATATAAATTTATATTTTATATTGCCTAAAGTTTACATTAAATTTCAATCAGAAATCCAAAGAGAAAATGCCAAAGACTAAATTATTTTTACATAGGAGTCAATGACTCAACTTCTAGACTTCCAGTCTTCTACTCTTCTCCCAAGATTCATGATTTCATTTCATTTTATATTTCATCATGTAATCACCAATTTCATTTATAAATCAATAAGGTTATTCATTCAACCGGAAGAAAGTTTGTAATTTCTATTCTCTATCAATGCAATCGACAGTCAAAAACCAATCGGAAGTAACTAAAATAATGATTTTAATTCCAATAGAAAGTCCTACATAACGTGTTTTCTAAATCAAAACTTAGTTTTATTTAATAAATGAGATTTTATGATTTAAGTAAAATGTGTTTTATTATTCAAAAAACCTACGGGTTACGGGACGGGTTTGGATATCTGCTGATTCGGTGGATAAGGGTCTGAGTTTGATTATTCAAAACCCTGCGGGTTACGGAGCGGGGACAGACTCCTTGGTGATAAGCCACTTTCCTTGATGCTTCCGAAAGCCATCCCGAACGCCCAGATTAGAACCATCAAATCCCGATGATGGTGGCTAACCACTTCCCGAATCATTTTCAACCGTACTCGAGATGATACTGAACACTTCGAACCTGAAGTGAAAGATGACCTACACTAGCTACTAATAGCTCCTGGTATGCAATTGGCATATGACAATTCCAAAATACAATCTAAATACAAACAGAAAGACAAATCATACATAAAATCGCCTGATTCCAGGGCAAAAACTTCCATAATTCATATAGGAATGAAAATAGCCATAGATACGTACCTGCAACATTCCTTCCTGTACTCCGGATCCTCCGCACCTGTCACTGCATGGCACTACCCTCTCGCCCATCCGTAATCCTCATAGTCACTGGGGCAGGCGCACTCCCTGCTCCTCCCCTCATCATCGGGCAGTCGGCCCTCTTGTGGCCCACCTGATTGCAGTGAAAACATAATGGGCTTGCCCCCCGTGGGCAGTCCCTGCTGACGTGACCATCACTGCCACACTTGTAGCAGCCGGAACCCCTGGAACGACACACTCCCTCGTGCGGTTTCCCGCACGTGCTGCACTGACTTCGGCTCGGCCGAATCCTGGATCTGTGATCTGAAACCTTGGGCCTTTTGCCCGAACCTCCTGAACCCGAAACCGCCTCCAGTTTCCTCTTCTTCTCCATCTCGAGATCAATCTCCCTCTCTCGAGCCCTAGCAATCATATCTTCCAGCGTCTTACAGACGGACCTGCTCACGAACTCCCTGATGTCGGCTCTCAACATCTCATGGTACCGAGCCTTCTACATTTCCTCATCCGCGACATACTGCAGTACAAGAAGATCCCTCTCCCTGAACTTGGCGGTGATCTCCGCCATAGTCTCAGTAGTCTGCGTCAAATCCTGAAACTCTCGTGCCAGCTGCTGCACCTCAATCATTGGCGAAAACTCCCCCCTGAACCTGGCCGAGAAATCGCTCCAAGTCATCGCGTCCAACGCGGCATCATCTCCCAGAGCATGACCAATCTCTTCCCACCAATCCCTCGCTCTGTCCTTCAGAAGACAGGAGGCGAGTCTAACCTTGTCCCCCTCGGGACACTTGCTGGTACGAAAAGCGTTGGCAACATCAGCCAACCATCTGCTGCTAGCAATGGGGTCCCTAGCCCCATGATAATCTGGTGCCCCGCAGGCTCTGAACTCTCGAAATGTCATGGTACGCGCTCCCATCAATGCCATCATCTCAGTACGGAAAGCTCCCAACCTCTCATCCAAAATCTCCAGTATACCCTCCTTGACCGTGCCAAAGATCACAGGAGTCTGAGCTAGAATACTGCGCGTAACCTCATCTGATATCAACTCTCTCATTCGCTCCTCGAGCTGCTCGGCCCCTGAACCCGAGCCTGATCCCTCTCCGGCGCCTGATCCGCCCGTTGGTCTCTCTCACAATGTCACCATGCTGAAAATATACCACAACCACTATCAGAATACTCATCACTGATGCGAGACCAAACATACCCTGCCAGGTTCCCGGTCTTGTCTCGGCCTTTCCCGAATCGAGTACAGATCCTCTGCTTTCAGTAGTACGGGCCCATACTACCTTCCACATCTAATCGTACTTTCCTCAGGAACTGCTTCGACTCCACCAGGTCCCTTTCTACCATTTCTGCTTCCAACACTACCTCATCCTAGGCTGACCCTAGGGAAACCTCTGACTCAACTCAAACCAGTCCTCAGCTGCTGAAGGCTTCCTTGCGATGCCAATTAGCCACCACCTGGATACCATCACATGCGACGAGGCTCAGATAATCCTTCAAGTAAAAGACTCGTCCCTACAACGGTTAGACTCAGACGAGAGCTGCGCAATAGGGCCAAATCCAGCACTCTGAGATTATTCAACCCTGATCACATGTGACGTGACGTATCCACCTAATGGCTAACTCCCATCACTCAGAATCCCACAATGCACAAAGCAAGCAACATTCGAACAAGGGGAAAATCTAACCATAACATACTCAAGCAATCATATCCACATAGCAAGAATCTGAACTAGCATGCAACACAAACTCAAAAACTCAGGCATAACCTAAACATGTTATCCTACTACTGTCTAATCAGCACTATTATGCAGCTCAAAAGCACAAATAACAGGCACGTAAGGCATCATCCCTAGATCCTTAGTCCTATTCTAGCATGCTGTTCTATCAACTGATAAGCATAACATAAACTTGTATGGGTAATTTGGGGTACTTACTTGAGCTCGGTTGATTGCATGCACCACACCTCTTTTCTCTTTTCAAAGTTCTTTTCTTTCTGAATTCTTTTTGCTTTTCTAAAACTGTTTTTCGTTCTCAAAATTCTTTTTACAAAACTGTCTTTTCACTTTTGAAAACTTTTTATCCGACCCCTCAGTTTGAGTTCAGGCACACCCGAGAGTATGCCCGAATCCCTCAAACCAAGGCTCTGATACTAACTTGTAACGTCCCAAAATTCAAGACTAAAAATTTCTTTTAATAAAGTATCACTTAAGGTAAAATCATCATTTCAAAACATTAACAGAGTATTAGTTTTCAAAACACATGTTCATTATCAGAGTAAAACATTCCCAGGCTGACTAATCTATGGTGTGTGCCATGCGATCATCCCGAGCTCCATCATCCGCTACCGGAAGTACCTGAAACCAAAACTGAAACCCGTAAGCACGAAGCTTAGTGAGTTCCCCAGATACCACATACCATACAAGTCATTCATAGCCAAGAACCATACATAACTGACTTATCCATAACCAAGTGAGGTGCTATGTGCCAAACATAGTCTTGCCATTATGCCACGGGCCGCACGTGGTCTTCCTGATCAAGCCTGGGCCGCTCCCTGGGTCTTACAGACAAGTGCCAAGGGCCACCCCCTGGTCTTACAGACAAATGCCAAGGGCCACCCCCTAGTCTTACAGACAAGTGCCAAGGGCCACCCCCTGGTCTTCTATGCAAGTATCACAAAGACAACCATACATACTACTCTACTTAGCTAAACAGCATACAGTGTGCCAGAAGCCACCTCCTGGTCTTTCATATCTATAGCATACAATGCGCTAGGAGCCACCTCCCGGTCTTTCATACATATTGCCTAGGGCTAACCCCCGGGTCTTCCTACCATACCACGTAACATACTGTGTGCCAGGAGCCGCCCCCTGGTCTTTCATGCATATTCTAAATGGGCCGGCATTGGTGCCCTAGACCCATACAAACAGTGAGGAGACTCACCTGATACTGCTGAACTACTGCTGCTAATCCCTTTGACCGCTACCCGACCACTGACTGAACTCCTGCTCTACTTGCTTCCCGAGCTATCAATATCAAAGCAACACTGAGTCTAACTGACCCCCGAAAGACAACCAAGTCAACTCGGGTCAAAGTCAAAGTCCTGGTCAAAGTCAACCTTCCAGGTCAACCCTACTCGTCGAGTCACCCTACTGACTCGCCGAGTTCATAAGTCCAGAGTCCTTCCACTCGCGACTCTACTCGCCGAGTCAGCCCCTGACTCGCCGAGTCTACTGATTCCCGATTCCTGTCCTGTCCAACTCACTGAGTCCTGGCTCGACTCGCGGACTCGTGTCTTAACTCGAAGGGTTTGGGACTCCGCAACCTAACTTGCCGAGTCTAAGAACAAACTCGCCGAGCACAAGAAAATCTTCATCCAACTCGCCGAGTTGTTCATCCAACTCACCGAGTTCATGCCTATCTTCATCCGACTCGACGAGCTGTTCATCCCACTCGTCGAGTTCCTCCTCATCTTCATGGTACTCGCCGAGTCCACTCAAAGGACTCGCCGAGTCCATTCAGATCTCCCAACATGCAGAGGGATTTTGAGTCATGCAGGGACTCCAATCCATAGATCCATACTTCCAAAACTCCATCCCTACGTAAAGTTGCAAACTTTACGTATAACTAAAGAGATCTAGGCTCAAAACACATTAGGGTTTGGTTTAAGGACACAAGAGCTTCACCAACTACTCATCTCCTGATGCTTTATGACATAATGGACTAACCCAACCATAGATCTGAAGTGGCAACAACATATCTAAGCCCCTAACCCGATTTGGGTCTCAAACAACCATAAAAACCCCCAAATCTCATGGCAAAATAGATATAGATGCAAAGAAGGGAAAATGGCAGCTTAATACCTCCAAGATGAACACAACTGAAGTAGATCTCGAGCACACACCTCTCCCTTGAAGCAACCTTCTTGATCTTCAAGTTTCCTCTCCAAAGTCTCCTTCCTCCAAAGCTATTTCTCTCAATAATGGAAGCTCACACGAATTCTAGGGTTTACAGGTCCTCTAGAGTGATATGGGGGCTGAGGGAGGGACATAACACCCTTTATATAGGATACAACTCCCGGAATTAGGGTTTTCCTCGCACATACCAGACTCGTCGAGTCACCTTGGCCGACTCGCCGAGTCGGTCACTTACTCCTCGGTCCGGATCCCGCTCGGACTCGCCGAGTCCCTCCTTGGACTCGCCGAGTCGACCCCTAAACTTAGGGTTTTCTTCCCTTTCTTGGTCTTCAAAACTTTGGGTGTTACACCATTAACCAACTCTCTATCAATCTTCACGACAATTACATTCTTGCATCTTACAAAATTTCAAATGTATTCAATTCGCACAAGTTGAAAAAGTCTGGTTCAAACTGAAACAAAAGTAAAGATACGGGTTCATACAATCAAAGCTAATATATAAGCACTCTATTACCAATGTACCTTTACTAAAATACTTTTAACCAGGCCCGGTTTAAGGCATGTGCCATATGGGCAATGGAACATGGCCCAAAATTTTAAGGGGCCCAAAATTTTTTTATAGTATATCCGTCAGCCCCAAGCAATCCAACACCATTGGAATTTCAGATTCGAAAATCAATGTCAAACTTAAAGCGAATTAGCAAAGACAGCAGCGATCGATCATTAAATCAATAAATCATCGATTCATCTTGCTTTCTTAAAAAAAGTCGATTTCAGCAATTGTGGAATCAGGGCAGGGAAACGAAAGGGCAGTGCATCAGCCATCAGGTCAACAACATCGACACAGGCACACAACATGTAGCAATCAACAATTATCATTCAACGAATCATCGTCCATCCTCCATTGAATATCGATACAACAATTTTTACTTTCTAGGTGAGGGTCGATCACTATTAGAGTCTTAGAAAATTAGATTATTAGACAATTATCCATTCTTGATTTATCCTGTATTCCTATTCCTGTTATCAATTTATCAATGACAATGATTCTTCATTCTTGATTCTTGGTCTTGCTAATGTAATAGATTATGAGAAAGTAAGGAATGAGGAATAAGGAATTAAGGATTAGGAGTTTGTAAATTATAATTCTCAATTCAGTTGCATACTTGAATCAGTTGAATGTATTATCAATTTTTCAGATTCTTGTGTAATTGTTTAGATAAACTGTTTAATTTTCAGATTCTTGAATGTGATTCATGAATTTTTAATTGTTTATCACTATGTCGTATTGTCATTATGTCATACTATCATATCGAAATCCGATTGAATGATTCACAATGTTGAATGAAATCAATGAATGATTTTGAATTAGATTATTAGAAACAAAAATTAAATTATGAGATTATGTTTATTGTATAATTGTTTATCGGAAATTTGGAATTCATAAACCATAGTGTTTAAAGAATCAAATTATGTTTATTGTTTGTAAAATTGTAAAGATGAAGTCTAAACAACCATCCGGTAGTCAAAAACGTAAAAAAAGAAAACTAGATGAAGAAAAGAGAAGGTTGACGCCAGTGCTCTAGATAAGTTTATCCATAGACAACTTATTGAAGTGCATGTTGAAGAGCACATTGAAGAGCATGTTGAAGAGCATATTGAAGAGCATGTTGAAGCGTAAGAGCATAAAGAAGTAGAAGAGGCAGAAGAGCAAGAGCCCGTTAAAGAGCTTGATGATATATATGATCCAAGAAGGTGGGAAAAACTTAATTCTGAGGAGATTAAAATGTTGGTCCAGAAAGGCCCTAAAAGAGATAATAGCATTATGTGTGGTCCCTACGATAAATCTAGTAGACGATTTTCTGCACCTTTATATACAAGAACTTTACCAAATTTGGAAAAGTGTGATAGAGAATGACTAGTATATTCAAAAGAGCTAGACAAAGTATTTTGTTTCTGTTGTAAAGTGTTTAGAAAAGGGATTTCAAAAGGTAAATTGGATGGTGAAGGTTATGCAGATTGGCACCATGTTACCACTAGGGTTAAAGAACACAAAATTTCATTGAATCATCTTATAAATAGGAATAATTAAGTGGTTTGATATGTGTAAAAGATTGAACTTGAATGAAACAATTGATAAAGTTCAATACGAACAATTCAATAAAGAAAGAGATTAGTGGAAACAAGTCCTTTTGAGAATCATTGCAGTAGTGAAGTTTCTTGCTAAACATAATTTAACATTTCGTGGATCCAATGAAAAGTTGTATTAAAAAGGTAACTATAAATTGCAATTTTTTTGTTCTAATTCCACCAAATACCTTTTTGTTAATTATTATGACTGGTTTCACTTCTTATTTGTTAATTGTATTTAATAGGTAACGAAAAAATTTTAGGTGTCATTGAAATGTTGGAAGAGTTTGACCCGGTTATCAAAGAGCATGTGTGGCGGATCACAAGTGATGGGCTATCCAAAACAAACTAATATATTTGCTAGCTCAAGAAATTAAAAAAGAACTTATCAAGAAGATAAAGGAAGCAAAGTATTATTCAATCATACTTGATTGTACTCCCGATTCAAGTCACCATGAACAGATGACTATAATAGTGAGGTATTTAACGTTATCATATAATTTTGTTACTGTTGAGGAGTCCTTTTTAGGTTTTTTGAATGTTGATGATACCTCTGGAAAAGGACTATTTGATATTACACTTGAAGAGTTAAAGTCTCTTGGTCTTGAAATTGATGATATGTGTGGTCAAGGTTATGATAATGGAGCAAACATGAAAGGAAAAAACCAAGGAGTGCAAAAGAGATTTTTAGATATAAATCCTAGAGCATTTTACACTCCTTGTGGTTGCCATTCTCTTAATCTAACATTATGTGATATGGCTAACAAGTGTGTTAAAGGAAAGAACTTTTTTGGATTCATTCAACGCATTTATACTATCTTTGCAAATTCTACTAAGAGGTGGGAAATTTTGAAAGATAATGTTAAAGCTTGGAGTCTTAAGTCATTGTGTCAAACTTGTAACGCCCGGGTTTCAGGGCTAAGCATTTTTATCAATGTAATAGTCTAGGTCAACTCTTGTAACTCTTTTTGAAGTAATAAAGATGAAATATTTGAGTATTATGTGAATTATATGTGTTTATTATTTAATTATAAATGTATAATTAATAAAGAATAAAAATGAGCGTCAAAATTAAAGTGTGAGATAATCCCGATATCTCTACATAAAGTTGTAGAATATGTCTCAAGGTTTCCGTGCATATAAGGAACGCCGAAATCCGAGTTATAACGAAGAAGTTATGACCCGTCGAAGTTTCACGACAGAACCGACACGATACCGGGAAGCGTGAATAGTGAATTTACGATAGAGCGAGATTTAGCCTTAGTGATCTAAACGAAAGTTGTAGAATATGTTAAACTAAGAACATCGATAAAAATAACGCCCAAATCTGACTTCGTATGAAGAAGTTATGAGATTTTAAACAGACCAATCCTGTCCCGGCTTGTTAAAAATATAACTTTAAAAATAAAGTCAAAATTAGCCGACGGAGTCTAAACGAAAGTTGTAGAGTACGTCTTCACCTACACGTGGATATAAAGAACGTCAAAAACGGAGTTCGTATGAACGAGTTACAAATTATAATAGCATATTTACGTATTAAAATAAAGTATAAATCATGTATACGTACACATATATATACATATGTATATATCATTAGAAAGGTATCGACGATGCGGTCATTATAAGACTAATGTTGAGTTCTTTCGACATTAGTTTAGTACAAATATCATTAAATCCATTTATAATAGTATTATAGAGGGGTGTTTAGTTGTTTATATAACTAAAAGGTCATTAAGTAATTATGGAGGGTAGTTTTTGAAAATTCAATTAGTATAAATAAGAGCCTTGGGCTCTCATATTTCTTGCACCATTCTCTTGATTCAAGAGTCTTTCTCTCCTTATCCCCCGAGCATTTCAGTCCCTCGTGATTCGACTTATCTTTCTGTAGCTTAGTATAGTAAGGTGAGCGCTGAAGCGCTGCACGAATCTTTCTTAGAAAGATTCAGCGATGAAGTTCTGCCCCTGCAGAGCCCGACTCCTAGCTAAAACCCCCCTTGTAAGTAAGTTATGCTTACCTTATTTTAATATAGCTTATATTTAAAATTAGTATTGTTATTATGAACTTATAATAAATATTTGAGCTATTATTATAACTTATATAAGTGTCGTTATAATATTTTTTTTTAACTACTCGCGGTACGGGGAATCTGGTTTAAAGGGCCGCATAGGGTTGTTGGATTTCAGAAGTGCTATATGCCAAAATGGTCCTGCCCTCCGGTGTTTTATGTCTGGCCCCTGTCTGTACATAGTGGTTGGAAAATATTGTTTAACGCTTATATAATAATAATAATACTAAGACTAATAGTTGGTCACGGTAAATATTAGACTAAAATTTAGCGATAATAATGCTAGGTTTCGTCGAAGGAAAATAGAATCGTTAGAAGCAAGCGCTGCTCGATTTTGGAATCATCACCTTAACAAGTGAGTGCATAGTTACTTTCAACTTACACATACATATGAAGTATTTTATATAAATTACGTGCTATGTGTGCATATTATCTGAATACTTGCTATCTATGCTAGATGAACGTTGTTATACATGTTTTCAATGATTTAAACTGTATATGTATTTTATATCTACGAAAATGTTGGGGTAAAACATGGGTAGATGCAATAGGTGATGTGTGATAAAATGATGAGAGACCTCGATGTTGATGTTGTTGATTCTGTCATCTAGCGGAGTATGGATGACGACCACGGACTCTTCTAGACAGTCCAGTGGAACACTAGCAGGCTCGCAACCTGTAGGTGTTTGTGAACGATATGTTCACCGGTGTACTCCATCCCCCACATGGTTGCCTATAGGACATTTATTGCTGAGGAATCCCCTTAGCAGTAGTGTCCGTCCCGATGATGATCCTTAGGCTAGGTCCCTTATGATAGGTGTTTAGGGACGTAAAGTGAGGATAACGGGAACGGGTAATCGGGTTATTGTTGATCGATGAAATTAATAAACTTATTTATTGTGGGTTGAAAACCCTATGTGCTCACCAGGCTCTCAAGCCTGACCCACTCAGTTTTATGTATTACAAGTAATGGCGCATGAGCATAGGTGTGATGTTTTGGACGAGGGATTACGGATATAGGCCTGTAGATATGAAATAATGTAGTAAGCCTTATATTGTACTGTTTATGCTTTTGATCTGTACGAACATGACATCCCGAGTCTTTTAATGAAATACATTTCTATGGAAATTCTTTTGATAAATCTTTATCATATTTTTGTTTTGGGACAAATTCCGCAACACTTTCATTTAAAATGTAACTCTGATTTTTAAACAAAGCATAAACAAACCGGTCTTTTCTGGCCGTGATTTTGGGGATGTCACAAAACTTGTTGGGAAAGTCGGGTTAAGAGTGTAAAGGCTATTAAACTTCAACTTGTGGATGTATGGGAAACTTTACTTCAAGTTGGAGAAAAAGATAATGATGCTGCAATTGCAAGTGAAGCAACCTCACTAGTAGAAAAAACACTTGGTGACTTTGAATTTTTGGTCTCAACTATTATTTGGTGTGAAGTACCAAACCATGTGAATATTGTGAGTAAGAAGTTACAATAAAAGGATATGCATCTTGATAATGCTATTACAGAAATAAACAAATTGATTAGGTACTTCAAGAATTATAGAGAAACTGGTTTTTCAAAAGCGATTGTTGAAGCTAAGGAGATTGCTATTGAAATGAGTATTAATCCAATATTTCCACAAAAGCGTTTGATTGAAAGAAAAAGAAGGTTTGATGAGATTTCAACTAGCGAAGAAGTTTGATTTACACCTGAAGAGAATTTTAGAGTCAATTATTTCTTATTCATTGTTGATCAAGCTATTTCTTCTCTTGAGACAAAATTTGAATAATTCAAAGAGTATGACAAAGTATTTTGTTTTTTATTTCCACATAATTTGAGGGGAATTGAAGATAAAGATCTTAAGTCGTATTGTCATCGTCTTGAAAAAGCACTCAAGTTTGAAGAAAGATCGGATATTGATGTCGAGGAACTTTATACGGAGTTGAAATTATTTGAGACATTGGAAACCAATGAATTTAGCAACCCTATAGATGTTTTGAAGTTTTTGAAAGAGCTTGATTATTTCCTAAATGCAAGCATTGCATATAGAATATTGTTGACTATTCCAATAACGGTTGCATCTGCAGAAAAGAGTTTTTCAAAATTGAAGTTTGTGAAATCTTACTTATGCTCCACAATGACACAAGAATGACTTAGCGGTTTGGCAATGATATCTATCGAGAACGAAATCTTAGAGAGTATAGACTATGAAGAGTTGCTCAACCAATTTGCAATCAAGAATGCTAGGACAGCTTCACGGATCGTCGGTTAGCTGTTAGGATATGTAATTACTCATTAAAATACTATGATTTTGTTTTGTTTATTGCTATAAAGTTTATCGTCATTTTAATAAAAATATTAATTTATGTAAGTTAATTTGTTACACGTTAAGGCCTAAGAGCATTTTTTATCCATCTTGGCTTGGACATTTGAATCCTTAGAACCGGCATGCTTTTAACTATTAGTATTTATTTAAGCTTGTAGTTTTTTTTATTAATGAAATGATATTTTAATTACTAGTTTCATATTTTTTTAATTGTTTTTTTATTAGTTTCCTGTATTTGAAACATTTGAATAAAAAGGCGTGGGATGAGAAAAATGAAAAATGTGATTATGTTTGTGGTTAAACGATTTAATGTAACAGGAAGATATATATATATATATATATATATATATATATATATATATATATATATATATATATATATATATATATATATATATATATATATATATATATATATATATATATATATATATATATATATATATATATATATATATAGGATTGAGTTCTATGGAAAACAAATAACTAGGGCAACATCTACAGGAACCAATAATCAAATGACAAGTGTCCATTTCTTTCTTCACAAGTAATGTATTGTGGAAGTTATTGTGGAAGTGATGTGTTGTCATGTTTTCATTGGTTCAAATATGTGTTGTCCTAATCATTTATTTTCCATATAACTCTTCCCTATATATATATATATATATATATATATATATATATATATATATATATATATATATATATATATATATATATATATATATATATATATATATATAAAAGATGATTAGATTTAAGGATATAATAGAAAAATAAAGAATAATAGTAGTAATAATATAGACACCGTAAAAAATGAGAGATGGTCACCACTGTAAGTGCTTTTTTTTCAAGACATACCATGAACAAAAGAATATTATCCCCTTTATCATACGTTTAGGATTGTGACTCAATATCTATAAGTTTCTTTTATATTTTTTAGTTGCTAGTAATTATATAATGTGAATATTAATTCTTGCTTGGACACTTGCACACAAAAAGATCTTGTAGCAATTTTTTTTGATTCGTCATCTCAAGGTCCATTTTGTAACATCTGAAAGCTCTTTCGGGCCAAAGATGGTTTGCCATATCGTCGTCACCAAAAAGGTTGTTTAGGCCTTCAATTTTGATTTTACCTCAATATCGGTTAATGTCTTTATTTTCTCTTAGTATGTTGTTTTTATGACAAGATATTTAATTTCCATTTTTTTTCAAAGTTTAACTAGTAGATTAATTAGAGAAATTTGATGTCAATTTTAATTTTCAGAATTTTTGTCGTACTTGTAAAATTTAGCTATCCTCTATATATAAGGTTCTTGTAAACTTTATGAGGTCCATGGAAATTAATAAAATTACCCCTTGTAATTTCTTAACATTTTCTGTGTTTGTACTTTCGTTCTGCATCATTAATCTCTCTTTCGGATGTCATACTTATTTGAAGTTTGACTTAACATACGTACTAATGAAAGAATCAAACGGATGTATACATTTTAAGTCGCCTTAATCAACATCATTTATGCAAAATGTGTTGTGTTTATAAACACAAACCGATGATAAATGGAGCTCATCATGTTCGTAAAAAATCAAAAACAGACTTTTAAGAATTAAAATATGATAAATAGATGGATCATGGATGGAGTGGCAAAGCTCCAAAGAATAAAATAAATGGTCCAAAGTAAACACATGGCTTTGAATTTACCGATCCCCAAGTCTGTATATTGTGGGCCCAATCCTCTCTGTCTTAAGAATATTGATCGTCCTTGTGAACTTCTACTTATAGGCATTGGGAGGTTGTACCTTTTAGTGCATTTGTGCAATAATTTAGCAATTGTACAGATATTCGTTGCACAATGCATACATGTAGCCATGTGGGTAGGTTAGCTAATTGGTTGAAAATATATCTTGTGTCAATTACTTAGTCATCCGGCCTTATGGTATGCTTATCATGAGAGGGTTTGTGGTCTATGTGGCCACTAACCACGGATATGAACATCATCCCAAGATTTTAGTGGTGTCTAGTGGTGGAGTTATTTCGTTGTCGTATGTGGTGGGAAGAACGGAACACTACGGCCAATAAAATTGCTTCTCTCTTTATTTCTCTCTATCTCTCTCTACAATTTAATTAATTAAAATATATATATTTTTTATTTTAATAATAAAAAAATAAAAGGCATATAGTGGTGAGTATCCCAAGCTTTTAGTGATAGTTAGTGGTGATGATGTGTCACCCACCACTATAGTGGTTAGTGGTGGGTATAAGGTCATCATTATACCCACCACTAACCACTATAGTGGTGGGTGACACATCATCACCACTAGCTATCACTAAAAGGTTGGGATACTCACCACTATATCCCTCTTATTTTTTTATTATTAAAATAAAAAATATATTTTTTTTAATTAATTAAATTGTAAAGAGAGATGGAAAAAGGTAGAGAGAGATAGAGAGGAATAAAGAGAGAATGAAGTTGATTGGGTGTGGTGATCCGTGCTCTTCACCACATATGACCACGAAAATGTTCCACCACTATCACTATGGGATGGTGTTCACATTTGTGGTTAGTGGCCACATAGACCACAGAAGCTCTCGTGATGACCATACCAGAAGGCCTTACACCACCTCTCATCCTTAATATTATTTTTTTATATTATTCTTATAATTACAGCATAAAAGATATATATAAAAATTAAAGTCCTCAAACTTATAGTGTAAAAGTGATATTTTCAATATAAGATTGGGGATAACTTTATATTTTTTTCGATAGTATATAATGTTTAAGGGAGATATACATAAAAAAAACAATTCATATATAGAATTAGTTTCGAATATATTAATAAGTGGTGCACTATGGTTAGTTAGGCTATAACGTATATACCTCAGGTCACATCAACTTTAATACATCCTTATTCACATTAAGAAAGAACTACTGAACTACCAATCCACGTCATCACTTTTATATAAACAAAATAAGTAAGAGAGAGAGAGAAAGAGTGTGTGTGTGTGTGGAGCTTTGTAGCTCAAGTCACTTCATATCACTACGACAAAGTTCTTACTCTTGCTTGGAGTGATGTTCACCATGAGTTGGCATTTCCACATAAGCCACAAGGTTTTTACTTCATTCCCATACCGTAAAACATATTAATGAAGACGCTACCAAAAACATTTCATACTGTTATTTCCAAATATAATACCATAAGCACTTCATAATCTAATTATATGCTTTCATTTAATACTTTTGCGTATTTGATTTTTTTAGCCAGATAAATTAAGCTAAATGTAGCTCAAATGAAAAGTTTTGATGAAATCATTATTACATGTATATGGGTTCTTTTTGGAACTATCGACACAATATTTTGTGGAACTGTGAAAGACTAATCTTTGACAAGATGGTTGAGAAAGTTTTGGATTTAGTAATGGCCTAATGGGAACAAAAAAATGTAATTTCAACTAGGTTGGTTGGTTGCATAATCTCGATTTAGCTCTTTTTATGTTATGGATCGATTGTTTGTTTTCAAGTGCTTTGCTAGTTAATTAATAAAATTTTACAGTTCCAAAAAAGTGCCTTCCAGTGCCACGAACGATACAAAAGACTCGTGGGGTTGATCCATTTTGCGATAGAGACTGCACAAAATATAATTGAACGACTCATTTCATTATGGTAGGTGTTCACTACCCTGTTCTTTCCAGATAAAATGGATGTCAAAAAATATTTTAGACCATTAATCATTACTATAACATTTCTTATTAAATTATAATTTTAGTTGAAAAGAATAAATAGGAAGCTTCCAAAAGAGAAACATCCAATGAACTTGTAGGCAACAGAGCCTTTAGTTGGTATAGTAGTCTTTTGTATTTTTAAACATTATAACGAAGATATGCGGGTACATATAAGAATTTGGTTATAAAATGAGCACCGTAGGGTCCTATATATATCTTT
Source organism: Lactuca serriola (assembly GCF_051521515.1). NCBI lineage: Eukaryota > Viridiplantae > Streptophyta > Magnoliopsida > Asterales > Asteraceae > Lactuca > Lactuca serriola. The sequence continues at coordinate 6,704,305 of NC_136414.1, read as the reverse complement.
AAAATACAACAGAATTATAGAAGTTAAAGACCTTTTTATAGATGACAAAGAGTTCTGTTATACTCCAAGAGGGAAAACTTGTAGCAAGAGGAAAGTATTGAAGATGTAGGGACAACGAAAGTCGATGTAGAAGAATTTTTTTAAATATGCATAAATGAATTTGAATGAACCCTAGGCAAAAAGAGTAATAATAATGACTATCACAAGTATACAAATTTTTGTCTAAGTATTTATCCAAAGAATATTTAGGATAAAGTTTAGAAAATCATAAATCTTTGAGTGTGTGTTTAATATTATCTATTTAGTTTGTTATCCATAAAATGCAATTTTAATTGAGCAATTCTACAATAAACATGTCGACGCCAATTATATTTCATTGTCAGCCCATTTATTCTTAAAATAAAGTAGAAGTTAAAGATCTTTACGAAGATGACAATGAGCTCTGGTATTATTTAATAGGAAAATCTTGTAGAAAGAGGAAAGCATCAAAAATGTAGGGACACATCAAAATCGATTTAGATGAAAATGGTAATTCTGACGTAAATATTCATTGACATTGATGCTAAAATTTTCTATATTGGGAGGTTAAATTTCCGTATCAAACTTATGTACTCCTACAACAATTATCTGTTAATCGCTTAATCATATTATATAATTCACAAAAGTGCATAATTGCATTAAAAAATGTTTTGTATAAATTAATAATCAGTATCAACAATACATGTAAAGCATAGAAAGAGACATATATCATAGTAAGCTAAAATCGTTGGTTTAAATAAAAATAAATCAATTAATATTCATCTCATGCAACAAGAATACTCAAATCCAATAAGAATGTGGTAAAGTGGAGACCGGAGACAGATGAACAAGAAGGCACGAGAATTTGTATTAATAAAATGGAAAATGAGAAGAAGGTATTATATACAATTTGATCACAGGAACAAAATAGGAGAGAATTAAATTTCTAAATATTATTAAAAGAGAACCCTTAATTCATCAATGAAGTGATCATGGCTCTTGATTGTGTTTTAATTCTATATTTTCCACCATTAGATCAAACTGCTGACATCATCTTCCCCAAATAAAATTCAAACACAATTACATTTAATTATAGAATCTGTAATAAATATAGAATCTTTAAATTCAGTAATTATTTTATCAGTTGAAACATATCATTCTATTTATATACATGATATCAATTTTTCTAATTAATAATGTTTCTAAGTTAACTTCCTTATTTATAACTTTTGATTTCGAAATTTAAACCCGTTTATATTTTATTGTTTATTTATTTATTTTTAAAAACTAATTAAACAAGAATATCAATAATTAAGTTATTAACCTATAAAATCTAATCTAATCCCATTAAATTAGCAAAATTTAAGAGTCAAAATTAAAGTCAATATTATTCATAATTTATCTTGCAGTATATCTCACATAAAATGAATCAATTTGAAAGTATTGTTTGAATTTTAAAACTGATTAAATAAGAAAGTCAATTAATTTGAAGTTTTGAATTAATATAGCCGATATCTTTTTTTTCCAAAAGAATAGCCGAAAATCTCCAAGATGATATCTTAGGATCCCAAGTTTTTTAGAAGATAATGATTTCCTTCTTCAAAAATACTTTATATATACGATTACACTGAAGTGACTATTCTTACGATTTTAGACCGAGTCCTATGATTTACAATGTTTTTCTTGAGCAATCTTTTTCTCAAATTCTTTTTTCCAAGCTCTTACTTTACTCTATTCTCCTTATTCTTCTTCATTTTTTTGCGTTTACTATGTTCTTATTATTTGTTATTACTGTGTTCTTGTTGAGAGGTCATAAAAAAAAATCAATATATTTTAAGCATATTAGTTTCATTCATTTAGTTACAGAAACAAAATTACATCCTTTATATCGATTTTTTAATGTGTTGACCTATGTTTGTCAAGAGAAAGTCATGAAAGTCGTTTTAATGCATGATGACAAAGCTAGTGGAACGAATCAAAAGCATGATAAAGAAGTTTTTTATTATTACACTTCAACTTGCATTAACAATTACGTATATGTTGTTCCAAGGTTTTCAGTAACTCTTTTATGTATATTATTATAATCTTCGATTAAATTTTCAAATTTTATGTTATTGAATTTGTTTATATCAATGATTTTAGTTTCAAAATCACTGTTAGTCTGTTATAGTACAAGACTTTACTGGTGTGGTGTCACTTACGTTATTTGATCGTGACGCAAAGAAACTTTTGGAAAAAAACACACAAGAGTTGCTTCAAAAGTTTAATGAGGTTATCGTTATTAACTTCATTTACATAAAACTAATTTTTACTTTTTGTCTGTCTATTTTTATAATCGTTAATTTTTCCATTTTTAGGAGGGTAATATGAAGATTTATCCGTCCGCTTTGAAATTACTTTTGGATAAAAAGTTGTTGTTCAAAATTTAAATTTCTCATTATAATTTGAAGAACAATGTTGATAATAAAATCACTGTTGAATTGGAAAAAAAAATTAACATCGAACATATAACATTCTTTTACGAAACATACTACAAACACTACACTTATTAGATTCGTTTTTTATATTTTAGTTGATCAACTAACATATGTCTATGTACTACAAATATAGGCGCCGTAATCCGATTCGTTTAACGTTTTATCGGCGAAATTCGGATGTCAAGGCACATTAAATTTAAAGGTTTTAAATATAATACAACTAAATCTAATATTTTAGATACTTTAAAATATTATTAACTTTTAGATTGACATATGAATTTATTTTCTATATTTAGGATGCAGTTTCGTTTACTGACGATAACGTCACACTAGCTTCGAATCTTGATAAAAGTATTGTAACAAGTTCACTAACTAAGTGGACATCCTTTAAAAAAGTGTTTAGACATGAAGAATTAAAATACAACTTGGAAGATGTTTACGATGTTGATAATATGGAAACAATGTCCTCAACCAAATGATCATTAACATCAATGACAGATAGTACTTCTGGAGAAGGCAAACCAAAACTGTTAATTTCAAAGAAAGACAAATAATATATGATTTTCATGATTTTATATGAGTAGTTGGGTGATTTTAGTACGGTTGATTTCATATTATGTTTATATACTATTTGGTTTTTGAGTTTGTTTTTTGATTACTTTGTTTCATACTATTCGTTTTTTAGGTTAGAATTTTGATCATTTAAATACATTTAGGGTTTTATGAAATGTTAAATTATTCATCTATTTACCTTTTAGGTTTAAACTCATATGAATTTAGATTTTTAATCATTTTCTACTCTATTATTTCGTTTGAATTATTTTGTTTGAATGTGAATTTGTAAGTATTGTTACAATGTTATTCATTACAACTTCAATATAAATATTAGCAAACTACAACTTTTTATGAAATTATAAACTTTTATAAATCTTTTAACCGTTATAAAACAATTATTTACAATTCCTTGTGAATTTATTGAAAATTTTATTAGTAAACATTTACCATTGAAATATTATTATTTTTTAGATATTAATGTTATCCACAATTTTACAAATTTAAATAATAAAACCCATTATAATGACGCTAGAGAGAGGCAAAGACTAAGACTTTTACATTTTTTTGGAAAGGGAACTTCCCTAACGATGGTTTCCGGGCCAGCTTTTACGCACCGACTAATCCCCCACTGCGAACATGAGGCTATGCCTCATGACACAGAGTCACTGCAGGCGAACCTCCATAGCCACAAAGGCTGAGTAGTGTCATGCTTTGAACACGGGTCAATAGGTTATCCACCATATCTTCCACATGTCTTACTAAGTCACCGCAACCCAAGTGTAAGACATTTACATATACAAAATAGAAGATTGAATTCTATGTCAAAAAGAGAAACTTTATTTCATTATCTAAAGCAATACATATTTTTGATTATGTTTCACTTATACCTTTTCCACCCTTATATCAAATTGTTTACGTCATCTTGACCAATGTTTGGTCAAACACATTGTCCATCAATGTTTCCGCTCAAAGTTTCACCAATTTATGTTATCCCTAAATTCAAATTAAATTCCTCTCCAAATTTAAACCATAACTTATGAACTAACCATCCTATATGTTTGCAAATCAACGTGATATATCTTTTTAATTATTCTATTTCTTTCTCAGTATACATCGATGGTACCAAAATTCATCAAGAGCAAAACAATCACCTTTTATTTAATTCCTATTAATATAGTAAATACTTCTAATTTTGAATATAATAATCGGTCTCATATATGTTAAATTACAATTGCTCGATTTCCAACTATATAACTCAATAACTTTATGTAATTATTCTTAAACTTACATTTTTCTGTAACGTTATTGATTAGATTTACTATAATTAAGTTTAAATTGCAGAAATTTTTACTTGAAAGTGATGAGCATTAGTTGATTTTTTTATTGAAGCTTGAGGATGATGCAAAACTCAAAATCCCTTAGTTGTAATATCCTACATACTTAATAATTGATTATTTCGACAAAAATACTTTCCTATAACTTTGATAACAAATTTTTTGAATTAAGCATAATTTTTATGATTATAAATTTGTTTTCTCTACTCACTTGTACTTATCATTTTGAAGACGATAAAAGATTAACCATGTCTATACTGAAAAGTGCCAAAAAGATCTTATTGGTCATACATTTCTGACATGATCTTCAAATGTTTTTTGTTTTTTATTTGTTTTTGTGTATTTGACTTGTTTCTTCAAGAAACTCAGTTTTCTATTAATTTTGATAACAAATTTGTTGAATTAAGCATACTTTTATGATTATAAATTTGTCCATTTTCTATTGTTAAATCAAGTGTAAATGAATTTGAACAATCGTTAAATTTCATATTTTATAATGTAATTTATGCACTAATTAATCAAATAATAGTACATATCCAAGTGGCCGGGTATCTCCAAGACAATAAGCAAACATGTAAATTATATGCAATTTCACAATATTGTAATTTTTTTACTAGATTTAAATGAATAATTACTTCTTTCACTTGATTTAGATTCTTGATTACTCATATAAGGTTGTAGTAAAATAAAATTCTGATAAATTGAAAAAAATTGTTCAGCAAAACCTTAAAATTTTTGAAATCTGTTGGAAATTTGGTTATATGCCAAGTTAAGCTTCTTTTTGTGTTGTCATGTTTGTTGATTTGGCTATGTATGGTTCATTTGAAGTTTCGTTTCTCTACAAGAATGTTAATGTTCACATCTAAGTGGAAACAATCAAAACTGGTAAGCATTCTAAATGATTTTTTCATTTACATTAATCAAAACTGTTATTTTAAGTGGTGCATTCTCATGGATGTCACACCGGTTGTCACTATATAGACCTTCTAACGATCTTTAGAAGAATCCTAGCGGCCTTATGAAGAATCTTGCTACGTTTTCAATGAAGTATCACTCTGTTAACATTCTTCTCTATAACTCTTTCTTTTATTTTCGATATAGATGTGTGTTACAACAATAAGACAGAAAGAGGTGTGAGTGACCATTAAAGTTGAAAATGTAATATATAATTTAAGAATAATATAAAGTGTAAATTGTAGATTTATGATATTTATTTCAACGAAAAATATGTTGTTTGATTTTTAGGTTACATATCTATTTTTTATATATAATTTGATTTTTGACAAGTTTGATCTAAATTTGATAATTGAAGCAGGTAGGAAAGATATGTGCTAACGATTTTGAATATGTATTGCCCTATAGAAACCAATTATAGCGTCACAGACCATTCTCTCATATCTCAGTAGGTCTTAACATTTCTTAAAATTCAGCTACAAAAAGTCATGGATGCATTTCTTGAATCAATCCTCTAAACCGAATTTCATTTGTTAGTTGGATGTAGTGACCAGAATGCAAGATTTGTGAAAGTCCATTATTATTTATTAGTCATAACCTTTAGCAAATTATGAAACTAATATTATATTTTTGTTAATAACATTTTTTTTGTAATAATTTATTTGATCGGGAGATATGTATATGTGATTGGGTGTAGCCTGAAAAATCATATTTTAATTTTTATAAGGAAAAAATACTTTGAAATCGACCAAGCTACAATGTCTGAATTTGATGTTTATGGTTATGACAACTCACTTTATTTGTAATGTTTATCGAATTTCTTTGCATAATTTAATGTTGCTGGTACATGTAACAACTTATTGTTGCTTTTGGTTTTACATGACCAATATGAAAATAGCTATATGAGCCTCCATGGGGGTTGATACACAAAACATAGCCAATTCATAAAGCCACTACACAACATGTTTTAATCAAGAAGTCGCGTTATGTTGTGATATGTTCAGTTCAAAAACTCTAAAAATGAATCTAACTAACATTTTTTTTATCAAAATTCAAGATAAGACAAAGCCACCTATTAATGTGATATGTATTTAATTATTGTCCGCGTTTAACGCGGGTCATAATCTAGTTACTAAAATAATGAGTAGAAAAACATGGGAGTGAATTAGACGGTGTTTGATATATGGGGCATGGTTGGACGGAACAGAACGGGACTAGACGAAACTAACGGAACCGAACAAATTATTTGTGTAGCTGTTTGATAAGCCTAGGACACGATAGGAAACAAGCTTAAAATTATTAAATTGCCCTTGAAACTTAGAAACGATCTATATAGTTATATGATTTTTTTCTAATAAAGTCCAATTTTTTCAACTAATCTTCCCTTAAACTTTTATTTGTTACGGTCATTGTCCCTCTTTTTGACGTCGTCACTACGCATCCATTGATGTTTCCATAATCTTATTGACTTATTCAAACTAAATCCAATATTAACTGTTCAGAAATTCTCCAAATGCCTTAGCTTTTCTATAACTATCTAATCACTTCAAGGACTTTAATTAACACCATTTTAGCTTTTCTATAACTATCTAATCAATTCAAGGACTTTAATTAACACCATTTCGCCAAGTAAAGCATTCTCGTACCTGGGACCATTCTCTCAACAAGTGAGCATATAACATATTTGCTCATTGAGAGTATTTTGCTCATCAATAGCATCTTTGTTCTCAAAAAATATCTTTGATCAAGACTTCACACCCCCACAATAACAACCATTGTATTCAAAGTAAAGATAAAAGATAATGACTATTATTGTTTTGTCAACCCCCCCCCCCCCCAAACGGATTCTAGGTTTTAATAACCACGAGTTCGGAATTCTACGGATTCTAGGTTTTAATTATTGTGGTGAATGGAAAGTGTTAGAGCTTGTTAACACTTTCAAGTACCAACTTAGATAGAATGAAACAAAAGTCTTGTCATCTTGGATTCACATTGTTGAACTGTCATACATGAAGTTGGAGTCTTTATAATATCTGAATTTAATTTACTCATTCAGCCAATTACTTGTGATTTTACTTTATTTGTCTAATCATTGCAATCAAACCCCTTTTTCTTTCATCTTTTGTGAACAAGTACCTTACGCAAAAAGGGTATAGACTGATTGTCCCGTGTCTCTATGGATCGACCCTACTTGCCTTGTACTACTTTTTAGTGCAATAGAGTAGTGTTACTTAGGAGTATATCTTACCCCTATTATTTGTTGGGTCTAACACCCCTAATAGTCACCTATATAAACCCTCCTAAGGGTTCACAATTTCGTTCAACCCTTCTACAAGAGGTAGAAATGAAAATTTTCTTCCCTCTCCTATCTCCTCTTTATCATCCAACTTGCTAGGGTTTGGGTGTGAACCATTAGAGGCACGAGATTTCTAGTGTTTGCTTTCTAAAGCTAGATCAAGAAGGAATCTTTGTTTATTCACTATAATAAACAAAAGGTATGTAATTTCAATAACCCTTTGATATTTTTGAAAATAGTAACAAACTTCTAGGGTTCTTAATATTCAACAGTTGTTGGTAAATTATAGTGAGAACATAGATCCTTTAGGGTGCATGTGCGCTTAGGGTTTATGTTTTTCCGCCAAAAATAAATATTGTAACATATAAAACCTATCGGTGGTATCAGATCCATTGTTCTCATTGATCTTGTAGAAAGTTGAATATATCAAAATTAGGGTATATAGAAACTAAACCCTAATGGAGGCATTTTCGAAAATTCCATAGGGTTCTTGAAACCCTAGCCTCCGCCCTATATTTTCGAAATCTTCAAGGGTTTTAGAAACCATAGTCCCTTTGCCTAATTTTCGAAATTTAAGGATCCCCTCTAGATTATTTCCGTGTTTCCTTATTTGATATTTTAAGAGCCTTAAAACTTGAACAATTAAAACCTAGTAAACGCTAGCCCTTTTTTCAAAAATAAAAGGCTTAAGATAAAGATTAAATTGAATTATTTTATTAACTGTTTAATTGTAAACAAGTTTTTGATCCATACTGATTTAATTAAATTAATTAATTATTTAATTTAAAGATAAAGATTAAATCAAAATTGGTTTATTTTTAAATTAAATTAATTTTATATTAGTTTCCAAAATTAAAATTAAAACCTAGTATTTTAGAAAAATTTTGATTTCACCTTATACTATATATAATTAAAAGATTAATATAATATATGTAAAAGACAAGTCAGTCAGATCACTAGTATGCCTCATTTGGTGGATTAGTGTCTAAGTCCATAACTATTTTGGTATGCACTTGACCCGATGGTGCATGGTCCTTTTGAGTTGCCTTCACCGAAGCAACTTGATAGGATGAATTATGGAGATAGAGGATTAATTATGATTTATTAATATATTATGAGAATAATATATTAAAGGAGAAATCATGTTGTTTAATTAATATTAGTCAAGAATTAATTAAGAATTAATTTTGTGGCTAAAAGAGATTAATTAAATATAGGGGATTGATTGTGTAATTATAAGATAATTACATAAATGGGCTAATGGACTCCATAGAAGTTGGAGTGGACAAATTGTATGGGTAAGCCCATAAGAATTCGTCCAAGGCTTCTAAAGAGGGAGTCCATGGACTGCTTAGGGCTTAAGCAGTCAAATAAGGGTTTCCTTGTTAGATAACCCTAATAGCCTCACTATTTAAGGACCCCTAGGGCACCAAAAACGTAGCTAAGTGTTTCCTTAGGGTTTCTAGACGTTTTTGCGTGCCTCTCCTCTTCTCCCTCTTCATCCTTATTGCTCTTGGTGTTTGTGACTCCACTAGAGGTGCAACACTTGAGGCACTAAGCTTTCTGAAGCCAATTACAAGGAGGAATAGATTGTTATTACTACATAACACTAAAAGGTAATTTCTAAACCCTTAATTCAGTTCATAGCATGATAGATCTAGGGTTTATGAGCTTTGGATAATTTGCATGTACAATTAGATAAACCTAGATCCAAAGTTTTAGGGTTTTGCATGTGCACCATAGGATTGATGATTTGCTCAAAACCCATCATCATTCACGAAGTCAAACTCTAAAGGGGTATAAGGAAACTGCATGTAAAATGGTAGTTGAATAGGTGTCCATTCTCACCCACCGCTTCCTTGTTTAATGGAGGTTTGTTAGCAGAACGAATCTGATAGGAAATTAACTTCATTAAAAATATAAGGCTATTAAAGTACTAGAACTATTTTTAAAATCTCACTCTTAGTTAGTTTAGGAAAAATGTGAAATTTTGCTAATCCATGAAAACGCACACCATGCTTTATATGTCGGTAGTGGAGTGTGTGTGGTTAACCATCACACTGATAGGGCCTAAAAATATGTATGATGGACATCTTGAAAATTATCATTGTTGATGGAGCATGTGTGGTTAATCGGCACATCGATGTGAGATGGTAAATGACATCAAGGTTGTCAAGTGGGTTTGCATAGTTATTTACATCTAGTTTGTGATCCTCGACATCCCAGTCATAAAGTGAGAGCATAATCAAAGATTAAACATGTCATTGATAAGATTCAATGAATCTCAAAAGATCTAGGAGTTTCACAAGATTGAAATTGGTAAAAGTCTTACCTACCTAAAATAGATTTGAATTTGACTACGACATCCCTCTTCAAAGTTTGAATCGAAAATATGGATCCTAGCATTAATTTAAATTTATGGGTTAATAATTAAGGATTAAAATCAACTAACTTAAACTCTCTTTTCTCCTATTATAGATGTTAAGTCAATATAATAATAGTCTTCCACGTTCCTTTGGAAAAAGTTTTCCTCTTCCTTCTGAAGATGGTCTTCCAGTTTCTAATCAAGGTGAAAATATTTTCTCTTCTTCGGGAAATGGTGGTGTTGGGTCAAAATATGGCCACCAATTCAAAAATTAGAAAACTTAAAAAAAAATCCAAAAACATTAGAAAATGAGAAATACAGGCCACCAATTTCAGTGAAGCAGAGTGCCTGTTGCAAGTGTGCATGTGGGAACAACAAGAGACACGGCAAGGATACGCCACCAGGGGCAGGAAGAAACAATTTCCTAGTGAAGAAAAAGGCTTGTTTTCATTGTGGAACACCTGGTCACATTGCCCGAAATTGTCTAAATCGCGCATACGTTCCTTACTATGCAGAAGGCTGGCAGAACGCGCCAAGAGGGAGATACTCCAAAAGAAACCTCTCAAGGTCACATTCAGACCATGATGACTGGAACACACAGAAGGCCAAGAATCAAAATCCCAAGGGCAAGAAGGGAATGTCGACCAAGAAGCCAAATCAAAGAGATGATCCCGTAAAGCCAAAATCAAAGTCATCTCAATGACCGACATCAAGATCAAAAGCAAGTACCAAGCCACCCATCAGATCGAAAAAGAAATGGGTTAAACCCAACTACAAATGAGTTCCAAAGGCTCACTCTCCCAAATCTCCTAATGCTTCTAACGTTTCTACATCTTCTGTTTGTGATAAGCAGGATATGTCATGGGAGAGAGTATCGTGCGTTGATGACAAAGGTCGACCCAGTTTCAAAATGGAATGGGTTCCAAACACCAATTAATCCCGCTCTGTGTCGGAGCAGCTATGGAGGCATATCATCAGACTTTGGTTTGTTGTTAGTGGCTGTTCCAGGCACATGATAGGAGGCATCTCTCAATTGTGCAACATTTTGACCTTTGTTTGAGAGTATGCGTCCTTTTGCGGGAAGGGAAGAAAGGAAGGGATCACTCATGGGGTTAGTGCTTAATGATATGAAGAATTTTTGGATATGTTCTGAGATTACGCGTGTTGTTCTTAGACCTTCTGGATGCTAATTCAATCGGTGACTTACGGTTATAATTTTCTTCTCTATACTCCTGAGTTTTTCTTAAACTGATTCGCTTTAAAGACTAATTTTTGTTTTAGGATAGTTTAAATTTGCGCATTTACTTTAGTTTCTCTCCTATGCACAAATTTAAGGGGAGAAATAAAAACAAAAAAAATAGAAAATTTAAAAAAAAATCCAAAAACATTAGAAAATGAGAAAATCAAAAATGTGGTGTTAATGGAATGTGCTTGCAGGAGATGTTTTGGGAAGTGATATTATCAAGTGATAACAGGCAGCCTGAGTCTGCGTAACGTACCCAAAGTTGAAGGGTTTTTGCTCTGGTTTGATGCATCGGTAGGCACGAAAGATTCTAAATGGACTTGACTAGGCAGAGTTGAACTTAGGAAATTTATAGACTTGACAAATCTTGACCTAGTTAGATACGTTTAGCCTGACAATATGACGCTTGGATAGGTTGAGCAGGGAGATATATATGGGAATCCACTCGTCACATTAAATGAACCCGTACTTGGAACCATGGTTTAACTTTTCTTCGATGTGCGGATTCTATCCTTAATTCCGGTTGGATGGGGACACTGGTAAATTCCGATAAATTAGGTCTGTAGAAAATCGTTTTCTTTCTTTCTATCTGTTAGTCATATGTTGTCTCCTTTGCGTGACTTCCAATCCGACCTGGTACACAACATATGCAACTCTATTTCTCTGCATGTTATATATATGAAATTCCTCTTATCTGTTTGCCATATGTTGTCTCCTTTGCGTGACTTCCAATCCGACCTGGTACACAGCATATGTAACCTTCTACTTCTCAATCCCTCTGAAATAAAGTAATAGCAATCTGAATCTGTTCTCTCTCTGATAAATCTCCGATGATAGCTTGCCAGCCCTTCCGGGTCAACCTGGTGAGTGGCACGGTGATCTTGGAGAAATCCCTGATAAATCTCCGATAATAGCCTGCCAGCCCTAAGAAACTACTGATCTCGGTGGGTGACCTCGGCACCTCCCAACTCATCATTGCCTCAATCTTGGCCGGGTCGACCAATATCCCTTTCTGGTTAACGAGGTGCCCTAGGAACTGGACCTCTCAAAACCAGAAATCACACTTGGAGAATTTGGCATAAAGCCTCTCCGATCTCAGAACTCCGAGGATCTCCCTCAAATGCTTCTCATGCTGCTCTCTGGATCTCGAGTACACCAAAATATCATCGATGAATACGATCACCGAGCGATCCAACATCGGCCTGCACACTCTGTTCATGAGATCCATGAACATCGTCGGTGCATTGGTGAGTCCGAAAGGCATCACCACAAACTCGTAATGCCCATAACGAGTCCTGAACGCTGTCTTCTGGATGTCCTCATCTCGCACCCTCACCTGATGATACCCAGACCTCAAATCGATCTTGGAGAACCAAGATGCTCCCTGCAACTGATCGAACAAATCGTCGATCCTCGGCAACGGGTAACGGTTCTTGACCGTCAGCTTGTTCAACTCCCGGTAATCAATGCACATCCGCTGTGAACCATCCTTTTTCTTGAAAAAACAGATAGGTGCTCCCCACGGCGAGCTGCTCGGCCGAATAAACCCCTTCCCCAGCAACTCCTGAAGTTGCGAGGATAACTCATGCATCTCTGGAGGCACAAGGCGATAGGCGCGGCCCCCGGAACCAAATCGATACTAAACTCCACCTGCCTCACGGGAGGCACACCCGGCAACTCCTCCGGAAATACGTCCGGGAACTCACGCACTATCGGAACCTCATCAACTGACCTCGGTCTCTCTGAATCAATCCTCGTATCCATCACATACGCTACAAAGCCCCTACAACCCTGCTGTATACACTGCCTCGCTCTAGCGGCCGAACAAAATGCTGACCCAGAACGTGTACCCTCGCCGTACACCGTAAGAACTCCCCCTACTAGGGTCTCGTATGGTCACCAACTGTCGCTCGCAGTCGATAACCACTCCGAATCTGCTCAACCAATCCATGCCCACGATGACACAGACATCCCCCATCGTAATAGGAACTAAATCAATCGGGAATTCAACACCGAAAATCTCGAGTACACACCCTCGGATCACCTCTGTGGCATACACCGCCCTCTCGTCAGCTATGGAAACTCTCAGAGGTCGACTCAACGCCTCACGACTAACACTGATGTGCTGACTAAAAGCCAAAGATACAAAAGACCGACTCGCACCCGAGTCAAATAACACCAAGGGAGGTACAGAACTCACAAGAAAAGTACCTACGCATAACATAATATAAGCACAATATATTAACATCAAAATAAATACACGAAAGAATACATACCAGCCACGACATCGGGCGCTGCGCGGACCTCCTCCGCGGTCAACTGAAAGGCTCTCCCCCGTGCCTTCGGTGCCTCGGCCTTCACTGGCCGGCTCTCAGTAGCTCTGATAGCAGCAGGGGAAGATCCCTGAGATGCTCCCTGTGCCGATCCCCGCAGCTGTGGACACTGTGCCTTCCAGTGTCCGGTCTGGTTGTAGTGAAAACATACTGCAAACCCCTTAGGGGCAATCCTTGGCCATATGCCCCTCCATGCCACATTTGTAGCAAGACTCTGCTCTGCACACCCCATCGTGGCTCTAGCCGCACTTGCCACAAGTGTGGCCCCTTTGACTCCCTGGCCTCGAATCAGTGGGCTTGGCCCGCTTGGCTACCGGTTGAGACTGCACCGGTCGCCGATCCCTCCCCTGAGACTCAGCCTCTTCCCTAGCCTGGGTCTCCAGCTCTATCTCCCTCTTCCGGGCATTTGCCTGAAGCTCGACAAATGTCCGGTATGTAGAGTTCGCCACGAACTCTCGTATGTCCCTCCTCAAAATGCTCAGATATCGGCTCATACGTGCCTGCTCGGAGGACACGTGCTCTTGGCAGAACATTGCCCGTTCATGGAACATCCTCGTGATCACTGTAACAGACTCAGTACCCTGCTTGAGGGTCAGAAACTCCTGGGCCAAACGCTCCCTCTCCTCCTGGGGAACGTACTCATCTCGGAACATAGTAGTGAACCTCTCCCAGGTCACTGCAGCAAGCTCAACAGGCGTATAGTGTGCCGTCACAAACTTCCACCAATCTTTCGCTCCCAAGCGAAGCTGGTTCAGCGTGAACCGGACTCTCAAATGCTCTGAAGATGAGCAAGTAAAGAAACACCCCCTCTATGCCTGAAATCCATCTCATCGATGCAATCGGGTCCTAGGTCCCGTCAAACTCTGGTGGTTTTGTGTTGCTGAACTCTCGGAACAGCAATGCATCACCACCCTGCGGCCTAGTCACAGCTATAGCTGCAGTGGCCGCAGCAACAGCAGCCTCAGAAAGAGCAGCGTATCTCTCATCAAATGTCTCTATCAGTGTGGTCTTGATATACCCGAACATCTCTGGTATCTCTGCCCTGATGGCCGCAGCCACCTCCTCGTGGATAATCCTACAGATCTCCTCGTCGCTCGTACCGCTGCTCTCTGGTGTGTGGCGTGTCCCAACCATGGTCCCTCTCTCTCTGAAATACAATCATAAAAACATATCAGGGACTTGCTCGAGTATACTCACACTCGAATACTCCACCTTACTTGTTTCTTGGTACTTTAAGGATTCTTACTTGGACTGTGCACTGACCCGGTGTCTTCAGTAGTACGGGCCCAATACTACCGTCCACACCACATCAGCATTCACCCCAAGTCCTCCTCCCAGAGTTCCAATCCCAAGCACTCTACTCTCTCTAATCATATGATACTTGCTAGTAGATCTCTCATAACCCCCTCGCTGCTATCTAAACACTCTGAAGCATCCCTAACAGTAAGACTCCTAGACTAAGGCATCACATATCAGGCCACTCTAGTCCTAATAAGAATACCTAGTCTACTCTAGCATGCATAATATAACTCATCACATATCATATCATATCATATCTCATAACACTTATTGTAATGGTATTTTGGGAAGTCACCGTTCGGGCGCTGGCTGTTCGTACACACGACTCTGCTCTGTTTTGTCTCGAAAGCTCTTTTTATTCTTTTGAAAACTATTTTATTATCGAATTTTCCTCAAATCCTCAGTTTGAGTTCAGATACGCCCGAAGGTGCACCTGAATCCCTCAAACCAAGGCTTTGATACCAACTTGTAACACCGTAAAAATTAAAACAATTTTTCGCATTTTCACAACACATTTTTCAAACACATTTATTAATAAAATGTCATTGTATCATATCCTTGTTTCACAAAACATCCCCCCAAGATCGAAATACATAAAATCCCATGTGTGTGTACGAATCATGCTGGCGCCTTCCCACGGTCATCACTGGTACCTGAAACACATAACACATAACACAGTAAGCATAAAGCTTAGTGAGTTCCCCAAAATACCACTCTAACGTATATTAGTCACTCGAGGCTATAACTTTGTTGACCCTCTGGTCAATGTGTCTCAGTGGGACCCTCCAGCCCCAACTCTCTGTGGGCCCTCTGGCCCTAACTCTATGGACCCAAAGGTCCTAACTCTATGGACCCACTGGTCCTACTCTATAAACTCTGAATCATGCATATCATGTATCACAATAAATCACAACACATAAATAACATGCAAATACACTAGCACACAGCTCTAAATTACATTGCCGTATGACTCTATTACCACACTAGGTACAGTATAGTGAGAAGACTCACATCTGGTATCTCGGTAAATCTCTATCTCGGTAGAAATATTGCCTAGTCTCCGCCTATTCACATAAAGTAAATACTCTTATAAATATAACTCTCGAGACTAGACTCAACCTGCCATTGGCACCCTCAGAAGGGTAAAAGACTATTTTACCCCCCTCTTGACGCAAGTACTCCATTGTTGACTAACACTAAAAGTCAATAAAAGTCAACGGTCACACTTTGACCCTACTCGCTGAGTGCACCTTGGTGACTCGGCGAGTTCACACATGTTCTCTAACACTTTGTCCCGCTTGGCACGCCGAGTCCCTCCCTATGCTCGACGAGTCATACCAGGCATGAATCGCGGGGCCACCCCGACTCAACTCGCCGAGTCTCAAGAACAACTCGGCGAGTACCGCCTTGAACTCCAGTCCTCTAACCCCTTTCTGACTCACTGAGTTATCCCCCAACTCGGCAAGTCTACTCACTGTGCAATTTACGTGAAACCCTAACCCTACTCGTCGAGTCTCAAGAACAACTCGGCGAGTTCATGCCATGCACAAACTCTACTGACCTCCTGAGGTCAGATCTATTTCCCTAAACCATAGATCTGGCCTCCCCAAGCATGAATGTCACGTAAAGTCCGAAACTTGATGCTTGTATAACAACAACAACAAGGCATCAAAAGGAGATTTAGTCCTAAAAATGGCAACCTAAGTCCAATAACCCCAAGCTGATCCATAAAGCTCCAAGGGTTAAGGTCTCTGGACCTCTTTGAGTCCAGATCCAAGGCACAAACTCGAAGAGGGACTATTTGCTCCACATAATCACTCTCCAAAGGGGTTAGAAAACCCTAACTCTAATCATCAACACCAAAACTGAAGGAGGTTCGAACTATTACCTCAAAATGAAGTCTTTGAACTCTAGAACTGCTAGAAACGCACCTCCTCTTTGCTCTTGGTCACCTCCTTCTTGCTAAACCAAAGGTACAAGGATCAAAAGTGACTTCTTCTTCCTCACAACGATTTGGCTCACTTAGGGTTCTCTCAAGGTACTAGTAGCCGCAATGGGAGGCTATAAGTGCCCTTAAATAGGCTCCAAACCCGGGGGATTAGGCTTTCATTAAACAGCGTGGACTCGCCGAGTCCGTACGTGAACCCGGATGAACATCCGCGACCCTACTCGGCGAGTCTTGGCTCCAACTCGCCGAGTCCCTCCACAAACTCCAAAATAATTAAATAAAAAAATATACCTGGGAATCCGGATGTTACATTCATCTTGAAGCTGTGAAGTCATCGAAGATTAAAGCTGAAGCCAAAGCTCCCATTGAAGATTAACAAGAAAAGCCAGCTACTTTTTAGGGGGGGGGGGGGGGGCTTGTTGGGTCAATTAAGAAAAGACAGCTATAAACCAAGGGGGAGATTGTTGGGTCAAAAATATTGTTTATACTTTGCTTTTCTAGAAAAATGTATTTTTGTGTGTTGGACCGTAAACAACTAGGTGTTTACGGTCGTAAGGTGATTACGGCTGTGTTTACGGCCGTAAACAGATTTACGACCGTAAACCCATTTACGACCCATGTTCTCCAAGTATAAATATAGGTGTTAGGGTGAGGAGTAGAGATTGATGAATGATAGAAGAGAGTTTACGGCCAGAGAGAAGTTTTGTGTGTGTGAATCTTTTGTATCTGGAACTTTAATTCTAATCAAATCATACAGAGATTCATATTATTCTTCTTCTCCTTCTCTTCTATTTGATCTGCCATCATCCGTTTGATTAGGATTCCGCACCATCAAACGGATCTGATTGATACATAGGCAAATTAGGGACTTACAGGTGGAACTGGACCGTAACATCCCAATTTTCAAGACCAAAAATTTCATTTTGATATAACAATTTAGAAAAACATTATAAGAAAACATCATTGAGTCACATCATTTCATAAAACCATAATCACATGTCTCAAAACCATATCATAAAAACAGTAACAACGTCATAGTATAATCCCAAGAATCTCATAATGCGGAAATCTTGTATATGATGCGCTGCTACCATGTCGGCTCCTTCCCCTTCGATGAAGAGGTACTTGGAAACAAAACTGAAAACTGTAAGCACGAAGCTTAGTGAGTTCCCCCATCATACCACATACCATACATAACACATACTGCCAGGCATATCTGGGTGCCCGACCTACCCTGCTGAGCATATCGGGGTGCTCAACCTACCCCTGCTAGGCATATTGGGGTGCCTAACCTACCCCTGCCAGACATATCGGGGTATCCGACCTACCCCTCCGGTCTATCTCAACCGGTTATAGGGACTATTTCACCCCTACTACTACCACATAAAAGCATAACATAATCATACTAGCAAGCGTACCGGGGTGCCCGACCTACCCCTTGGCCCTATCGACCGAATATGGGGACTTTCCCCCCTACTACCACTATCATATAACATCATATCATACTAGCACATAAAACATAACAGATAGTGGAAAACCAGACAATTATCACGAAGAC
Organism: Lactuca serriola; assembly: GCF_051521515.1. Classification (NCBI taxonomy): domain Eukaryota; kingdom Viridiplantae; phylum Streptophyta; class Magnoliopsida; order Asterales; family Asteraceae; genus Lactuca; species Lactuca serriola. The sequence continues at coordinate 6,685,925 of NC_136414.1, read as the reverse complement.
AATCATCCACAGTCACTCCTACTAGTGGGCCGACATTATGGCCTTAGACCCACTTCTACTGGAAGGTAACTCACCACAATGTCGTGTAGTATCTGAAATGTCCTCGGTGCTGGGATGAAGTCCTCTCAAACTCCTACACATAACAATCTTCCTTAATTACCTTTTTATACTCATAACCCTTTCAATGATCAACTCAGGTCAAAGTCAAAGTCAACTTTTGGTCAAAGTCAACATCTGGTTGACTCAACTCGCCAAGTTGGTCCACCAATTCGTCGAGTTCCATAATCCACAAAATACTGAAACTTCAACCCTACTCGTCGAGTTCTCCTTCATACAGAATCGGGACCTTGCCTTGAACTCGCCGAGTTCATCCTTGAACTCGTCGAGTTCTTTGATCTTCAAGTCCATATTCACACCCATCTTGTTGATTCCTCTTCTAGACTCAACCAAATTACTCAGAAACAGAAAAAGGTTGGGGAACCATGACCCGACTCACCGAGTCCTATGAACGACTCGTCGAGTCCCCCAATGTCCAAGTCCATACAGTTGATTTCAGTCGGGCTTATTGCATCCAAAGCAAAGATCTGACCTCCTAGGGTCGATATAACACATAAAGTTACAAACTTTACATGCATGCATGGGTGTTGTGAAGCTAGAACACCAAAACTAAGCCATAAAGGAGTCCTAACGCATGGGATAGGGACATAACTCAATAAAAGTGGCACTTTGAGCTTCCTGAGCTCAAATGTTCCCAGATCTGAAGTCATCACTCTAATATACACTCAAATCCCGAGAGTGACTTAGAAATGTCCCAAAAATGACAATATGCAAGCCCTAAAGCAGATCTAAGAGATGGAAAGGTAGGGTTAAAGTTTTTTACCTCAAACAAGCTGGAAATGCAACTAAAACTCTGGATCTACTGCCTTCTTCTTGGACCTCCAAGCCTTTCCTTCCTTCTCCAAGCTTCAAATCACTAGAATGACACACAATAGCTTAAGAATACTCACAAACTTATTAGGGTTTCGAGAATAGGGTGTGAGGTGATGGAAGTTGGGGTGGAGGCCATATAAGTTGTTTAAATAGGGTGCAAACCCTAAAATTTAGGGTTCCATTTAGACAGATCTACTCGTCGAGTCGGGGCTTCCGAGTCGTCGAGTAGACTCTTCCACCCATGTCCAAGATTCTCCCATACTCGACGAGTTTAGGGCCTCAACTCACTGAGTCCCAGTATAAAAATGCAAAAACTCATATTTAAAATACATACCGGGAACCGGGCGTTAGATGGACGTTATACTTCTTGATCTCTTCCACCACCTCCTCATGTGACTCTCCTAACATTATGTTGTCCTCAAGTTGAAAGATATGATACTAATCAATCATATTGGCATGTAAACATCAAAATAGAAACTTTTGTGTGTGCGCATGTTTTGAAATGAAATCATACATTGCAGGAAAGTCAAGCTCGAGCATCAGCAACCTCACGACAAGATGCATCCATTAGACATTCTCGTTTCAAAATGGGAAGAAATTACTTTGGATTTCATCATGAAGTTGCCATGGACGACGCACGAAGTGGATTCGATATGGGTCATTATGGATCGATTGACCAAAAGCACACATTTTATCCCGATACAAGAGAGTATCTCTGCAGAGAAGTTGGTAGATATCTGATGGTTTTTTAGCACTACAACATTCCTATGGTGCACATGCAACCCTAATGCTTTGAATCTAATTTTTTCTCAAGTTATACAGGCAAATTATTATCCAAAGCATAAAACCTAATCTAGCATACAGTTTGCGAAATTGATAACTTAAACATAGTTAGAAGAATACCTTGTCTTATAGCTTGTTGATCTTGACCTTCAAGAGCTTAGTGCCTTAATTTTTGCACCTCTAATGGAGTCGCAAACACCAACTAGCAATAGATGAACAAGAGAGAGAGAGAGGATGGAAGCTAGAATTTCCGGCTATGTTTTCTTATAGGAATCAAGTGGCCGAAATCCTCATGCCAAGGGGTCTTTATATAGTTGTGATGCTAGGGTTTTAGACTGGAATCCTAATTCTCTGCTTAGGCCTTAAGCAATCTTTGGAACCCTTCTAGAAGTCCCCTTGGACGAATTCTTCTATGGGCTTCCCATATAATTCGTCCACCCCTTCTATTAGGAGTGCACAACCCAACTTACAACTAACAGTAAATTGTAATATCAGTCCCCATACATTTAATTAGTCTCTTTTGATCACTAAATTAACTTCTGATCAATACTAATTAAATAATATGATTTCTTAATTAATATAATATTCTTATAATATATTAATAAATCATCTAACAACCTCTTTCTCATAATTCAATCTGTCAAGTTGCTATGGTGAAGGCAACCCAAAAGGACCATGCTACTATTGGGTCAAGTACATACCAATTATAGTTATGGGATAAGACACCAAATCCAACAATATCTACATTCAGGGGGTTGTGGCACGTCAAGGGGTTCCGGTTTATATGGTCTCAGATAGGGATGTTTGGTTTACTTTTCGGTTTCAGAAGAGGTTCCACGAGGAGTTGGGTACTCGGTTGCACTTCAACATGGCTTTTCATCCGCATACGGATGGTCAGAGTGAGCGGACCATCCAAACATTGGAGGGTATGTTGCAGGCATGTGTTTTGGATTTCAGCGGTAGTTGGGATATATATCTTCGATTAGCGGAATTTTCATATAACAACAGTTATCATGCCAACATCAGTCGACCCCTTTCTGAGATGCTCTATGGGAGGAAGTGTAGGACCCTGATACATGGAGGTGAGGTCAGTCAGCGGGTCATGGGGAGTACCGAGGTGGTACTCAAGACGACCGAGATAATTCAGCGGGTTCAGGGTAGACTTCAGATAACACAGTCGGAAGAAGAGCTATGTCGACAAGCGCTGATCATATCTAGAGTTCCAAGTCGGAGATATGGTTCTCCTGAAGGTGTCCCCTTGGAAAAATGTCATCCGATTCAGTAAGAGGGGCAAGTTGGTCCCCATGTACATTGGTCCTTTCAGGGTTTTGGATCGAGTGGACCGAGTGGCTTATCGCTTGGATCTTCCTGAGGAGATTAGTCAGATCCATAGTACGTTTCACGTCTCTCAACTGCAGAAATGTTTGCTTAATGATTCCTCGGTGGTTCCATTGGAGGATATTCATGTGGATGATCGTCTGGATTATTGTAACATACATGTTTTGTAATGAATAAAATTGTGAAATACTATGTGAAATTGAGCGTTGAGTTCTAACAGATGGTTTTTACTAGAAATGAAGTAAAACTATGTTTAGAATCACTCATAAAATATTGGAAGTCTTATGAGATTCCAATTAAAAGCCAAATAGTGAAATTTAGCGAAAATATAAAATTTGGAATAAGTAAAATTTTATTATTGAAAGTTGTAAATAATCTCGTTAGAAACTTGTAGGCGAAAACCTCGTCGAAATCCGAGTTATAACGAAGAAGTTATGACCAATCGAAGATTCACGACAAAACCGACACGGCACCGAATGACGTAAAAAGTGAGTTTTTGATAAACAACTTTTTAGCCTTAGTAATCTAAATAAAAGTCGTAGTATTCGTTAAACCGAGAAGTTCGATAAAAAGAACGCCAAAATCTGACTTCCTGATCGAAGTTCGAAAAAAGAACGCTAAAATCTGACTTTGTATGAGGAAGTTATGATTTTTACAAGTTTCAGTTTAGCAGGTAGACAACTAAAAACTCGAATTTTAGATCGAGTGATTTTTAGCCAACACAACCTAAACGAGAATTGAAGATCTCGTCATTTGTAGTACAACGGTAAAAAGTCTGACAAAAATTGACGTCAAATGAAGAAGTTATGAATTTTTAACGGATTTTCCTGTCTCGGTCTGTTAAAAATAATAATATTAAAAATAAAGTCAAAATTAGCCGATGGAGTCTAAACAAAAGTTGTAGAGTATATTCTCACCTACGCGTTCATATAAAGAACGTCAAAAACGGAGTTTGTACGCAAAAGATATGAATTTTTGAAGTTATTAAATAAAAATAAATGAAAAATCAAAATCTTATCCGAGGCCATACGCCCCGCGTACACGAGGCTATGCCCAGCGTACCTCGCACGTATCCGGTCCAGAGTCAGCCACGTCTACCGTCTTCGCATGATCGCCACATAGAAGCCACGTCCGAGGCCCAAAGTCCGAGCTGGTGACACCTCGCGTACGCCAAGCGTACTCCGAGGCTTCGGCCTACTATAAATAGTAAGCGAGATTCTCCGGAAATGTTTGCTCGTTTTCACTCTTTTACACCCTCTTTCACCCATTTAAGCCACTTTTAACCCCCAGAAGTTCTGTTATCATTCCCGACATCTGAAGCAAGTCCCGACACCCCGAAGTTCCCGAGAAAATCTTATTTTCAAGTCAAAACTCTGCCCGAATAAAGTCCGGTTTTCAACTAAAAACCCCAGTTTCGTCGCCAAAAGTCATATTTAGAGCCGAAGTGCTGCCCAAATCAATATTTTAACCCCGGTTATTTCAAGGTGAGTTCAATATATAGGAACAATTGTATGTTATGTGTTATATGTGCTATGTGCTTTTCAGTGTTATTATTCCGAGTTATTTTCCCGTGTTACTTTATTCGCTATTTTTAATAGCAAAGTTATACCTTTGACCATGTGATCAGTGAAAGGACTTAGATTCATGGTGGTATTGGTACGTAGCCTCTGGCCATGTAGAGCATGTCTCCGTAAGAGAATGACTTTTATTCTATGGTATTGGCAAATGGTTAGACAAGGCTATAAGCCTGAAATCTACCAAGATATTAATCAGAAATCTTATGTCTTCTGTGCCATTTGGGCCGAAGTTTTATTGATGTATATCAAGTATGGAAATTGTTATGTCTCATTAATTGTATACCTTTGAATCAAGTCATTGTTTGATATAGAAAGTTTAACACATGATTCACATATGCCTTTGTTGCTCCTTGATTCTCTTTGCTTCTGCCATATTGAAGAGTATATATATATATATATATATATATATATATATATATATATATATATATATATATATGACATAACATTATATTGTATCTATTATTGAACTCACTAAGCGTCACCGCTTACCCTATTAATCTTTAACAATTGCAGGTGATAAGTAACCAGTATAATCATATATTGTTCAAAGAATTAGAATAGTTTGTAATAAAACTTTTGTACTTCAGTTTATGTTTGTATAAATTACAATATCCTGGGTAGTTATGTAATATATAACATTTTGTAATAGTTGGTTTGTATCCAATAGGTTGTAACCTCTTTATCAATGTAAAATATTGCTTTTATGAATATGCAAGTAACATGTTTTGGAGTAATAATATTCTGAAGTATGAAAGTTGGGGTCTTTCAGAAATACGAAAGTTGGGGTCTTTCAATTATATCGAGAGACCGGTAGCGATCCTTGACTAGAAGACGAAAACCTTGAGGAACAAGCTTGTTCAGTTGGTAAAAGTGTAGTGGCAACACTGCAAGGGTTCTGAGTGGATGTAGGAGCCAGATGAAGAAATAAGTGAGCATTACCCTGATTTGTTTACGATGGTAGACTGCAAGGACGAAGTTTGATTCAAGTGGGGGAGAGTTGTAACGTCCAGATTCGCCAAGTAAAATTCTTGCATTAAACTTCTTATTACCGGTGGACTAGGCCTGAGTAAGTTGGGCATACATAAGGTACACACGACATACTCTCATGCATGCGCAAAGTTGGGGCGTCGTCTACGTACGGTGGGCGTACCCATGCGTACGCATGGCGTACGCGAGCTAGGTGAAAAGCCTAATTTTTAGGGTTTATACCTTATTTAATCTCATTAAACCCCTCAAGCCTTTAACCTTATCAAACCCCATTGCCTTTTGTACTAATCTCGAAACCCTAGCCACTTTGAAGAGCATTATTGAGCTTACCAAGAGTTTTGGGTGTTCCTTTTGTGATCTTGAAGAATAAGTAGACTTCAGGAGAATCAAAATAAAAGAAGAAGCTTGTAGATCTAGAGGTTGTGCATCATTCCTAGCTCATTGGAGGTATAAAGTTTGAAACTTGCTCATTCTAGTTCCTTTTGGTTCTTCTTTTGCTTCCAAAGTCATACGAACAGTTCATTAAGAACTTTCATATGATGAACATCGACGTGACCCTAATTGATCTGACTCAAATGTTGATTGTTTCTGAAGCGGAAATCCTTAAGATCACATCTAAAGCAGAGGTGCCTAAAGGGTCTGATTCCAAAGTTTCCATTGACATTGAAAATGGTGGTCCAAAAAAGATTTTTCTTCCCAATGGAAACGGGTCGACCAAGGTCAAACTGTTTGGTCGTATGGTAAAGAGAAAGGCTAGTTCTGAGAGAGTTCCATGTGTTAACCACAAAGAGTTCATATGTTTTTATTGCCAATTGAAATGAAATTGGTTGCGAAGCTTCCCAAAGTACTTCAAAGATCTCAAAGATAGTGAAGTCAAGTTGTGTGACTCTACTTCAGGAACATCCATTATCCAACTCCATTGTTTTAACAAGTTCCTATTCGTAGAATCTTAATACATGATATGATGATCACATTTTGATGTTGTTGCGGGATCTAAGAGAGTGAAGGAAGCTTAAGCAGAGTGAGTTAAATCTGATCGTAAGAGATGGACTTCGGTCACATAGTTCGATGATCAGAATTTTGAGATACTACTTAAAAGTTACGATATTTTAATAGATTTCTATTACTCTTAGCAGATTTCTAGAAACATGGTTTTTCATTTTATACATTGTAAGGAGAAGTTTCAATTTTTTGTTTATTTTCAATAAAAGTGAAATTTTGTTTTATTTGGTTGCCTTATTCTTATTTCCTTGCATTGATATTTATGAAAGTGTTGGTCACATTTCTAGTATTAGCAACGTTAGTTATGGATTTGATTCTTATGATATCGCTTGTCGTATTGTCATAATTGACCAAGTGAAAAGAAATCTCATCACCAACTGGACAAATACATGTTATTGTACAAGTCGTATTGTATAGTATATGACAATCATGTTCATTGGGAAATTATGACTAATTCGTTGATCACATGTTTATGTGAGTCAAATGAAGTAGTATGGATCTAGTACATATTGATATAGACTCTTAAGATCCACCACAAGGGAAGATAAGTCTATCCGTCATGATTTACTGATGTTTCAGCAAATACGGTTGTGTTTATAAGATTAAGCATAATTCTGATACTTTGAAAAGATTCAAAGAGTAGCAGAACGAATAACAAGAATCAATTAGGCAGAAAGATAAAAGATTCTCTTATTTGAGAAGAAAGGATTATGTTTAAGTATCATGTTTTATGATCATCTTAATGATTGTGGAGCTATATCACCATTGATCATTGAAGAACATCTTAGAACAATTGTATGACTAAGAAGATGAATCAAATATTATTGAAATAGTTCAATCAAAAGATGAGTCATAATTCATTGTAGAGTCACGCTCTAGTAACTACAAATCGTATCTTGAAACTCATTTAAAACTAAGAAGGTTGAAAAACACCTTGAAATAGACTGCTATATATATATATATATATATATATATATATATATATATATATAGAGAGAGAGAGAGAGAGAGAGAGGTAGGTTCAAATGTGGATACACATCGATTGTGTGGACATAGGAACCAATCATAATTTAATAAAAAAGAAATTATTAATTAAATTAAAAAGGGTATATTAGTAATCTTATATACTTAATTATCGTAAATAATTAAAATCTTTATTTGCTAACCTCTAAATCAAGGATGTAAGTTTATAAACCCTACAAAACTACCCATTTTATCACCATTTAACGACTTCATTCCTTCCCCACTTCCGGTCGTGCATCCATGAAGTCCCTTAACATCTCCGACCATGGCCTCCCTCATATCTCTTAGAACACCGCTTCTCTCCATCGATACCAGATCTACGATTTCCCTTGTCGCCTCTACCTCTCTTAAACCAACCTTCAAATATACCCTCTCGGGCTTAATTGATGTCAGGGACTCCGCCACTTTGTGTGGTGGCTGATTTTTTCTTTGGGTCGTTGGCGGCGGTAAACCATGAGTTCGGGATTTCCATATCATCTGTAATAGATCTGGTGGGTTTGGATTAGCATCGAAATTGATATGTTAGTAGCTTCCTCTCCTTCTCATATGATTTTAATTTCATAACTGTCAAGAATCAAGACTTTGGGCCAAATTCAAAGTTGAGCCTTCATTATCAATCGTTACAAGTCCAGACCACGATGAATTTTTGGTCTGTTAGCATGGATATAAATGTTGCTAAAGAACCCACTACATTGATCTTGAGCTGCAATCCAAGTTTCAAGTACTTTTCTGAATTGTGTCAAGATTCGTATGTTATGAGATTTTTCTTATGGAGTCGATCAAAGTTTTATCTGTTGCTTTGAATTTCCAAATCAATTATCTTTTTTTTTTCATTTGAGTTTGATATGAAAAGATATATTCTTGGAAGAAGTGTGTATATACAGATATGATGTATGTTGTGTTTTAAATGAATAAGGAAAGAAGCCTTACTTACCAGTTTGTGAATTTTTTTTGTTAGAAATCACCGATAAATAATGAGAGAAATCACCGATGAATTGGCTACTTGACTTGTATTTTAGTTGAGGTCCGGTAGGTAAGAATTTGTAGATTAACGAAGACTTTCATAATTGCATTGAAACTTATTTGATAGGCAACTTAGCTCAATTCAAAATTCTTGTAACTTGACAACTGGTTAATGTTTAACAATTTTCATACATCACTATGCACAACAAAATAAGTGAATTTGAATTGGGTGAAGTTGTCTGAGATAAATCATTTGCTTGTCAGCTCATTGTTTTTCATCTCAAAGAATTTTGAAAACTCAAATCATAATGTAATTCTTGTTTTTTTTTCTTATTCTAATAGATTATAATTGACATTTCTATTTGTTGTTCTTTCTTTATTTTGTAGCAATTGTCTCCTTTCTACTGTTGTTGACTACAACAAATTGACATTCTTCAAGAATGCATTATTTAAGCATGTATTCTTAAAGCAAAGATGGATGATTCTTCTTGTTGTGCTATAACAAAAAAAATGTGTATTATTGCAGATTATCTTAATAACAAGGTGTATTCTGACAGAATGTAATTATAACCGAATGTTATTCTCACAAAATTTTAGGGTTCATTTTACAAAAATAGCAACTTTCTTTCAGAATATAAGGGTTCATCATACAAAAACATGAGCATTCTTACAGAATATCAATGTTCACCTTACAAAAATAACATTCTTCTTTAAGAAGAAATGTGGCAGAATGTATTCTCAAATTTTATATCAGTTTTGTTAGAGAATGAATGAACTTTAGTTTTATTCTTTAAGAATGTATTTATTTCAAGAATGTGTATTATTGAAATTCTTTCAAGAATGAACTCATATGCTTAGTCTTTGTTGTAATTCATTCAAGAACGTGAATGGTGGTTTGCAAGAATGAATATTTCGTTGCCTTTTTTTTATCGATTTCCTACCTTTCCTGATTTGCTTAAAAAAGAACTGAATCAAATTCTTAAAGAATATATGAAGGTGTCATTCTTAAAGAATAAATGAATAAAATCGAAATTGATTAAAAATTATGTTAAAATTGAAATTAAAATAATTTTTAATAATCATATTTTTTAAATTAAGAAACTTAATTATCCCCTAAAATCTAGGATTTTATTTTTTTAAATCAAGTCTAATTGACTAAAATGTTCTTATAATGAGATTTATGCGATTATAGACTACATGTCATTCCATTTTAATAATATAGACCCTCAAATCAGAGCCATTCAATCTTTTCATCCATTGGTCTAAGATTGTCCCTACGGCCACACAATAAATGTCATACACATTATAGCCTAGCTATATATATGTGTGTGTATGTGTGTGTGTCTATATATATATATATATATATATATATATATATATATATATATATATATATATATATATATATATATATATATATATATATATGGGTGAGATCCGTTGAAAACTCATAGTTTCCCGAGAACTAGAAAAATAAAGATGGCGTGTTAGATCAAAATTAACCCATTAAGGACATGATCGTCATCTTACCAATCTCATTTAACAATAAATTTTTAAAAAATAATTATGGAATATTAAAAAAATCAATAAATTTTTAACCAAAAAAATCAACGTCGTATATTTCTTATATTATAATATTTGTAAGTAAATCATAAAAAAAACTCATTTTTATTTACTAATCTTTAAACACAATAGTAGAAGCATTATATTCGATACAAAATATAATATAAAAAAAAAAGTGTTACAAAATGTCAAAGCGTTTTTAGGTCGTCGCGCCAAGATTTCCATATTTTCCTCAAATTATCACTTCACATCTTCAATATTTTTCCACAAATTCTTCCAAATCTATAAGAAAATTAAAAAAAATGATTAATGCAAGAACACTCACAAAAATGCACATGTATATATCATGTAAGGCTCACATGTGATTATATCATGTAAGATTTCACATGTGATTATGTGATTATATAATGTGATATTCATATGTGATTGTATATTTTAAGATTCAATAAAATTCAAAAGAAAATTAAAATAAAATAACGAAGAACTCTCACAAAAATACATGTATGCATATATATGTAATTCACTTGTGGTTTACATGTGCATCACATGTAATTTAGATTCATACGTGAATCACTTTTGATTCACACGTGAATCACTTTTGATTCACACATGAATCAATTGTGATGCACACATGAGTCTCTTGTGATTCATATGTGAATTATGTATGATTTACCAAAAGGACAAAGAAAATGAACAAAAAATATGTATGTCGAGTATAAACCAGAGAAAATATATCTTCACATGACATTTGAATGTATCCATTGGAAGATCAATAAGTGCATTTTGCTTTGCATCCAAACCTTCAGCAAGATCAGCATTATATTCAAAACATCCATCTACATCATCGTGAATTTGAAAAGATATATCAAAATTTTAAAAGTTTAATAAAAAATAACAATATGATTAACATATTATATCCCATGCTACTTCATCAAGTGGTTTCCATTATCAATGGCTTCAGGTTTTACTAATTCAGATTTCTTCTTAGTTATTTGCACATGAAAAGCAAATAAATTTTGATAAATTTCCATTATCAATCGCCAAAAATTATGATCCACCATGTCTAGAAAATGTAAATTAAAAAAAATTCTTATGCATGTATTCAAATTGGAACTACGAAAATAGGAATTGAAGCAAGTAGCATAAAACTACTCATGCATAACACGTTTGCAAAAGAAATAATAATAAATGACGCATTTTAGTCTCTTGTTTATGATAACTTCAATTTATCGTCATTAAATTTTGGGTAATTTACGAAATGAAGCTGATAATTAACTAAGATTGGATCAAAAATTACTCATTCACATAATTAATCTAGAACCAAATTTCAATAACAAGTTAATGAGATGCTTAATTACAAATCCCCTAACTAATTCCCCCCAAATTAAACTCAATTACCAGTTCAAGAAAGTTCATCTAAGTCAACACGATTTCAAACTTATATCTAATTGATAATCAAACGAATTAACACAAGAAATCAACAAAATTCAACATAATCGTTGACAAAACAGTAAGATCTCACTTCCAATGAACTAAATAACAGATGTCACTTCCGATGAACTAAATAACACAATAATTTTTCACCTAATTAATTATTGTACAGTTCTAAACCTAACTACAAATTAAAATGAATCAAATGGGTACTTTTCGAGTTAGGGCAAAGACCTGTCGATTGAAGCATTTGTCTGAGCTGCAGTGGATTCATCGACAGGAACTTCATTGCATTTCTTACATCTCGGTGGTGCTAATAGGATATGGCGACAAGACGGAAAGAAGGAGTGAGATCCGAACCAAGTGTTAATGCACAAGACATGAAAACCATGATGAACCTTGGCAATGATCTGATCTCATCACTGGAGACGAATTCCATCAAGCAGATAACACAGTCGGGGAAATTCTCCGTTATTGTTTCTTTAGTGTAGGAGATTATATAGGAGATCTGATAGATCTAGGTGCAGCGAGTGACTGCGACGAGACCGAGGACGCAGATTAAGGAATGCAAAAGGACGACGAGGATGACGATGAAGTCGGAGTAGAGGTTGTCGATTAAGGAAGGGCGGATACAATCGATGGAAGGAAAGAGATACGGTAGAGATATGGGAGAGATGGGAGGGAAAAGATAGAGAGATCTGATGAGGAATGGTGATCAGACGTGTGTGTAAGTAGTCAATTCCTATAACTCTAAAATGTCCCTAATGCCATTTAATTTATATGCCCACGTCCCTTTATTGTTCCTATTATTTATAAAAATGTCACAATGCATCTTGGTCATCTAATAGACATGATTCGACAGAATCATGATAAGTTTAGCAATTATATTGTATAGATTCTATTAGTAGGAAGGTTTGTTATTTCCTTATCTTGTAATCTTTGTATTATTTATAAAGATCAATACAATATCACCAAGTGTGGTGAATATTCACAAACTCTAAGATGGTATTGTGACATCCCTAAATTTACGGTCATTTAAAAGAAAATTATTTATGCTTATTTTAAAATCAGAGTATCCTTTTTAAAGAACAATGTTGCGGAATTTTGTTCCCAGAAAACATGATAAAGGTTTTATCAAAGCATTTCTGAAGAAATGTATTTGTTTATATTAAAACATTGGAATGTCATCGTCAATACATAAACATAAGCATATACAGACCTTACATTCTTTTGCACTAGTGATTTACATCTCCTTTAATCTCTTAGTGTAACGTAGCTTCGTACCGACACCTGTGATACAAAAAAACTGAGTGGGTCAGGTTGGAAAACCTGGTGAGTACGTAGGATTTTCAACCCACATTAATAAATTTATTATGTTTAATCATCAAACAATAAACTCAATTACTCATCCCCATTATCTTCTTTATTCTTAAGTATCTTCCCTAAGAGTCATCTATTCCTCATTATTTATTCCTAAGGATTGTCTCAAGGAATAGGCACGAAGTCCATCGTTGTTAGGGTTTATATAACAGACACTAAGTCCATAGTTGTCAGGGTTCATCTAACAGGCGCTAAGTCCATAGCTGTCAGGGTTTATCTCATTTATTGACAATATTATTTTACGGAGTCCACCCGCAATACATATCAAAGGGTTTTTAGAGTACACCGGGTTAACACATCGTTCACAACACCTACAGGTCGCGAGCCTGCTAGTGTTCCACTGGACTGTCTAGAATAGTCTGTGGTTGTCATCTATACTCTGCTAGATGAAGAGGCTATCGTTTGGGTCATCGCTTCTCACTATCTTTTACGACTCATATATCATCGCTCATCATTAATCTCATCTTTAATCTACCCATCTTTTACCCATCATAATTATAGGTATAAAATACATATACATTTTAAAACAATTAAAACATGTATATTTTTGTTCATCCAGCATAGATATCAGGAAAACAAATAATATCCACACATAGCACGTAATTTATATTAAATGCTTCATATCTATGTGTAAGATGAAAGTAACTATGCACTCACTTGTTAAAGTGATGATTACAAACTCGGACAACGCTTCGCTTCTTAACAATATAATTTCCTTCGATGAAACCTAGAATATTATTACCACTAGATTTTAGTCTAATATTTACCATGACTAATTATTATTCATACCATTATTATTATTATTATATAAGCGTTTAAACAATATTTTTCAACCGAGCCTTCTTTTTTTTCGCACTATTACGGATATGAAAATAATGGGAAAATAGGATTCAGTTGTCAACTGTCCCTATCGGAAATAGGATTGACTACGGATTCGAGCCATAGCACATGGTTTCATAAAACCACACGATTTTCCCGATCTAAATCAAACAGGTTTTACATGAAGAAGATTTGGCTCAACATGTTCTATTCGATACGGGTAGGAGAAGAACCCGACCCGGTAGACATAAAACACCGGAGGTAGGACCATTTTGGCATATTGCACTTCTAAAATCTAACAACCATATGCGGCCCTTTAAACCAGATTCCCCGTAACGTGAGTAATTAAAAAGATATTATAACGACATTTATATAAGCCATAATAATATCCAAAATATTTATTATAAGTTCATAATAACAATACTAATTTTAAATATAAGCTATATTTAAAATTGGGTAAGCATAACTTACTTACAAGGGGTTTTTTGCTAGGAGTCAGGCTCTGCAAAGGCAAAACTTCGTCACTAAATCTTTCTAAGAAAGATTTTTGCGGTGCTTCAGTGCTCACCTTACTATACTAAAACTACAAAAATAGAAGTCGAATCATGAGGGACCGAAATTCTTGGCGGGATAAGAAGAGAAAAACTCTTGAATCAAAAGCATGGTGCAAGAAATATGAGAGCCTAGAGGCTCTAATTTATAGTAATTGAATTTTCAAAAATCACCCTCTATATTTACTTAAATGACTAAACACCCATTTATAATACTATTTAAAATAGATTTAATGATATTTGTACTAAACTAATGTCGAAAGTACTCAACACTAGTCTTATAACGACCACATTGTCGATACCTTTCTAATGATATATACATATGTATATATATATATATATATATATATATATATATATATGTATGTATGTATGTATACGTATATATAATTTACACTTTATTTTAATACGTAAATCTGCTACTAAAAATCATAACTCATTCATACGAACTCCGTTTTTGACGTTCTTTATATCCATGCGTAGCTATCGACGAGACCTACAACTTTCGTTTAGACTCCGCCGGCTAATTTTGAATTTATAGTTTTGTCCATATTTTTATAAAATCAAATGATTTTGCTAAAATTATATCTCTCTCGTACGGAATCCGTTTTTTGGATTCTTTTTCTCAAAATTCCTATTTTAAGGAGTATTACGATTTTCTTTTGGTCGCATTATCTAAAACTCAACCACTCTCTCCGTATCTTTTTACTTCATACATTCGTTATACGCGGATGACTTTTATATCATATAAAAATGATATCTAATTAATACGGAGTCGGATTTCTACGAAATTTATATTTTTGGGATCTGGAGGACGTGTACTTTCTAAATAATATATATATATATATATATATATATATATATATATATATATATATATATGTTTTGACGCACTTATTTTTACGATTTACGGATGATTCGACTGATTTTTCCTATTTTATTATATTATAATAATCATGACACATATAATATTCACATAATTCTTCTTTATTAAATTGAATAGGTTACAATTGTTGACCATAACTATTACTTTGGTTAAGATTATTTATCCTATATTAAAAATATCATTTTTAACGCTTATTATTGACTAGCCCGAATATGCGGGTATTACAATTATATCCCCCTTAGGATGATCACGTCCCGGAATCATCAACAAAATCGGGCTTGTATAATGACTCTGTGTGTTCCCTTTCCATCCTAGGTGGTAATCATAACTATTATGTCCTTCCAAATGAGTATCTAACTCTAGGACTCCTTGACTGATGGCGTTGTGCAATCTTGCACCCGCTCTTTATCCTATGTTGGACTTTCAATCTTAACCTTCGAGTTACAAACTCAATCCTTATTGGAGACTCCTGCTTCTTCTTAAACATACTTAACTTATGATAAGGTCTTTACTTCGATTATCGTAATAGTCAGAATTGGGCCTGCCATCCAATTCGTGACTAATGGGTCATGTTTTAATGAACTCTCACTGTACGATGCAATGCTTAGACTTAGGTCTTTTTGAGTCAAATTCCAGAATGGAATATACCTTCCTTCAGGTTCTAATGTGATATAATCACATTCTAGCATGTAGCACTTCTATCTACAAGCTTCTTACTTTAACAACGATCGCGATACTTCTACTGGCCACTTCGATTATCTTTCTCTTCAGTCTTCTGGCTTAAGTTGGATACTACATCGAACTTGGTTCTCTGAACCACGTAACACACTCATCTTAGTCGGACTCGATTTGATATGACCACTAGGGTCAGAATAACAATCATCTTCTTAGTGGGTATAGATACTATATTCTCTTCATTGATGACTTCTCAAGATTCACATGGTTATATCCTTTGAAAAAGAAGTCTGATTTCTATGATGTTTTAACTTCATTTGTCACTTTCATCCAAACACAATTTTCATGCAAGCTTAAGGTTTTTCAATCTGATAGTGGTACCGAATTTTTCAATGAACGTATACGCACATTATTTTTAAATAATGGCACCCATCATCGCCTATCATGCCCTTATGTGCCTCAACAAAATGCTCGTGCTGAAAGAAAGCACCGCCATATCATCGAAACTAGATTGGCAATGATGTTTAAATCCAATACACTCGCAGCCTTATGGCCACATGCATTCAGTTCTGCTGCATGTATTATAAATCGGTTGCCTACACCACTATTGGATAACAAGTCTCCATATGATATTCTCTTCAAAATATCTCCAAATTATGGAAATTTATGGGTGTTTGGTTGTCGGGTGTATTCATATATTAGAGATTATGCTTCAAATAAGCTTGCTCCTCGCAGTTCACTATGTGTCTTTATTGGCTACAATACTCAATATAATGGTTATTGTTGTTTAGACACTTCTATTGGTCGGATTTATACCACATGCCATGCTCAGTTTGATGAAACTCTATTTCCATACTCTGGATCTTCATCACAAACATCCTCTGATCAGTTGCTCATATCTACATATAATGATGGTTCTCCTTCCATTCATGACGTGATACCCCCATCACCTATCTCAGAACCTAATGCTCCACCGCCATCATCAACTGAATCAGCACCATGCAACATTTGCCCAGCGCAGACTGCTGTTGTACTAACGCATCCTATACTAACATCGCTTGTTCATGTTGTCCCTATCCAATATGAGCCTGCACCTGTCAATCAACTACAACCTATACCTGTTGATCCGCCACCACCAGCTGCTCCTCCACAACCACCTGGTCATCCGATGTTAGCACATTCCAGAAATGGTATTTTTAAACTAAAATACCGGGCTGATCTATCTCATTTATCATCAATGGTTCTTCATCATACTTTATTTAACACTAAAGATGTAAGGCTTGGTTCCTATTATGCACTTAATTTATTTATTTATTCATTTTGGAATGGCTACTCTACAAGTTGGTGGCCCTAACTCGTCGAGTAGAAGGCAGTATATGCGCGAGTTTTAAGTGAGCTACTCGATGAGTAGGACAGGCTAGATGAAACCCTGATCTTTAGGGTTTTCCCCCTATTTAAGCATCATATCTGGCCTCCATCCCAGCCTCCATCACCTCCAAACCCTAATCTCGAAACCCTAATCCACCTTGAATGATCTTGACCTATTTCTTTCCATTATGAGTGTTATTTGTGCATTTTGAAGCTTGTGGAAGAAGAAGAAGATAGAAGGCTCAAGGGGGAAGAAGTAGATCTAGGAACTACACTCCATTTGCTACATTTACTGGTAACCAAGTCTATAACTTGATCATTCTTCTCTTATCTATTTGTTTCCATTTTATGAAGGTTTTGGTTCAAGAACCTTGGTCCTTAGGATTGGGACATCCCAAGTGACTTATATCTCAGATCTAGGATCTAGGAAGGGTTCCATGGCATAAAGGTGCAAACTTTATGACCATGGAAGCCTTATGCAAGCTAATAAGCAAGTTCATGGCCTTTTAGCCCTAAAAGACCATGCATGGAAGGAAAGCTTGGGACTTTATGTGTCCAACAGATGTTAAAAGCCTAGATCTAGTGTATTTTGCCTTGGTTTAGGGTGTTATGGCTTGTGGACCAAGATTCATGCTTTAGAGAAGTTAGGGTTTGGGTTAAAACCATTAAGAGGGACTAAGGACAGGTAAAGTTGGAAACTTTCCCCTTAAGAGTGTAATTCCAGTATGTATATGAAGTTTAGAGTATAGATTTGAAAGGTAGGAGCTTAATCCATTGGGATGGCTCAATCAGACAGGGGAACTCGGCGAGTCCAGGAAAGGACTCAACGAGTTGAAGCGGTCTGTCCCGATCTTTATGAAAGGAAGAACTCAACGAGTCTGTTAAAGGACTCGACGAATTGACTTAGCTGACCACGTGTATGAGTTGTTCATGAACTCGCCGAGTTGGGAGTTGACTCGACGAGTAGGGGTTGATTGGGAGTTGACCTTGAATTTGACTTTGACCAGGTAAAATGATCATTTTACCCTAAGAAGGATTATCAGATTTTAATTAAGTGTTGTTATGGAATTGATAGTCAGAGAGTCGCCGGAGCAGCAGACATGGATTCCTCACTCGAGTTTTCAGCAGTCGGTCTTGCGAGGTGAGTTCCCTTTCAGTAGGAACGAGTCGAAGGCACCAAGGTCGGCCCGTAAATGTGATATGTTAGTAGTTGAGTGTGGGCGGAGCCCGAATCCCCTAGCAGTCGAGTGTGGGTGGGGCCCGAATCTCATAGTATTATTTGAGTATAGTTATGTGATTGTTTGATAGATATACTTGTTGTCTGTGTGATACTTGTATGCATGTTAGTAGTGGAGTGTGGGCGGGGCCCGAATATCCTAGTCAGCAGAGTGTGGGCAGGGCCCGAATCTCCTAGACAGCAGAGTGTGGGCAGGGCCCATATCTCCTAGACAGCAGAGTGTGGGTGAGGCCCGAAACTCCTAAACAGTAGAGTGTGGGCGGGGCCCAAATCTCCTAGACAGCGGAGTGTGGGTGGGGCCCGTATCTCCTAGTTGTACGTTATTTGTATGGTATGTGGTGGTTTGGGGGAGCTCACTAAGCTTCGTGCTTTCGGTTTTCAGTTTTGGTTTCAGGTACTTCCACTAGCAAAAGGAAGGGCTCGGGATGATCGCATGGCACACACCACAGTCTTTAGCCTCGGAGATTTACTATGATATTTGATATTAGATTTGATATGTTGATAGATATTATGATATTTTTAGACACATGTTTTATTATTTTATATTATGGCGATGATATTATGTTTTAATAATGATTTAAAAATGAAATTTTTGGGTTGTATTTTTGGGATGTTTCAAAAGAACCGAGAGGATTCATATCTGCCTCTAAGGACCAGCTTGGTACTCGACGATTTGCAATGAGATGGCTGCTCTTTAAAAAAATGATACTTGGGAACTTGTTCCTAGGCCCAAAAATTCTAATATTGTAGGTTCTACATGGGTATTCCGGACGAAATTTCATGCTGATGGCACGATTGATAAATTTAAATCACGTTTAGTCGCTCAAGGGTTTACACAGGTACCTGGTTTAGATTATTTTGCAACCTTTAGTCTGGTAGTGAAGGTCTCAATAGTTCGGATTGTTCTTTCACTTGCAGTTTTACACAAACGGCCTCTTCATCAATTAGATGTCAAAAATGCTTTCTTGCATGGTGATCTTACTGATACAGTTTTCATGGAGCAACCTCCGGGTTTCATTGACACTCGTTTTCCTACTCATGTTTGTCATTTAAAAAAGGCCTTATATGGTTTAAAGCTAGCTCCGAGGGCATGGGTTCAACGCTTGAGCACCTTTTTGGTTACTATTGGTTTTGTTTGCAGCCGTGCTGACACTTCGTTGTTTATCTTCAAACGCGGCTCTTTCATTCTTTATTTAATTGTTTATGTTGACGACATCATTTTGACTGGAAATGATTCGGATGCTATTAAGGACATTATCTCTCGTCTTCATAAAGAATTCTCTATTATGGATTTGGGCAAATTGAATTATTTTATTGGCTTAGAAGTCTCATATTCTGACATTGAATTGTTTCTAAGTCAAGCTAGGTATGCCTATGACATACTTACAAGAGCAAATCTTTTGGATGCCAAACTGGTTGCAACTCTTCTTTCCACATCCGATTATTTTACCACTACTGGTGCTCCCTTTCATGATCCTACTATGTATCGTTCTCTTGTCGGTGCACTTCAATACTTGACTATTACTCGACCTGATCTCTCATATGTTGTTAATCAGGTTAGTCAATTTCTCCATGCTCCCACTCAAGATCATTTTCAGACTGTTAAACGCATCCTACGATATGT
Source organism: Lactuca serriola (assembly GCF_051521515.1). NCBI lineage: Eukaryota > Viridiplantae > Streptophyta > Magnoliopsida > Asterales > Asteraceae > Lactuca > Lactuca serriola. Next base: position 6,665,785 of record NC_136414.1, on the reverse strand, counting down.
CAAAGGGACGTTGTCTTATGGTCTCTCGTTTTCTTATGCTCGCATGCCCTCTTTCCCAAGTTACTCTGATGTTGACTGGGCACGCTGCACTGAGACTCGCCATTCCACCTATGGTTACTCTGTTTTTCTCGGAGGTAATCTCGTTTCTTAGAGTGCTAAAAAGCAGCCCACTGTTTCACATTCTAATTGTGAATCAGAATAATGTGCTTTAGCTAATACTGCGGCTGAAATAATATGGATCACTCATTTATTATGCGAACTGCATGTTTTATCTACATCACGTCCTACTCTTTTGTGTGATAACAAAAGTGCCTTATTCCTCAGTCGAAACCCAGTTTTACATAAACAAGCCAAGTACATGGATATTGACTAACATTTTGTGAGGGAATTGGTACTTTCTGGGAAACTTCATACTAAGTTTTCTCCTTCACATCTCCGGCTTGCGGACATCTTCACTAAGAATCTTCCTCATCCGTTGTTTGAAGAATTTAGAGCCAAGCTTCGTGTTGGACCACAACCACTTTGCTTGTCAGGGGTGGAGGTGGGGGGAGGGGGAGGGGGGAGAATAGACATGATTCAACATAATCATGATAAGTTTAGCAATTATATTGTATAGCTTCTATTAGTAGGAAAGTTTGTTATTTCATTATGTTGTAATCTTTGTATTATTTATAGAGATCAATACATAATATCACCAAGTGTGGTGAATATTCACAAACCTTAATATCATCCCTTATATATATATATATATATATATATATATATATATATATATATATATATATATATATATATGGAAGGGTTATTTGGAAAACAAAAAACCCAAAAAATCATAAAAATGCATAAAAACATACTTAGAGATTACAGAACTTTTTTTTTTAAATTTTTTTATAAAAAAATCGCAGATTTTTTAATAAATTCGCTGAAAAAAAATAAAAAATCAATTTTTAAAAAAAATCAGTGAATTTATATAAAAACATGCGATTTTTTCATAAAAAATTCAAAAAAAAAAGTTTTGTGATCTCTAAGTACTTTTTATGCATTTTTATGATTTTTAGGGTTTTTTGTTTTCCATAGAACCTATATATATATATATATATATATATATATATATATATATATATATATATATATATATATATATATATATATATATATATATATATATTAGGGTGTTCGTTTGGATGGATTGGTTTGATCCGATCCAATCAAGTGAATCCAAATTGAATTCGGTTTTCAAAACATGGATCCGAATAATCCAAACTAAATTCAAATCCGATCCGATCCGATCCAATTTTCAATTCGGTTGGATCGGTTTTTATAATTTGGTTTTCAAAAACCGAAATATTTTAAAACGACATATAACTATAATATTACCCACAAGAAGTGAAAACAAGTTATTTAGTTGTGATTTGGAATTTATAAATGACTATTAAGAAGGTATATTATAGTTAAATATTTTATAGATAGAAAACTTTTGAAAGAAAATGCATATTAATGTTTTTTTATTGGGTGAAATGTTTTGAACATATTTTAAAGAATAAATTACAAAATTAATAAATAACGATATATATATATATATATATATATATATATATATATATATATATATAAAATAAATAATAAATGTTTATTCGGTTTTTTTGGACTATTCGGTTTTTATTTTATAAACCAAAACCAATCCGAAATCCAAAATAATAATTCGGTTTTGTTCAAAACCGATCCAAAAATCCGAATATCCGAACCAAATAGTCCAATCCAAATTGTCCAATTGGACAATTCGGTTTTATCCAAATAGTGAACAACCCTATGTATAAAAGCTATGGTGTTGTTTGTTTTTCTTAAAAAACCACTTCTGACCACTTATTGTTGCGCCGCACAGCAGTTGGCCATTCACAGTTGTTTGCTTTTTAGAATACTTCTGACTTAAAAATTGTTACGTGTGTGTTGTGTGCCGCATCACTTGACTCTCTGCTTCAAACCTATTCACACCTTACTTTAACTTATGATAGCAGTCTGTAGAGGTTAAAAAACAAACAAAATTTTTATTTAAATGTTGCAGCCGTGTGGTCCATCTCTTCTGCTACAGAGGGTTACAGATAGGTAGGGTTGGCAATTCTCGACACGACCAGCGACACAACACGAAATAAATGGGTTTGGGTTGAGTTTTTCAACCCGCCAACTCGCCAACCCATTTGTTAAACAGGTCATATATGGGTTTCTAAAAAAATAAACGAGTTGACCCGCTAACCCATTTATATTCTTAATAAAAAATTATTTTATTTTTAAATTTATTTATGTATCAAGTATTAATATTTAATAAGTATTATATAATATATACCATTGATTCATAGACAATTTGATTGTTTTGACATTTTGACTCGTGGTGGATGGTCTAAGGTCGTAAGTCGTAACATATAAGGCTAAGTTTGTAACATGTTTCTATGAATGTTTTTAATTTTTATTTGGATGTTTAAGATTTAAATGTCTAAAATTCGGAGCCACGAACCCGCCAACTTGTGAACCCGTATAAATAAATGGGTTGGTGGGTCATATATGCGTTTATGTTCCAAACCCGCCAACCAGTGACCTGTATATTTAAATGGGTCGTGTTTGGGTTGACATATTTTGACCCGCCAACCCGCGACACGCCAACCCGAACACGACACGATTGCCAGGCCTACAAATAGGGGTGTGTTTGGGGTGGTTTGGTTCGGTTATTGGTCAAAATCGAACCATAACCACTACAAGCGGTTAATATATTTTGATAACCATTAGGTAGCGGTTAATATTGGTTTTGGTTAACGGTTTTTTTTTTTTTTTTTTTTTTTTTTTTTTTTTTTTCAGTTAATGGTTATGGTTAATGATTAATATCGGTTAACCAAAATGGTCAAAGACGATATAAAAATAAAAATATTTTTCTATAAAAATTAAAATACATAAAGTATATTATTATAAAAAAATGAATGATTGTGTATATACAATTGTATTGATAGAAGATTATTTATCATATCTAACTCTAAATAATTACCTTTTAAAATTTTAAGTCCTAATACAATTACATACAATATATTTAATATTATATTATATTAAAAACATATATTAATACAATTGGTTCGGTTCGGTTTATAATGATTCGTGTTTAAATGAAAACCATAACCGAACCATATGTATTCGGTTAATCAAAATTAGAAAACGAACCATATCTTTTTGTAATGGTTCGGTTATATCGGTTAATTTGGTTATGGTTCGGTTTTCGGTTAATATTCTCACCTAATTGCAGTGATGGTCCGTAGACCTCAAGTATTTTCGTTTTGAAAAAACTAACGGTACCTATGTTTCATACATATAACTAATTTATTTTTTGAATTTTTTTAAATTATTATGTTTATTACTTTATTAATATATATGTGTCATTAAAAAAAATAAAAAAATGGAGAATTAACGTTATTATTTTTTCCAATAAATGTTGAAAGGGGTAATGTGCAATTTTACAAATTACGAGGGAGGCAAGTGGTCATCCCGCAAAACCACACCTACATATTAATAGTTCCAAAATTAGTAGCATTCACGAGAAGAAGCAGTACGCGCTGCAGCGCGTGGAAATATTGCCAAATAAAACAGAAAAACTAAAAACCGGCATAAAAAAGCTTCAATCGTCACCTCCGGTATTCCACCGCCCCCCCTCTCTCCCTCTCTCTCTCTCTCTAAAAAACACAACACATGTGACTGTAACGAACAACAACACATCACCAAACTATAATCATACAATCTTATTCGTGGGTTGTTTTTTTATCCTTTTCATGTTTCATCAATGGCGTCGAACAGAGTTCTATCGTATTTCATCAGTTTAAGGATGAAGAAAAGCAATATATTCTTCATGGCTCTCACCACCGTCTTATGCTCGTGTTCTTATCTACTCGGAAACTGGAAACTCGCCAACACCGCCACCGACTTCCGCCGTTCTACTCCCTGCAACATTCATTCAAATGCCACCAGTGCCATCAGGACACAAACTCCACTTGATTTCAATCCGCACCACGTATCCGATGACCTTGTAAACGCTTTACCGGTGGCGCGTGTGAAACATATCCCGCCGTGTATACCGAAATTCAGCGAGTACACGCCGTGCGAGGATGTTGACCGATCTTTAAAGTTTGACCGCGAGAGACTGGTGTATAGAGAGAGACACTGTCCGGAGAAATCGGAGGTGTTGAAGTGTAGAATTCCGGCGCCGTACGGATACCGGCAAACATTCCGGTGGCCGGGGAGCCGTGACGCGGCGTGGTATGCTAACGTGCCGCATAAGCATTTGACGGTGGAGAAGGCCGGTCAGAATTGGGTGCGGTTTAAGGGCGACCGGTTTACTTTCCCCGGCGGCGGAACCATGTTCCCGAACGGCGCCGGCGCCTACATTGACGATATCGGAAAATTGATCAATCTCCGGGATGGGTCGATCAGGACTGCCATTGATACCGGTTGTGGGGTATGTAACTCGAATCTTTTTGTTCGGATACGTTTGTTGAACCTTTTTTTTTAATCAATAATTATATGAAAATATCATAAAAATTTTATTTTATCAGAAAAATACGGAGTTTGGTGAAATTTGATCAGAAGTTTGATGAATTATGAGTAAGATAAATATAATTTTTTGTTTAAAACTATATTTATACTTCAAGTATGACCAAATATCCCTTTTAACCAAACTTTAGGTTATACATATTGATATTTTTGAAACTTAATAATCTTATTTTTGTAAATTTTATATGTTTGATTTTGAAGTAGATAATAATCTATTTATATTCTTTTATTTAAATACAGTTTATACTAGAGACGGCACACATTTTAATTTTAATAAACATCGTTATCTATCGCATGCCGATGTTGAGAATTATTGCCTGTTCAAAGGGTTTACCCATCATACGATTATTACGTATTTATGTAATGTTTTTTTGTGGTTGACAAAACTGTTATTGACTGTTGTATAAAATAAATACCATGCTTAAAACATCCAATTTTTACAAACTATATATATTAAAAAGTAAACATGCATATCTAAAGTACATACACTTAGATTATACTTAAATTTCACATAAAATCATCAAAATAAAAAAATAAAAATCATAGGTAATCATGGATGTGGTAGTAGTTAGTCATGGAAAATTTAGTCAAAGTGGTTGATCTTTATTATTTCATTATTTTTAATACATAAAATATACAAGTTTTAATTTAACACATATTTTAATGAGTCGTCGGTGAATAAATTAAATGCAGAACTGTCATTTCATACGGTAAATTAAATATCTAAAGTATTTAGGTAATAAATTAAAATGGAAAAAAAAAATCAAGAGTAAAGATCAGTGTCCATATGTCTATCAATACATTGTAAGGATTGTTGAATAAATTTGGATTATAATTCTACTTGAACAGTTATGTTTCTCAAAACTAGTTAAAATAGAATATGAGGCTGACACATGTACAATCAGGCTATCCAAGTATCCAACCAATGTAGGGGTACAAAATTAAAAAAAAATAGAAAAAACTTAACACCCAAATCATACAAACAACAAAAATTCAGGAATAAAAAATTTAAAATATCTCATTTTTAATGTCTTTGAAATCTCTCTCCCTTTTTTTCTCTTTCTCTCTCTCTCTCTCTCTATATATATATATATATATATATATATATATATATATATATATATATATATATATATATAAATAAAGAGAGAGAGACAGAGAGAAAGAAAAAGAGAGAAAGGTAGGTTCAAATATTTCTTTCATTTATTGTGTGCTACAATGTACCAATAAGAATTAAGTAAAATTAAATGTAAATTAAATAATATTCATACTTATAATTCCTTTTTATGGAAAATAATTAAATTCGTCATTAATGTCAACAATAATATTTTTTCGGAATGAATTCGTATCTAAAATAAAGAGAGTGTATTTTTACAGAATAAGAGTGTATTCTAGTATAATACACTTTCGTTTTTCATATTCGATGCAAATTTATTGTATTTAAAGTGTCTGATTCCTGAAACAAAAAACGAACTCATACATAAAAATCTAGATGCGAATTCATTCTAAAAGAATGTTATTACTGACATTAATGAAAAATATATTTAGTTTCCATAAAAAAATTATAATTATGGATATTATTTAATATACAAACAATTATGAAAATCATTTAATATCTATCTTTATTTAATTAAATAATTATTTAATTTTACTAAATTTCTATTGGTGCATTCTAGCACACACACACACATACATATATATATATATATATATATATATATATATATATATATATATATATATATATATATATATAATAAATGAAGATATTTTTGTCACATATCAATTTTTAATGAGTTTTGACACTTGTCATTTTGTGATATTTTTTAAATAAATAATATACACATGTTAATTTATAGTTTTTTCAACTTTTAAATTAAAAAGCCACATAATCTTATACTTATATATGTAAAGTATCAAATATAATAAATATTATAATAAATTGCAATTAATATGTTTCTTCCTTCCTTATTTCAAAATTTTATTTTAAAAAATACTTATTATTTATATTTTTTTAATCAACCCGTGTAATCCACGGGTTTTACATAACTCGTTAGGCGTTTCTAGGGCGGTCGACTACCGTCTAACGAGTATTCGGTCTAGGCGGGGAATATTTTGATTTAATAAATTATATGAAATTAAGTTTAGGAAAATTATTTATATAACAAATATAACAACTTTATTAAAAGTTATAACAAAATAGATGAATATAAATATCAATTATAGATTTTTTCTAAAAGAAATCAAAATTTCCTGAGTTTTTTTGATTTTGACCGAATTTGAGCCAATTTTGACCAAATTTGATCGATTCTAAATTTTTTGGCCGATTCCTAATTAGGCGCTTCGGCCCCTACCTCATTTCGATTAATCGTCTGCCTAGTTTATGTTTTCGCATGAACCTATATATATATATATATATATATATATATATATATATATATATATATATATATATATATATATATATATATATATATTCGAATATGGTTTGATTCTTTGAATTTAATGGTTTGTTGCAAAACTTGGAAAAGTGTTTGGTTCAATGGATTGGACCTACAAATGTCCATTTGGAAGGAAAGCAAATTGGAAATGGAAACTACTCACTTTTATATCTTCATAAATAGGGTTGTCAATTATACTCTATTTTTGTCATTGTTTATTATAAACAAATTTTTTAAAATAATTTATACAATTATATTTTTAATATTATTTGAAAATTTATCAACTTCTGCATGCATAGGTTTGTTAAAAAAAAAAAAGCAACAATAATTCATTTATTGCTAGAAAAAAGTGGTAGCATTGTTGCATAATCCGTAAAAAGTCCACTTCGCCCCCATACATTAGTATATAGGATTTATCCTTTGGGTATTGAGATTACAATGTTGATTATATATCATAATGAAAAGGAAAATAAGTAGTTAATCATTACTCTACAATTTCAAGAGTATAATATATACTTTTTATAGCAATACTTTGTAATTTTATAATCTCTAGAAACCTTGTATAAAAGACATTTGTTTGAACTGTTATGCGACTAGTTTATAACGGGTATAAAATTAATTAAATTTTAATATTAACAATTTAAAATTATTAATCAATTATTTTAAATAAATTATTAATTAAGAGATATTTTTTAGCTATATGAAATTATAATCGTTGATTTATATAAATACGTGAAATTATATTACCTTATAATTTGTATTAATTTTATTTTAATTTTTATTCTAATATTATTAATTTAATGTAATTAGAATGAAAATTTTAAAATTTGAAATTTGAAATCCTTCCTAATAAATGAAAGTTTTTTTTTACACTTGTTACACTCTTATTCAATTTGTCAAATGTCATGTTGTGGTTATTTTGATTTTTTTTCCACATATCATTTTATAAGTTTTTGCTATTTTATTAAATTCCACATAATATTTTAATATAACAATTACAATAAATATAGTAATAAATGGATATTAATTTCACTAACAAACTTACATTTTAATTTGAAAACTCCCAAAATTAAAGCTCATTACTTTTTTTTCTTTATTTAAATTATTTGTTTAAATTTATAAGATAAAAAATATTTTCATAATAATAAATCAGTATTTTTTTCTTATTTTCTTATAAATTCAAAGTTCTCAAATATTTTTAATATTTATATTTAATTTTTTTATTTAAATTAACTCATGTAATACATGGGTCTCACAACTAGTGGATAATCAATGACATGACATTAATTAGAATGTCTGATAAGATAACACGTGTCAAATGGAGAATAAACCTATTCTTTTATAAAAGTAGGGATATTTCAACTTTCATTTTTAAAGGCGAAAGTTAATACTTTCTTTTTAGTATAAATGGTTACTACTTCCACGTTAATTCTTTTCATATCACAATGTGCTTTAATATTCTTTTCTTTTTGTAGGTTGCTAGTTTAGGAGCATACCTTTTATCTAGAAACATTTTAACAATGTCATTTGCACCAAAAGACACTCATATTGCTCAAGTACAATTTGCACTTGAACGAGGAGTTCCTGCCTTAATTGGCATTCTTGCTTCGATTCGGTTACCTTACCCTTCTAGAGCTTTTGATATGGCACATTGTTCTCGTTGCCTCATCCCATGGGGACAGTACGGTAATTAATTACCTCTACATATATTATGAGATAGTTTATACGTAAGATATGGAAAAAAGTTATGATTTAATGTGTTTTGCAGATGGCTTGTATTTAATAGAAGTTGATAGAGTTTTACGTCCAGGAGGATATTGGATCCTCTCGGGCCCACCTATCAACTGGGAAAGGCATTGGAAGGGTTGGGACAAAACATCGGAACAATTCAAAGGAGAACAAGATTTGATTGAAAGTGTGGCGAAAAGCCTATGTTGGAAAAAGCTAATTCAAAAGGACGATATTGCCATTTGGCAAAAGCCTACGAATCATGCTCATTGCAAAATCAATCGTAAAATCTTCAAGAAACCACAGTTTTGCAAAGATCAAGATCCTGACATGGCTTGGTAATATCAACAAAATTTTGATCGATTATATGTTATATGTTGTGGTCCCATGTGTTTGTCTTAGCAGTAAGGAGGTCCTAGGTTCAGACTATTGCATCCCCTTGATGAGACTTTATTTTACATATCCATGTTGATCATGGGACCATTGGTGGAGGCATTAAGAATGGTTTTTACCTTTTTCATATATATGTTACATGTCGTTTGTGTTTTTTTATGACAAAATTACCCTTTGTAGGTATACGAAGTTGGAGACATGTTTAACTCCACTACCGGATGTTTCCAATATCAGAGAGACATCTGGTGGTGGGCCGGTGGCAAAATGGCCACAAAGATTAACGTCAACCCCACCAAGAATTATTTCTGGTAGCGTTGGAGAAATTACAGAAGAGGTTTTCATAAACGATACAAATCTCTGGAGGACAAGGTTATCATATTACAAGACACTAGATCAACAAATAGCAGAGAAGGGGCGGTATCGTAATTTACTAGATATGAATTCTTACTTGGGAGGTTTTGCAGCCGCGCTTGTTATCGACAAGGATCCCGTGTGGGTCATGAACATTGTCCCAGTTGAGTCAAATGTGAATACTCTCGGAGTCATATACGAGCGTGGACTAATTGGAACTTATCAAAATTGGTACTTTTTTTTGTAATATTCCCCCTTGTTTTAGATAAATTTATATGGGTCTTATCTTTCAAATTGTCATATCTAATGATCATTATTTGTTGCCTAGGTGCGAGGCGATGTCTACTTATCCAAGAACATATGATTTCATTCATGCTGATGCGATTTTTAGCTTATATAAAGACAGGTAACCTTTTGCTAAGATATGTCATATTGCCATATATACATGTTCTTTATTTGTGGTATTCTAGTGATAAAGAATGTAAGTACTTTACATTGTAGGTGTGAAATGGAAGATATATTGTTGGAAATGGACAGGATTTTACGACCACAAGGAAGTGTAATAATACGTGATGATGTTGACTTTTTGGTCAATGCAAAGACGATTGCTGATGAACTCAAATGGGAAACAAGATTGGTTGATCATGAAGAAGGGCCACTTGTGAGGGAGAAACTACTCATTGCTACAAAGCAATATTGGACAGCTCCGACCCCTACCCAAAATCAATAACCAAAATTCTAACAAATTGTGAACTTCTATTATTGATTTTGTATATCGTAATAATCTATTAATTAATGCGTATATTTTAGATCCTAAAAAATCTCTAATAAGTATATTGGAAACGAAAAGAGAATCATTTTTTTGGGAGAATTGTAAAGGACATGTTTGAGTGTTATACTATGTTATTACTTATTAGTGTGTAGTTTTGACTATGCCATGTTGGCAATATAAGAGTGTGGTGGTTTGAAGATTAGGTTAATATTTTATAATTATAATAAAAGTATATTGATTTCTTCTTTCTATAACTGTGAAGAAAAAAAAGTTATTGTTGGAGTTATCTAATGTAGTGTTTACTATATAGTAAAGAAAATCGAAGTGAAATGTATCATTTTTAACGATGAGTCCATTTTACCAAATGGGGAAAGTATCTTGTCTTCTGATTAGCATTGCTATGAAAAAATATATTATATTAGGATTTAGGTGTTGTTACCGAAAACATTTGTTAGTTTGATTACTTGAAAAAAGTGAAATTTATAGGTACACAAACGATAATAATAAACAAACTATTAATTTCAAATCGGACAATGATGTTTTTCCAAATAATACGGATTCTTTATTCTTTATTTTTAATTTTTAATGAGTTTTTCAACAAGTCCATATGAAGGATGTTACGTTATATCATTCGTGTTTTGCATATAACACTTTTTGATTCCATATAATTTAAAGGTTCTCACTTCAAATTAACATTTACATCGAGATAGAAGACAAACATATAGCAAGTTGCATCGATAACTTTTTTTTGAATTGCAAAAATAGTTCCTTGAAAAGTTATGTCCATGGATTTTGAAGTCATAATGTTACTATGCATGACCGGTTATACTATATTCAGGAGCTCAACAACCTTTGGCACAAAAAAAAGTGTCATACACAAAACATGAATGGTATAAACTGAGTATTGGGTCCCATTAAGTCATGCAAAACTATAAAGTTACAAACATTACGTGTTAAGACCTTAAAATGATGTAGGTCTAATGTTTGGATGTTAAGGTCTTAAGGGATTAAGACCCTTGATTAGCTTTTGGGACTCTGGAAAGTACGTCGGACGTACTCCTTTGTACGCTGCACGTACTGGGTCAGCAACCCACTTCCGGGTCAACGCAGGGCGTACTCCAAGATTGTGAATTGAGTGACACATCTTAAGAAGTTCTAACACGCTCATCAAATGTGAAGTAGAAAATTGTTTTTTTCTTACTCTTGTACGTTTGAAATTGGTATATTGTGATGTCTTGGATAATACAAAGACCAACTAATATCAATTGTGTGTAGTGTTTGTCTTGATAAGAATCTGCACTAACTCTTGAATATTTGTTTGTCAAGAAATGTTTTCTTGACAAGAGAATCTTATATGTCAAGAGGTCAGTGGGAGTCTAAATGATCGTGAAAAGTTTCAAGAACTAAGCAAGAGCAAACCTATTATTAAATACTAGCACACGACTTGAGGTTTGTAACCTATCGTGTTGACGTATTCTTGTTTTCTGTGCCAATCCAGTTGAGTTGCTTATGCATATGAGTTCTACGAGTTCTCAATAGACTGCATAAGCCAAGCACCATGTTCAATGAAAGTACATTGACTAGTATAGGTGAGCTGCTAAATAACTTGGAAGCAATGGTGGGACACATACACTATAAAATCTAAGTGTCATAAGGTTTCTCTCCTTGATGAAAATGATTGTGAGGAAACACTTTCACTAAGGCAGATTTTAAGAAGATAGCAATTGTGTAGATTTCATTCTCAAATTCAATTATGATTACGGCATCCCTCTTCATGGTACGAATTGTGAGATTTGGCGATTAGTCTGAACATTTTAGGACTTAGTAATATAAGTTTTAAATTAGTTTAGACATACATGTGAGTTATCTAAGGAAAGGTTTATGAGTTTGAGATGCTCAGATAAAGGCTTATCAAAGCATATCGTATTAGGAAAATGAACTTTGGAAGTCAATAAGTATTGTTTTATAAGAAGTTTAGTTGTTTTCTAAATATGTATCAAAGCTAATGGGAGCATAAATGTTATGCTGGAATGGATATAATCATCATGTTAGTGAGAGCATGATTATTATTTTAAGTGTTGCAAGTTAGCACTATTAATTATAGAAAACAAAAGGTTTCACTTTGCAAAGTTGTAGAGGTTGAAAAGTTGTTTTGCTATAATTAAGGGAGAGAATGTTATACATTGTTTCGAAATCTAAAAGCTTAGATTGAGAAATTTGAATCAAATTTAGTCAAGGATATATTAATTGTGTCATCAAATTTCGATTATGATTACGACATCCCTCTTCATAGTTCGAATTTTGAGAATGTGGCAAATAGAAATATTATGGCTAATGGCTGATAAAGTATCATGCTTTTATGTATGACATTATTGATGGGTTTAATACAAACAATCCTATGTGAGCATGCAACCCTAGTATTGGATCTATGATTTCACTATTAGTTATACAGCTTTATGAACACAAAAAGAAACCTGGCATGCTACTATAATTTTCGAAATTCATATATAAAGCTAGAATACATACCTTTTGTTGTTATATAGCAATAACAACTAGTTCCTTGAATTTCCTTAGCTCTTGAAAGCAAGTACCACAAGTGTAGTACCTCTAATGGAGTCACAAACATCATATGCAACTTGGATGAAGAGGAGAAGAAAAAGGAGGCACCAAAAACGGCTGGAAACCCTAATGGAAGTGTTGTTCCCGTTTTTGGGGCTTAAGGGTCCCTTTTATACATGTAGGCTATTAGGGTTTACAACTAGGAAACCCTAATTTGACTGCTTAGGCCCTAAGCAGCCCATGGACTCCTTAAACATATCCCTTGGACGATTTCTAATGGGCTACCCATAGAATTCGTCCAACCTATATATTATTTGGTGATCCATAGCCCAATTATAATTATCTTATAATTACAACTTCAGTCCCCTAAGTTTAATTAATCTCTTTTAGCCACAAAATTAATTAACAATTAATTCTTGACTAATATTAATTAAACAATATGATTTCTCCTTTAATATATTATTCTTATAATATATTAATAAATCATATTTAAACCTTTCTCTTCTTAAATCATCCTACATATTGTTATAGTGAAGGCAACCCAAAAGGACCATGCTCATAATCAGGTCAAGTACATACCAAAACAGTTATGGACTTAGACACTAATCCAACAGTCTCCCACTTGGATAAGTCTAATAACTATTTTCCGTATGACTTCAAAACCTAATCAGCAATCGTAGCTTTCAAAAGCCGCTGTCAACTCTGATCTTATCAGATAGCGTGTCCTCTAGATAAGGGATTATATATTCCTCCATTCTCAAGATATCGTATAGAAAAAGACATGAATTTCAATCATTCTCTCTATACCTTTTCCCGACTTCCGATTCATGACGACTGATAACAGACTATAATTGAACACATCAACTTAGTCCCGGCTTGGCCAAGCGCTTAGATGTCATCACTAAATCATCGAGAGGCCCACATATATCGCTTTTATCCCACTTTGGGTAAAAGGAATGGATAAACTTCGACTCAAATGCTCGCTTGCATTTACTGATCGAATCACACACAACAATAAGTTTTATAACACCAAGTTACTGGTGCGTTTACTTATTATCAATGTGTAACTGACCAACAAATAACAACTCACACGTCTCGGTTTCAAGAATATACAATATTATCGTCTCACTAATCACTCGTGATAAAACCGTGAAGTGATCCAAGTGAGCGTGGGTTTAATCCAATACTTTAATCTTATCAAAGCATTCACGAACTCTGCAGCAAACTTGTGCCATGTCTAAACACTTCAGACAATCTACAGACAGATTCATGACAGTCTTTATTCATACCTACTCCCAACGTATGACCAACTGTGGATGTTTGAATAAACTAGTTATTCTGGAAGTCAAAACATGCAAATTGAAACATGACAACAATACTTAATCCTATATGGCCCCAAACTTGTGAGAGTAAATAAAACCCTTCTATTTATCCACCATATTGATTACTCATTATTTATCATTTAATGTTTCGGATAATCAACTCATTACTTGAATCATACCAACAATTGTCCCATGCTCTAAACATGCACACTTTGTTTCCTATGGTCCATGCTTTGTGAAATAGATCACCTGAAAACTTTTCCAATGATGCTCATTTCACAATTCCTTAATCCTAATTATTAGTGTAGGAACACAAGGTTCTTGCCACTACTAGAATATGCTAGATTCTAACATTTTACGCAACGATCCTTTCGTAAAGTCATAGCACAAAAGTCACCAAGACTTGGCTAATGAAATTACAAAGTGCTTTCTTAGATATTGTTACAAGACAATTCCATAGATGTGAAGTCTCACATTCAAAGTACATTCCTTTGAACATCCTTCTTGCATAAAAGTTTCTAATCTAGGCATAGACTCTCAATATCCAACTCCCAATATGGAAACATTTCCACATTTGCCATATGACAACTCATTCTTAATAGAATCTTATCTATGCGTAATAATGTCGATATGGTCCATCCAATACCATACTTTCAACTACTTACAAGCGATCAATCCTCAGCGAACTTTGGATCATCCTTTGATAGTTGTTAAATTCTTTCAGTCAAAACCAATTCTATTCCTTTTTCCCTCTTAATGCGCTAGACATTTGGAAAATTTTAGAATGGTAAAATACTATAGCATTTACAATCGATCCTATACCCGAAGCGTATGGGACACGATGCATAATGTCTTACATAAAGATATGATACTTTACCGATCTTTTGCCATAATATTTTATGTGTCATGTTCTCACAATTCGAACTATGAAGAGGGATGCCGTAATCATAATCGAAATTTGAGAACACACAATGTATCCTTTGACTGAAGATATTAAAAATTCTTAATCTAAGCTTTAGATTTTGAAACGAAGTATAATATTCTCTCCCTTAATTATAGCAAAACAACTTTTCAACCCATGCAACTTTGCAAATGGAATCTTTGTTTTTCTATAATTAATATTGCTAACTTGCAATACTCGCCATAACAATCATACAAGCATAACACTTATGCTCTTACAATCATGATGATTATCATATAAGCATAACATTTATGCTCCCACTAGCTTTGATAAATGAACTTTCAGAAAACAATGCCTATTGAATCTCTGAAATTCATATTTCTAATACCAGATGCTTCGATAAGCCTTTATCTAAGCTTCTTAGCCTTATACACCTTTGCCTTTAGATAGCTCATATGTGTGTTTAAACAATTCATAACTTATGTTACTAAGTTCCAAATGTTGAAACTAATTTCCAAATCTCACAATTCGAACTATGGAAAGGGATGCCGTAACCATAATCGAATTTGAGAATACAATTTTTACAATTGCTATCTTCTTAAAATCTCTCTTAGTGAAAGCATTTCCTCACAGTCATTTTCATGAAGGAGGGAATCTTATGACACTTAGATTTTATGGTGTATGAGTCCCTATCCATGTGAATTTGCCAAAACCAAGGTTTGCGACAAATCCAAACTCATATGGACTGAACTTTCTTAATCTTGATTTCTTGCCCTATGGTAACACGAGTGCCCACCATGCCTTCCAAGTAGTTTAGTAACTTGTCCTTACATATCAATTTACTTTCCATCGACTAAGGCTTTAGTGTGTATTCAAATGAGAACTCATAGAACTCATATACACAATTAACTCAATTGGAATGGCACAGAAACAAAACAATGTCAGCACGATAGGTTGTAAACCTCAAGTCGTGTGCTAGTGATGATCGATAAGGTTTATTCTTGATTTGTTCTTGAAACCTTTTCAAGACCATTAAGACTCCCACTGACTTCTTGACATATAAGATTCTCTTGTCAAGAAACATTTCTTGACAAACAAATATTCAATAGTTAGTGAAGCATTTATCAAGACAAAACACTTCACACAATTGGTCCTAGTTGGTCTTTGTCTTATCCAAGACAGCACAACTTACCAATTTCAAATGTGCAAGAATAAGAAAACTTTTCCAAATTCCACATTTGATGAGTGTTATAAACCTACTTAAGACTTTTCACTCAATGTCACAATCTTGACTCTAAGACTTGATATTGGAACGAAGTATGATTGACTCTTTGATTTAACCATTTCTACAATTCTCAATTCCTCTTCTTAGACATGCAATCGCACTAAGACTCACTTAGAGGATCAATTGAGACATGGTTCTTAATCATAAAGACTTATCATAAAACACAATAGAAGGTACTCTCCCTTCTTCTTAGAATAGAGAAACTTTTATCTTTCTGCCTACTTGATTCTTCTTTATTCGTTCTACTATTCATTGAAACTCTTTCAATCAACTTAGAATTATACTTAATCTTATAAGTATAACCATATTTACTAAACTTTAGTAAATCATGACGAATATCTTTGTCACTCTTGTGGTAGACTTGATCAACGTACGACCTAGTGTACTCGATTTCCTAGTCCTTCAATTGACACTTTGCCAAAGAATTAGTCTAAGGTTCCCAAATGTGAAAGTTTTTCATTCATCATACAATGCACATTGCATGATTCCAAGTTTCTGTCCAATTGAAACTTGGGTGATGAGAAACTCTCCCTATTTGGTAAAATTTTGACATTTCCACAAATAACACAATTAAGAATCAAATCCATTATTGCTAATAATAGAAACATTCAAACATCAATTCTTTCATACATGCCATTGCAAGGATAAATAAATAAGATAAAGTCAAAATTCATTTTATTGCGGAAAAAATTTTGTCCTTACAATTCAACTCAATTGAAAAACTATGTTATTACATATTTCTTAACAATCTATTCTAACTCCAAGTAGTAGCTCAAGAATCCAATCTTCAAGTAATGCGATCGAAATCCATTTCTTCACGATCAGATTCAGCTCACTTCTTCCCTTAAGCTTCCTCTCTTTTCTTCGATCCTACAAAACATCAAAATGCAATCTTATCACATCATGCATTAAGAATCTAGAATAGGAACTTAAAAGAGTTAGATAATGGATTTTACCTGAAGTGGAGTCATACGTCTTGACTCTCCCATCTCTTAGATCTCTCAGATAATTAGGGCAGCTTCGTTTCCAATGCCCCTTCTCTTGGCAATAAAAGCAAATAGACTCCTTTGGCACAACACATCGGACAATCACAGATTTAGTTCTTTCTGGACTTCCAATGTTGCCAGTATCCATTGAAGTTTGGGAGTTTGATTCACTAGACAAATTTGCTTGACCAGTACGCCAAATCATTGTTGATTCAGCAGCTATAAGCAAGTAGGTGAGATCAATTAGGGTCACGTCGTGGTCCATCATATAGTACTCTCTAACGAACTCACTATATGATTCAGGAAGTGACTGAAGAACCCAGTCAATATCCAACCCACTTGAAATCTCGACACCCAACATGTTTAACCTATCAATGTATGACTTCATCTCTAAGACGTGCTCACACACGGGTTTCCCATCTTCGTGTTTACTTGCCAAAAGGGCTTGAGTGAGCTTGAACTTTTCAAGCCTTTGAACTTGTGGGTCAGGGATAATAATTGGAGGAGGTGGAGGAAGTGAAGCATGACTCTCATTTCCTTGATCGTATCTCGGAACGTCATCTTCATTTGGAAAGCTCGTTCCAAAGGATTTGGGAAGACCACTGTAAGACGTAGACATCTACAAAATGGGAGAAAATTCAAGTTAAGTTGATTAGAATTCTTGATGCAACACCCAAATGAAACATCAGGCTAGGATCCAACACAATACTCTACAACCTAGAAGAGGGATGCCGTAATCTAGTTGCAGAATATCTGAAGGTAGGTAAATGACGATTTACCAATTTCCACCATGAAAAACGAAAAGGAAGATTAAGTTTTAAATGAATTGAAACTCCTAGATCTTTTGAGACTCATTGAACTCTTCAATGGCATGTTTAATCTCGATTATGCCCTACTATTCGTGACTGGGATGCCGAGGATCACAAACAAGGTGTGAATAACCATACGAATCACGTGGTGCACCCAATGCTACAATCACCTAATCAATGTGTCGGTTAGCCACACACGCTCCATTGATCTATGACAAACATCGAGTCACCCTTCGCTACCAATGTCATCCCCAAATTAGTGTGCCGGTTAACCACACACGCTCCAC
This sequence comes from Lactuca serriola, assembly GCF_051521515.1. NCBI lineage: Eukaryota > Viridiplantae > Streptophyta > Magnoliopsida > Asterales > Asteraceae > Lactuca > Lactuca serriola. The sequence continues at coordinate 6,647,370 of NC_136414.1, read as the reverse complement.
TAACGTTTGACAAGGGTACAAAGTGTAATTCCATGGGTTAGCATATAATTTCACATTTTGCCTAAAGTAACTATGATTTGGGAATTCGAAAAAAAAACATTTAGTTACTTTGTACTTCATTATACTTATAATGGAAGGTTTCTGTCCTATCCTACCCGTTCGGCTAACGACCCTCCACTAGTCAAGAGTGTGGTGGGTAAGAGTGGATACCCATTCAATCGCCATTTTATAGGCAATTTCCTTAAACACCCCTTATAGACCAGCTTCGTGAATGAGGCCTACTAACGGTAAGACTGACTGTTTACTCATACATATATAATATTAGACTTTTAATGTCATATATAGTATAGGGTGTATTTTACACTTTTAAAATACTAGGTGGTTTATATTATACCTTTAATTAACCAAAATCATTATGGATTTATTAACTCTCTTTTAATTATACACTTAATTAATTTAATAAAACCATAAGGGTTTAATTTGAACTTTTCAAAATCAGGGTTTTGGATTTTAGACTTTCAAAATTAACTTTTAATCAACAATTTAAATTCCAAAACTTGAGGGCAAGTTTTGAAACTCTTCAAAACAATTAGGTTTTAATCTCACTTAAAATTTTTGAATTTGAGACATTTAAATTAAAATTTTAAATATTAAAATTGTTGATTTAATAATTACCATAAATTAAACAATTAATTTAAATTATTAAATCACAAGGGATTATCTAGATCATGAGGATAATTACCAATTATACATCTAAGATATCTAAATCCCTTGAATCCCTCTCTAAATCTCGAAAATAAGGGATGGGATAATTCAAGATCTTTAATTACCATATTTAACAATTAAAAGATAATTACAAGATATGGGATTATCCAAATCCCTAAAATTTAGGATCTAACCTTGGGGAAGGAGGTAATTTCGAAATCCAAGGGTTGGAAAACCCTAGATTTCAAAATCTTGGAGGCTAAGGAAAGGATTTGGGAAACCCTAGCAAAAAACGCCATCTAGGGTTTAGCAACCCTAATTGCGAAAAATACCTAGCCTTTAGGGTTCATTAGCCATAAACCCTAATATGTCAAGTTCATAAATTTAAATAAAGCTAATTGAAAACAAAAACCAATGGCTCTGATACCACTGATGGGTTTAATACAAACAATCCTATGTGAGCATGCAACCCTAGTATTGGATCTATGATTTCACTATTAGTTATACAGCTTTATGAACACAAAAAGAAACCTGGCATGCTACTATAATTTTCGAAATTCATATATAAAGCTAGAATACATACCTTTTGTTGTTATATAGCAATAACAACTAGTTCCTTGAATTTCCTTAGCTCTTGAAAGCAAGTACCACAAGTGTAGTACCTCTAATGGAGTCACAAACACCATATGCAACTTGGATGAAGAGGAGAAGAAAAAGGAGGCACCAAAAACGGCTGGAAACCCTAATGGAAGTGTTGTTCCCGTTTTTGGGGCTTAAGGGTCCCTTTTATACATGTAGGCTATTATGGTTTACAACTAGGAAACCCTAATTTGACTGCTTAGGCCCTAAGCAGCCCATGGACTCCTTAAACATATCCTTTGGACGATTTCTAATGGGCTACCCATAGAATTCGTCCAACCTATATATTATTTGGTGATCCATAGCCCAATTATAATTATCTTATAATTACAACTTCAGTCCCCTAAGTTTAATTAATCTCTTTTAGCCACAAAATTAATTAACAATTAATTCTTGACTAATATTAATTAAACAATATGATTTCTCCTTTAATATATTATTCTTATAATATATTAATAAATCATATTTAAACCTTTCTCTTCTTAAATCATCCTACATATTGCTATAGTGAAGGCAACCCAAAAGGACCATGCTCATAATCGGGTCAAGTACATACCAAAACAATTATGGACTTAGACACTAATCCAACAATTATGAATCGTGTCTCATACGCTTCTGGTATAGGATCGATTGCATATGTTGTAATATTTGACCGTTCTTAAATTTTCCAAATGCCTAGGGCATTAAGAGGGAAAAAGGACTAGAACCGGACTTGACTAAAATAATTAAACAACTGTCAAGGACAATCTAAGGTTCGCCAAAGATTGGTCGCTTGTGGACAGTTGGAAGTATACTAATGGATGGACCATATTGACTTTATTATGAATAGGTAAGACTCTATTTAGAATGAGTTGTCATATGGAAAATATGGAAATGTTTCCATATTGGGAGTTGGACGTTAAAAATTTATGTCTAGATTAGAAACTTTTATGTAAGAAGGATGTTCAAAGGAATGTACTTTGAATGTGAGACTTCACATCTACGGAATTGTCTTGTAACAATCTCCAATAGAGCATTTTGTAATTTCATTGGCTGAGTCTTGGTGACTTTTTTGCCGTGACATTACGAAAGGACCGTTGCATAAAATGTTAGAATCTAACATATTCCAGTAGTGGCAAGAATTTTGTATTCTTACACCAATGATTAAGAATTGTGAAATGAGCATCATTGGAAATGTGCTCAATTGATCTATTTCACAAAGTAAGTACCATAGGTAAACATAGTGTGCATACTTGGAGCATGGGACAATTGTTGTTATAATTCAAGTAAGAAGTTGATTACCCGAAACAACAAATAATGAGTAATCAATATGGTGATTAAATAAGTGTCTTATTTATACTCAAAGGTTTGAGGCCATATAATATTAGTATTATTCTTGTGTTTCAATTTGCATGTTTTGACTTACCAAATAATAAGATTATTTAAACCCTCCACAGTCGCTCATACTTTGGAAGTAGGTATGAAAGAAGATTGTTATGAATTCGTCTGTAGATTGTCTAAAGTGTTTAGACATAGCACAAGTTTGTTGCAGAGTTCATGAGTGCTGCTATAAGATTAGAGTATTTTATTAAACCCGCGCTCATTTGGATCGCTTCATGGATTTTATCTCGAGTGATTGGTGAGACGATAATATCTTATATTCTTAAAACCAAGATGTGTGAGTTGTATTCTGCAAGTCGGTTGCACATTGATAATATGTAAACACACCAGTAACTTGGTGTTATAAAACATATTGTTATGTGTGATTTGATGAGTAGGTACAAGCGAGCATTTGAGTCAAAGTTTATCCGTTCCTTTTACCCAAAGTGGGATAAAAGCGATATATGTGGTTTTGTTCTTAAAGTTTGGAGGAGTGGAGGCTGACCAAAAGTTGCTCTCAATGCAACATAAGTTGATTAAATAGGGAAAAAAAACCCTGAAAATTAGGTTTTGCCCCTGCTTAGCATACGCCCAGCATATGTGGGTGCCTCCGCGTCCAATCTTCGAGCCAGTACGCCCAACGTATTCAACTAGGGACCGATAATGAAAAGAATTTACTAATAGAGGTTAAAAGGAACATACCAATAAATTGCGAATGTTACACTACAAAATCCCCATAATAATATTGTCTACTCACAAAGATCCTTTAGCATAGGTACAGTAAGATCATCACCTTAGGATCATGGAGTGAAAATAAAGGGAATGGGTAATTGGTTTAATTGTGTAAAATAAAATATACAACTAAATTATTGTAGTTTGAAAACCATATGTGCTCATCAAGTTCCCTAACCTGAACCACTCAGTTTTTCTGTATCACAGGTAACGGTTTGAAGGTACATTATGATGAGAGACTGAAGGAGTTGTTAGGCCATTAGTATAATTATTGTAAGGTCTATTTCGTTTATGCTTATGTTTCTTTATTGACGATGACAACCTGAGTTTTATAAATAAAACACATTTCTTGGAAATGATTCGATAATATTATTATCATGTTTTTGAGACTATATTCTACAAAATTAATCTTTTTTAAAATAATACTCTGATTTAATAAGCATAAACGAATCGGTCTTTTTTGTCCGTAAAATGGGGATGTCACAGTTGGTATCAGAGCAATAGTTTATGTAACGCCCCAAATTTCAACCCAAAATTTTCAATTAAAACTTTAAGTGTTTTATCAAATCACAAATATAAGATCTTAAAAACGTTTATTAGAGTATCATTAAAATTTATCAAGTACACAAGTCCCCCATTGATGCGATCCAATCGAGCTATGCCCCTCCTTTAATATAAGAAAACCTGCACATGTAAACCACAAATCGTAAGCACAAAGCTTAGTGAGTTCCTCAAAATACCACACACAACACAACACAAATAAACAACTATAGGTTATAATCAACCTTAGGGACTATTAGCAGTCCCAGTGGGCTAACATCACACCCGGTGGGTTATCAGCAACCCTGGAGACTATCGGCAGTCTCAGTGGGCTAACAGCACGCCTGATGGGTTATCAACAACCCTGGAGAGTATCAACAGTCTCAGCCACACATAAACAATATAACACAATAATAACAGCTAGACCCAACTTGTCATCATAGATAGGGGTAATCTACCACACAAGCTAATATAAACATGAAAGAGTCACAAAAACAACTAGAATCTTACATACATAACTTAGTGAGTCATCATTGGTGGCTTTGACTCATGGGCACCGAGAGAATACTCACCTGAATCGAAGAACCCTGAAACACTACGATACGATCCCTTTTCTGTACTGTTTGCACCCGTAAATCCACCAATACCATAACCAAATAAAATCTTATTTAATAGCACAAAACCCTCAAGTTTGACCCACGGTCAAACTTGGTCAAAAAGCCAATGGTCAATAGAAGTCAAACTCAACAAGTCAACTTCGGGTTGAGTATGCCCAACGTACTCAGCTTGTATGCATGGCATACTCACCATCTAGAATCAGGACCCCATACGAGTACGTGCAGCGTACTCAAAGCTACGACCAGCATACTCGGCCAGATGACACGCTTCCATTAAGTGCTTAATCTCTTAAGTCCTTTCATCCAACACTCATATCTAGTCCCACAACATCATTTTAAGTCATAAAGTTTCCACCTTAATGACTTTCCATGTCTAGACAAGGTCCAAAAGCCAAAAGCTTACTTATTAATCCATTAAGACATCGTGACACTTTCATGGAAGGAAAAGAAGGCTCAAGATCACATTATTATGGATCCTAATAGCTCCATAATGGATAAAGTTTCCAACTTTATCCATTAGAATGGTTCAAACCACCAAGATCTAGACTTTAAGTATCAAAGGGACCAATAAGTGCATCTTTTCAACTTAATCCATTAAGTCAAAGTCTCCAACCTTCATATATGAATCATAATGATGTTTAGATAGATAAAGTTTCCAACTTTATCCATAAAAAGGTCACAAACTTTCAAGATCTAAAATTTATACACTAAAATGACCAAAAGCTCATAACATCCAAAACTAGTTAGATCTAACGAATGCATCATCAAGATTCAAACTTTATACCTCTAGAAGATAGATCAAGGTGAACAAGGTCTGGATCTACAAGCTCCAATGCAACCAACACTTCTCCAAGAAGTTCCTTCTTCTCCGAGGTGCACCATGCATACTACAAAGCACTCAAAACACCTTATTTTAGCTAACAAGGCTCAAACTAGGGTTAGGGCTTCATGGAAGGGTGTTGGAGAGGTGGAGCCTGAGAATGGAGTGGGTTTTGGGAAGTTAAGGAGCTTAAATAAGACTCAAACCACAAAAATAGGGTTTTGGCACTGATTGTGTATGCCCTGCGTACTCCTGGTACGCCCAGCGTACTCAGGGTGCCCCGGTACGCCCAACGTACTCCCCTCTGTACGCCTAACATACTCTGTAACAACCCATTTTTCACGTCCAAAAATTTCATTTTCCAATTAATATTTAGTAAAATCATTTGCAAGTAAACATTGTCCGATCAAACCATTTCATAAACATATACTATGTCTGAAAACCAAAAAATGTGAACTATCAAAATATTAGAGTATAAATCCTAGAACAATCCCATGAATGCGGAAAACAGTGTGTGTATGATGTGCCGCTACCGCGCCAGCTCCTTCCCCTTCGACGAAGAGGTACCTGAAACCAAAACTGTAAACTGTAAGCACGAAGCTTAGTGAGTTCCCCCATCGTACCACATACCATACGATCACATAACATACATACTGCCAGGCTATTCTGGGGTGCCTGACTACCTGGTGCGGCCATTCTGGGGTGCCGACTACCCGTGCGGCCATTCTGGGGTGCCGTCCGACCCGTGTCAAGCCATTCTGGGGTGCTGACTACCCATCGGTCCTAACAACCGATCCTCGGGGACTATTTCACCCCCTACTACTACTATCACATATATCATAACATAAACAAATTGTCGGATATATCTGGGGTGTCCGAACTACCCTTCGGTCCTAACAACTGAACTCGGGGACTGGTCCCCTCCTACTACCTCTATCGCATAAAACATAACAAGCCAGCATGCAAAAATATCATCACATACTGTCAGACATATATGGGGTGTCTGACTACCTTTCGGTCCTAACAACCGAGCTCTACTACTATGACATACCACATATCATGCTAGCTTATAACATATCAGGTAGTAGCAATCCTAGATGATATCACAAAGACAATCATCTGTCATACGAACCCTACTGGTGGGCCAGCATTGTGGTTGTAGACCCACCGCTACTGGAAGGTAACTCACCTCAAAGTAGCTGCTGATTTGAGCGGAAACTGACTGTCTACTGTTGTTGCTGCTGTTCCAGAAGTCCTCCGGCTATAATTCCCACAAAACATTCAGTCAAACACTGCTAGCTATACTTAGGGTAAAATGACCATTTTACCCTTGACCAAATCAAAGTACAAGTCAAAGTCAACTTCCAGTTGACCCAACTCGCCGAGTTCGCTTGCCAACTCGTCGAGTCCCTATCCATTCGATTGTCCTCAATCCGACTCTACTCGTCGAGTTAGGCATTGACTCGACGAATTCTCCTTCTAACTGATGTCCAAAATTCCTTCATCCTACTCGCCGAGTTGCAAGAACAACTCATCAAGTTCATCTTCATCCGATGAACACTCTATGCTAAGACTCGCCGAGTTGTATGAACAACTCGCCGAGTCTGTTCTTGAGGTAAGAAGATGGCCTTGGACTCGCCGAGTTAGGGCATTGACTCGCCAAGTCCCTCCATGGATGGGTCTGGCCTCCGACTCACTGAGTCCACCTGCGACTCACAACCCCACTCAGCAAACACGAAAAAGGGGAAACTCGGGGACTCGCGGCTCGACTCGCCGAGTCCGATGAACGACTCGACGAGTCATTCACATGCAATTACTATATACTCGATTATGCTTGAATCCAGCTCATACCATACATAGATCTGGGCTCTTAGGGTAGGTTTTACACGTAAAATTTCCAACTTTACGTGTATACATGCCTAGGATGGGGATTTAAGGCTTAATAAAGGCTAAAATGGTAGATCTAGGACATTCAAGCACTTTACTCCCATAAAGGCCATGGATCTGAGCTTCTGGAGCTCAACCCTACCTAGATCTAGAGGTTAATCAACTCATTACCATCCCTAATCCATAAACAAGCTTGGAAATGGCTCAAGAAGGATTTTAATGGTGCTCTAAGAGACTCTTAGCATAAAAACAGAAGGAAACTGAGTTATACCTCAAGGAATCTCTAAAATAACACCAAGATATCTGGCCTCCTTCTTCTTCTCTTGATCTACTCTCCTTGTTCTCTCAAAATCTTCAAGAAATCACACCAAAACACTTCAATCGCACAAGAAACGGGGTTAGGACGATATAGGGAGCTCTGAGGGTGAAGGATTCGGGCTTGGGGCACATAAGGTTGGTTTAAATAGGGTGCAAACCCTTGAAATTAGGGTTTTATTTAGACAGCAGGGACTCGCCGAGTCCAGAATATGGACTCGCCTAGTCGCCAACTTAAACGTGCTCAATAACCCGACTCTACTCGGCGAGTTGGGCCTACAACTCGCCGAGTTCAAGGCTAAAAATGTAAATTGCTTAGATAGGTCATACGTACCAGGAACCAGGTGCTACATACTCAACTTAACCCGAAACCGTCCAAACTTCAAACGGTCATTAACTTCTTCGTTTCAACTCTAATTTAGACGATCTTTATATCCATGGAAAGGTATTGAGGAGATCTACTGCCCTATATAATTAGTTTTGACTTAAAACACATTAAGCTAAAATCCATAATTCATAAAAGAAGTTTGAAACACTACTTTCCCATTTTACCCTTTGACTTCAAAGCACAAACCGAACTATTCCAAATGGGCCTAAACCTCACTTCCCTAAAGCTAGAATCCTTATGATACTTGATCTTCGGGTTACGACCCCAAATTATGAAACGACCAGAAACAGGGTGTTGCAGTTTAAGCGAACTAGGAATATTTGGGAATTTTTAGACTTAAATTTAAAATGCTAAGCAATGATCGGGATGTGTGTATCTATTAAGTTTTAGGTAGTTTGCCTAGATTAACTCAAGCACTAGCTTACTTTAGGATAAGATTCCTAATATTCTTTTATGTGCTAATTGAATTAGAGAATAACATACCTTAGGTTGCCTATCTAAATTGCTATTATTAGATCTTTGGTCTATTGTCGACCGGATCTAGAAAAGTTTATGTGGTTAAGATTCTAAAAATATAAGTAACATATTAGACCTGGCATATAACTTTGTGTAACATCTCAAAACTCAAGGATAAAAATTTCATTTTTAATATATATATATATATATATATATATATATATATATATATATATATATATTCAAACATTCCTTTATCCTTATCCAAACAATTAAAAGTATTCCAAAGTAAAACAATTATCAGAGTAAATCCCAAAATCATGAATTGCGGAAAAACACGGGCGTATGCGCTGCGATCAAGCCAGGACCTTCCCTTTCAAACTGGAAGTACCTGAAACCATAAACCACAAATTGTAATCACAAATCTTAGTGAGTTCCATAAATACCATGTACCATACATATCAAACGAACCATACATAAAATACATATCCAATCAATCAATAAAAGTGTTATGTGCCAACCATAGTCTTGCCATTATGCCACCATCCGTATCACGGTCTTCCTTGCCAGGCCGGGGGCCAAAACCCTGGGTCTCATAGACAAGTGTCAGGAGCCACCTCCTGGTCTTCCATGAAAGCATCACAAATACAACTAGCATACGATCTACATTACTTAACTAATTAACTGCCATAGTTCAGACTCTGGTGTTGCATATAGTTTACAAAGAGCTGCCTCCTGGTCTTTCATACAATATGCCAAGGGTCACCCCCGGGTCTTCCTATAATACATAAACCAAATGGGATAGCATTAGTGCCTTCGACCCATAGAACGGTGAGGAGACTCACCTCGAATGCTGAAGCTCACTAAAAGAAATCCCTAGTTGCTGATCTGCACTACAAGAAAAATACCCTTTAATGACGCACGAACAATGACACTCGCTGATTTACGATACGCATTGTTGTGTGTCCCTAAAAATAATGTCAGCCTTTCAAAATTTGAAGGATAGATGACACTCATTTTTGCGCGCCTAATAATAGATGTCCAACAAAAAAAATACAAACACGGAGGGCACTTGTTTTAAATGGGTGTCCTCTAAAAATGTCGCTTTATATTTTTTTTTATCAAACGCGCGTTTTTAAAGGGCAAAAATTTTGTAGTGCCCGCTTCTTCGATCTCTCCTCTGTATCTCCCTTCATTCACACCTAGGGCTTTTTCAAGAAAATTCAAAACGCTCTCCAATTCTCCATCGGTTCTCCTAGGCCTCTACAACAATCGAAACTAGTTTGATTTCTACCCTAAAACCTGGTACGACTTCTCCTAATCCTTTCTCCCAGGCCTCTTCGTAAATGTTTTTAATTTTCTTTGACTTATATGCTGAAGTTTCATGTTCGCGTGTTGAATTTCGTATTTTAGGTATACGATACTGACAATGCCAATCAGAAGGAGAAGTTTGAGGCCGACTTGAAGAAAGAGATTAAGAAACTTCACGGTACAAAAAAACGCTTTCTCTCTACCTTTTCTCTCTCTACAATTCTCTCCACCCTTTCTCTCTCTACCCTAAAACCTGGTATGACTTCTCTTTACCATTTTTCATCTCATTGCTGAAGGATGTAAAGGTTAAGTCTCCTGATAAAGGAGCGGTGGGTTGATTTGTGCGGACTGAGGTCGATTTAAGCGATGTTATTCCTCCTGGGATTGTCGATCAGTCTTCGTCTACTAACTACCGTGCCCGACGAAAGCCAAGTGCTACTGGAGCTGTTGTGTTGGGAATCAGGAAAGCGGAGTGGAAATTGGAGGGTTTGCATAAAGCTAGGAAACCTAATCGGGGCGATTCTCTTCTCGGAACTCCTATGGATGCTGAGGATTACTATGTGTATGATGTTACAGAAGAAGAGAGGGAGGATGTATCGGAATCTGATGGTGTGTGGGAATCCGATTCCAGTGCTTCTAGGGTTGCTTGTCAAGCTTCGATCAAGGGTTCTAGTTCCACTGTTATGGATGAAGTGACCAAGGATTTGTCTCCGAGACTCAAAAACATGGAGTTGTAGAGAGAGATTACGCCTCATCTATGAAAGAATTATCAGATGTGATAAATTGAAGGTAAGCCACATATTTGATTATACATACATATATAGACTAACTGATGGGATTCTATTGATGATTGTAGCGTAAATTGGTGATTTGTTCACATGATATGCTTTTTATGTGTTTACTTTTCAGGTAATGATTAAAATTTGGGTGAATGGTGTTGAAGGCCAAAAATTAGAGGGTCAAAGTGCAACATTTAGTGCAAAAATTGAAGAAACGGCGGATGGAGGTGCTAAAAAGTCTGTTGTAGTACCAAATCCCTCAAATTGCAGTTCCAATCTGTCCTCACATGTCTAATCTTCTATCTCTATTGGCTGCAGTTTGTATGTATATCTTTTTAGGCTCCTTGTAGTTTTAACATATGCTTTTTAAGAGGTCCAGTGGCAGTGGGTAATCATTTCTAACATAAGTTGATTTGACCATTACTTGAGAAACTTAACCTAACACACGGTCATCACTCATCACATCTATTTGTCGTTGTTTTGTATGTTAAGATAGACGAGAATCTTGATGATCATAAGAACAATACTCCTTTAAGGAGTAAATGCACTCAACCTAGCACATTTACATACTTTAGAAAAGAATACGGAATCAAAGAACTTTGATAGTGCAGTCACATTGTGGATTTGTGGGCAAATTTGTTGTGTATCATATTTGACAGTTCTTTAGTTCGATTTCCCTTTTGTAAACTTAAAGGATGATAGCTAATTTCTAATTATGGGCTACCAATTGTTCAGAGTGCAGGTAAATCAGCAGTTTTGAATAGATTGATTGGGCATCCTGCTCTGGTACGACCTTCGTTTTTCTTTATTTTCATCTTCAATCTAGACATATATATTCACTTTATGTTTTTTTCTAATTCATTTTGAGAACACAACAAGTCATTTCAATTTGCAAATTAACATGTGCAACCAACTGGTGAAGGTGGTGCAACTCGTGTGCCTATATGTATTGAATTAAAGAGGGATGGTAACTTAAGCAGCAAGTCAATTGTACTGCAGATTGATAGTAAATCCCAACCTGTGTCTGCAAGTGAGTCCTCATGTCATACTTAAGGGCTTAAACCAATTTGACACACACATACACACATTTAGTAATAGGGTTCTATATATATATATATATATATATATATATGTGTGTGTGTGTGTGTGTGTGTGTGTGTGTGTATGATTATTGATTTTGAATGCTCTTTTTGTCCACCAACAGGTGCTCTTCGACACTCATTACAGGATAGGCTTAGTAAAGTTTCAAGCAAGAGTCAGGATGAAATATTTCTGAAGCTTAAAACAAGTACAGGTGAGTCTGTTTGTTTAAAAATATCAAGAATTTGGCAAATGCATCACAGTAATTTGGATTCTTTTTATACCACTTAAGCTTGATTGTTTGTTTGCTTCATTTAAAAAAAATTTCTATGTTTTTGACATGTCTGAGATACAATTTAGTTCCTTGTTTAATGTATTTCACCATTCCTAGGGGAGGGTGAAGGAATTCAATTCCTTGGGAACCTGGATCTTTGTCTCATTGGACATTCATTAAGGTATTTTTTTTAATTTTTACTGCCGGTAATAACAATGTACTTTATTTTCTACCCATAGCAGTAGCATACTTACATTCCATTACCAATATGGGAATTGTACTTTATTTGTCACATATTGCTATTGTTACAAGTACATTTCTATTATTTATAAAGAAATGTAAATATGTTCCTATTATTAAATTATGGGTCGTATATTAATATAATCATTAAAAAATTGAAGTATGTTCCTATTATGACTGAGGAAATGAAGGTAGATTGTACCTTTATTAGAAACTAAAGATAAATGTTATTTCAGGATATGATGAAGGTTCCAGCAGTTCACATTTTCACTGCTATAATACCAGCACTGATTATAGCAGCCTTGTACTTTTTTGACCATCGCGTAGCTGCACAAATGGCACAATAGAAAGAATTCAATCTCAAAAACCCTTTTGCTTACCATTATGATATATTGTTACTTGGATTCATGGTATTAAATATTAGTCTATTCTAATTTCCCTTTTCCCTTTTCTACATTTTCTATATTGTTATTATTTACATTTCAACAACCATTACTGGTGTGAAATTAGACTTTGATTTGTGGTCTCGTTGGTGTCCCTCCATCAAACGGTGTCCTCCCACAATCACCCATGCACACAAGGAGTCTCAACTCTTGAGAGACAGGGTAAGGCGTTGTTTCTTTTTTATTCTACTAAAGTACCAAAATACCCCTGTTAGTTTATATTCTCAAGCAGTTCCAGTTCTAGTGTCTCTCCTAAGATCAGGTCCACTTGGTGTAAAGATCCAAGCAATTACAGTTTTGGGCTCATTATGTAAGGAAAACGAACTACGGGTCAAAGTATTACTTGGGGGTTGCATTCCTTTGCTTCTCGCTCTTCTAAAATCAAAAGAAGGTCAAATCACAGCTGCAAATACCATTTATGTTGTTTCTGAAGGTGATGCCAAATATCATGTTGGATCCAAAATCTTTGCCACTGAAGCGGTTGTTCCAGTGTTGTGGGAGCAACTCGAAAAGGGTTCAAAAGTAGTTGATGATTTGCTGACTGGTGCTTTGAGAAACCTATGTGGGACCACTGAGGGTTTTTGGTCAGAAATAGTCAAAGTTGGGGGAGAAGATATATTGGTAAAGCTATTAACACATGACCAGTTAAACACGCAAGCCAATGCTTGCTTTTTATTATCATGTATGATGATGGAAGATGCATCCGTATGTTTAAAGATATCAACTTCTAAAACTACAAAACGACTCCTGAAGCTATTAGGACCTGGTTATGAACCTCTAGTTAGAGCACAAGCTGCATCTACTTTATAGTCTCTTTCAGCTCAAAGAAAAAAACAAGAAAAGATATAGCAAGTTGTAATGGCATCCCTTCTTTGATTAATGCCACAATAGCTCCTTCAAAAAGGTTTATGCAAGGTGAAGATGCTCAAGCTTTACAATAGAACGCGATGTGTGCTCTCGCCAACATTTCCGGTGGGTTGTGCCATGTCATCACTAGTCTCGGTCAAAGTCTTGACTCGTGCTCTTCACCTGGATAGGCGGCGGATACATTAGGAGCTTTAGTTTCTGCTCTTATGATATACGGTAATGAATCAGAAAACAACAGAGCATCAAATCCATTTGACATTGAGTTGACTTTAGTCAAACAGTTTAAGCCACGTGTGCCATTTTTAGTCCAGGAGTGCACCATATAAGCTCTTACTAGTTTGTATGGGAACGCCACCCTTTCAAGCAAACTTTCAAATCATGCCTCAAAACATTTATTAGTTGGTTTGATCACAATGGTAACCAATGAAGTTCAAGATGAGTTAATAAAATTTCATAATTTTATTTTTAAGGATTAATTAATTAATCTTTTATAAAATCTGTTGCAGGGTTGATGAATCTCCAAATTTTAAATCTTTCACTCACTGTTATCATGGATGGAGGTTTATCAAATCTATCTGGATTATCAACTCTTAGATCACTTAACTTAGATGTTTGCCACATCACAGATGTTGGACTTTCAACTCTTTCATGTAAAAAAAATTAGGTTAGTTTCTTTCTTTGCTTAATAGTAAGTTCATTACTTGTTTTATATTAGTTAACGTCAATATGATTCAGAGGCTGCTTCATGAATTGCTGAAGAAACTAGATTCCGAATTGAAGCATGAGGTCTGTCATTGGGCATCATATTATATGAGTTCACTATTCATGGTATTGTCCCATTAAAGATTTTTTTTAAAACATTATTCTTTTAGTATTGATATTTCTTTTTCTTTTTTTTAGGAACATAGGATGCGCCTTGGACAGAAAGTCATATTTCACATTGAAGGTACTTTTTTCTAATCTCTTGAGTTTTATAATAATTTATAGCGATTGCTATTAACCATGCAGGCAGTAGACTGAACTGTTGCATTGATTAAGCTCATGAGGGTTGTTTTTGTTTATAATAAAAAATGGGAAGCAACTTTTGGTTAAGCTCATGAAAGTACATTGGTTTTTCTTGCATCTAACCCTATAAAGTGATATCCAATATCTTTTGCAAATGGATTATATAAACACTTCACACCCGGATTTTATTGGTGGGAGTAAAGTTGTTGAAACAACAATGCAGCTAGTGAAGTCTTCTAAAATTACAACCACAAATTCAAGGCAAAAGGTGAAACTCTAAACTCTAAATAGTATGATTGATAAAAAAATATATTTTAATCAAGTTCTTGTTAAAAAAATATACTTTATAAAATGAAAATTCACTTGAAAAATGAAAACAACATATAAATGAGAACAAATTTGTAAAATTAGGACTTAATGGTAGTTTCTCTATTAATATCAACTATTTGTTTATGCATTAAGTAAAAAAGAAACAACTATATATAGGTGAGGTGTTGTTATTAGTCCATACAAAATCACTTTTTTATTGGCAGATGGAGATGGTGTAGAAGATTATTGCACACATGGCACATTGAGATGGGTAATCATGTAACAAATTGTTCTTTTTCCTTTTCCACATATGACCTACCACAAGGTTGATACTTGTTGTGTTGTTTCTTGTGTAATTTTATTTTTAGAAGATATTTTACTTTATTAAATGTTTAAAGTTACAGGACATGAGTATCGGCACATCATGGAACATTTTAGGGCAGTTGTTGGTTTTCCTCTTGGTGATCCATCAATGAAGTGGCCAACATCATGTGATAACATTTTAGGGGAAGATGTAGGTATATGTTCTTTTAATGAATAATGTAATCATATGTATGAATATGAAATAAAGTTTGTTAAATGTATGACAATAAATTTTATGCAATGGATTGTATTTTTTGTATATGGTATTTTATTTTCTGTTATGAGACATTAAATGCAAATTTAATTTGAAATTTAGTAAATCTGTAAATAATATTTTTTAACATTTAAAATTATGATACGCAAAAATGTGTGTCATCTTCATTTATGACATGACCTTTCTTGACAGTGGCTTCCTTGATACGCATTGCATGTCATAAACACGCGCGTCGTAAGGTTACGACATGCAAATGCGTGTCGTCTTCCTTTATGACAGGGCCTTCCTTGATACGCATTGCGTCTCATAACTGCGTGTCGTAAATGCGCGTCATAAATGCGCGTTGTAAATGTGCGTCGTCTCTCTTTATGACAGGGCCTTCCTTGACGCGCATTTGTGCGTCGTCTGAGCATTTTACGACGCGCAATGAGCGTCGTAAAAGGCTGTTTTTCTAGTAGTGCTGACGACTACCCGAGCTATTAGTACAAAATAACACCCAATTAGCAATTGGGTTCTGAATCGAATCCAATGATCCACATATATGGGGTAAAAAGACCATTTTACCCCTTACATAGTTTCTTCCAAGACTAAGGCCTAAACTCTCAATCAAAGGCCCACAACCAAAGAATCATCCAAGGTTCATTTATGGCCCAATTTTCCAAATTGGGCCCAAACCCTTACATGGGCCTTACCCCAAAGCCCATTAACTTTTCCTTGATCCAAAACACTTGTTCTCGGATGGCCCAACAATGCCCCAAACAACCAAGCCCAAAAGATAGCCCAAACCCAAAATATCCAATGGTCAACCCTGGTCAACTGAAAAACTCAAAATCAAGGTCAACAGTCCATGTTGACCCAACACGTTGTGTTGCCTCATGGACACGTCGTGTTCTTCTATAATCTAGATAATCGGGAAATACCTAGCCAACATGTCGTGTTTGCTCGAGATTCAACAGCTTAACCAATAAGCACTTAATCCTTAAAGACATATCCCCAACACATAGATTTGACCTCCTTGAGTTGGATTATCATGTAAAGTTGCCAACTTTACGTCCATATATGACTAAATGAAGCTCTTAAGCTAAAAGGGGACTTAATAGGGGACTTGAAGCATACATGACACCATTCTTCACATAAATTTTGCACATTTATGCTCAAGGACACCAAAACAACCCAGATATGAAAGAACAAGCCTTTAAACAACCCAACTCATCCAAAGACCCAAAAGGAGACCAAAATCATAATAAACTAGCCGTGAAGAGATCTAATCATACACAAGCCAAGATGCAAACTTGATACCTCAAAGAGACTGCATGAAGTTGAGAGATTTTGGATCTATGATCTTCCTTCCAGGCTAAGCACCTTTAATCTTCAAAGCTTCCTTTGGAAATGAGCAAAATAACCACAAGAATCCACTCAAGGCTCAAGAACACCACCAAGAAAGTTTGAGGGACGAATTAGGGTTTAAGTGGCAATGGAGGTTGGTAAGGAGACCAGGCCTTGGGGATTAAGGAGATTATATAGGGTGCAAATTAGGGTTTCCTTCCATGCTGCCAACACGTCATGTTTAGACACCAACATGATGTGTTGGTTTTAATGAAAATCATGATTGCCCTTGACTAGACACGCCGTGTTGGTTCCTCCAACACGCCATGTTCCAATCCCCAAAATAGGATTCATTCCTTATAATTGCTCCTCGAGATTCTAGGTGTCACACTTTGGGAGTGATAAGGAGGTTGTATGCATCAAAACATAACTAAAACCTTCCCTATCAAAATAATTGTATGCATCAAAACATAACCAAAACCTTCCCTATAATAATACACCCAATACGACGAATGTCTTCTTTAGTGTATAGAATGTCATGACAATTACTAGGAGCGATAGAGTCGTCAACAACGAGGGAGGTCCAACACCTCAGAACGTCGAAGAAGTTGTTGTTCAAATCCCGATAATGATGTAGAACATTATAGATCAGTAAAGACGCGAGTTTGTGGAACTCTTTACTCAAGGATATCAAACGCTAGAGACAAAGGGCCAGTGATTAATGAACCGATAGTCTTTGAGCGCGTAAAAAATGCAACAATCTATTCTCATGCAACAACGGTCCAGGAAGGACACAATGACTCAGAGATTTATCAAGGACCGGAAGAACCATAGGTTTGAAGAGATGATGAACCCAGAGGCCACTTCAAGTATAAATATTTTATGACTTGCAAGCCATCATCTTTTAATGGAAAGGACAACCCAAACAGAGTTAATGGATTGAATTTCAGATATGGAACTAGCTTTCATCACTTGCGGGTGTATAGGAAAGTTGCAAACCACCTACGCAGTGAGACAATTTAAGGGATCAGTTTTTCGCTGGTGGAACACCTTGGGAAAATTAATAAGCCCAAATAAGCCATTGCAAGTAATATGGGAAAAGTTCCTAGTGAATTTCAAGCGAAAGTATTGTTCTGCTTAGAACATACTAGAATTGGAGAACCAATTCCTGAATTTGAAGAAGGGGAATATGACTATTGACAAGTACACTCGTGCTTTCACCAACAAGATGCAGTTCGCCATGCATATTGTCACGAACAAACTAACCAAAATTGACACTTACACTGAGGCGTATCATGGGAGTACATTGTACCACTTAAACAGTCTCCTACTTTTGAGGTATCTGTTTGGGTTTATGGGTTTCCCAAAAGGTATTAGACCTGGTTAAGCCAGTGCTAAGACTGTAGGAACGTCACTATAGTTATGAGACCAAGGAAGCAACAGATTGCTTAAGGTTGCTTGTGATGTAAGCCTACCATTGGTCATGTAGCAATCGCTTTTAGCCATGGATTTGGTAACGATGGGATTCGATGCATGGATCCAATCGGTTGGATCCAATAGAGGGTGAAGAACGAGACGCTTGAGGAAAAGAGAAGAAGAGCCACTTCTCTAAGACCTTAAATATGAAGCAAATATCATATATAGATAGGATTAGATTGTGTGGCCTGATGTAGTAGACATATAATATGAATAATTATTGTAATCGCTTTTAGGAAGTAACGAAACCCCAATTTATGTTACATAGTTTGTTGTATAGCAATAAGTAATTATGGTTTCAACATAATGGATTGGTTAAGAATATATTTGGGTATAGTGTACCTTGTATGCAGGAGACTACATGAGAAAGAATTTATAACAAAGGTTGGGAAGTAGAGTTGTGGTCGAAGATACGCATGGAAGAAGTTGTAGTGGAGTCTAGGAAATTTAGTGTATATGATTACTTGGACACGTCTATGTGTTTTAGAAATTTCTTTTGTAATCTTTAGGAAATAATATCTTAGTGAACTACTAGAAAATACTTGGGACAAGTATGAGTAAGTGTGAAAGGTAGTAGAGGCCTATACTACCAGAAGCACATGACCCGCACTTGAATCAGGGAAAGTCACAAGGTTACTAAGACACTAGTAGTTGAGCTATTTTGTTCATTTCCATCATTATGTTTGTTTTGGTAATGACTACGAAGATAAACATTCCTACCTTAGTGGTCATATTGAACCGAGTCCGGCTAATCTACAAAGTAAGTTCGACGTAATGTCCAACTTTAGATATAAATAAAAGATAATCGAAGAAATCGATAGAAGTATCACATTCTCCATTAAGGATTAAGCAGCCGATAGGTAGAAATGCTACATACTAGAATGTAATTATAACACATTAGAATATGAAGGAAGATATCCTTCATGTTAGAGTTTGACTCAAAGAGACGTGAGTCTAGCCATTGAAAGGTCATTAGAACATGACCCATCATTTTGTTACGATCGTCAAAGTAAAGACCTTATATTAGGATAAGTCAATTCTAAAAGGAGCAAGAGCCTCCAATGGAAATCGGATTCAGAAGGAAAAGCAGGTGCATGATTGAGCACCATCCGCAGTTAAGAAATCTAAGAGTTAGTAACTCAATAGAAAATACATAAGAGTTACGGTTATCACCTAGGATGGAAAGGTAACATGCAAAGTCATTATACAAGTCATGTTTTGTTAATGATTCTGGGACATGATCATCCTAAGGGGGAGATAATTGTAACACCATAGATTCGGGCTAGTCAATTAAAATAGAATAAGTGTTAAAAATGACTTTTTAATAGAATATTATCTAGGATAAATAATCTTAACCATGTTATTGTATATGCCACAAGGGTTTCGTCCATATAAAGACCACTGAAATCTGACCTCGTATGAAGAAGTCATGCTTCTTCGAAGTTTTGTGATTAAACCGGAACAACTCTACGTATCATAAAGAGTGAATTTGTAACATCTTGATATTGAGGTATTTTCATTTTAAACCCTATATATGAAGAGTATTTGCACTTTAGCCCTTGTGTATATGAGGTGTTGCAAAATGGCTCATAGTGGCGTTTTTATAAATTTTGGGCGGAGCTCACGTACGTTGGGCGTACGTGCCAGAACCTCAAACCCTATTTTTAGGGTTTGGACCCTATTTAAGCATCCTTAAGTCCCCAATCTGCCTTCTTTCACCAACCTCCAACCCACTTTCTTCCTTAAGCAAACCTTAATCAATTTTAGAGCATTCTTGAGCTTTTTGTGCGTGTTTTGGTAACCTTTAAGGGGAGAGGAAGAAGAAAATATCATCTTGGAGGAGTGGGACTCTTTAGATCTAGAATAACATCATCATTTGGCATCATTTAGAGGTAAAAAGATCTGAACTTGAGTAAGATTTGTTTAGATATTGTTTAGTTATTAATGGTGCTCTTTTGGTCCCAAAAGCTTGGTACTATGAGTATAGGTTACTCTAATCCATATAATTTGTCCTTTAAGACGTTTTGAAGCATCTAGAAGCATAAAAATGTAATCTTGATTGTTAGATTCCTTCCATGCATGAGTTACAAGGTCTTAGTGGGTTAAGAAGTTAGGGTTTTTATGTTTGGGTACTTAATGGCCATGCAAAATGATAAAGTTGGAAACTTTATGGTTAAGGACGACATTTGAGGTCTAGATCTGTAATTTGGACATAAGGGTTTAAGCATTAATCTCCTAATAGGAAGGGAAATGGTTTAGGTGTGTACGCTAGGCGTACCAAGGGGTATGTTGCGCGTACGTAATCAAACGCCCATTTTGGTCAATGATCGAGTACGCCCCGCGTACAGGCTGAGTACGCCCAACGTACTCAGTTGTGTTTACCAAGTTTCACTTTTGGATTTGAAAAAGTTTGACCTAAGGGCATTTTGGGTATTTTGAGTGGTATTTGAGATTGGTCCCTATTTGATGAATAGGTGACGGGTAGATTTGAAATTCGGAGCAAAGACCTATTCATCTATTTGTTTAGACCAAGGGGTTTATTTTCCTCACCGTGCTTGTGGGTCAAAGGCACCAAGGTCGGTACATTGGATTGATATCCTCATATATACTAATTGACGATATGATGAGTATGTGGTAGATCTGTATGATTATACGATGGTTGATGATATGCATTAGACTGGTAGATCTGTAGGACTACCTATGATTACTAGTTGTATGATTATCTGTCTGATGAATATTCTTGTTATCGATTATACATCGACATGTTATGTTAGGGTTGAGGCTACTGCTTTGTGCTATCGGTCAACAGACCAAGGCAATCCAACTGGAAGGTTATGGGCCAGGGTAATCCAACCGGGAGTTTGTGAACCCAATACGTGATATACAGAGTAATCCAACTGGGAGGATGTGGGCCTGGGTAATCTAAATTGGAGGTTGCGGACCCAACATGAAAGATTGTATATGTTATGTGTTGTGTGGTGGTACTTTGTCGAAAATCACTAAGCTTTGGCTTACAGTTTCAGTTTATTATTTCAAGTACTTCAGATGATCGCGGAAAAGCGAAGGTGTGATCATGCACATCTTCTTGTTTTCATGATATTGGATATTGGGAAAACTTTAAATATGATTATACTTTTGAAATAATGGTTTGTAAACACTTTATGGTTAAAACGGGCTGTTTTTGAAAATTTTAAATTTCTATATTTTTGGGATGTTACAAATTTTTTGATAAATTACTTTTTAGCCTAAGATAAATGGAAGTTGTAGTATTCGTTTAACCGAGAGCGTGCATATAGAGAACGTTAAAATCTGACTTCGTAAGGAGAAGTTATGATTTTTCGAAGTTTCAACGTAGCAATGCGAGCATAGAAATCAAAATTCTAATCGGTTGATTGTTAGCCAAAACAATCTAAACAAGATTTGAAGATCTCGTCAATAGGATTTTGTCGATATAGAGAACATTGAAAACGAAGTCAGTATATATGAGTTATGCTTTCTGCAGCAATCTCTATGTGACATCCCCAAAATCATGACCAGAAAAGACCGATTTCATTTATGCTTTTTAAAATAATTTCAGAGTAAATCCTTTTGATTTAAAAGTGTTGCGGAATTTGTTTCCAAAACAAAACATGATAAAATAATATTTATCAAAGCATTTCATCAAGAGATGCATTTTCATTATATAATCAAAACTCGGGATGTCATGTTCCGATATAGACCATAAAGCATAAACGATAACATTACAAGTCATTCAACAAATATATACATATACAGACTTGTAAACAAAACAACTCGATGATTCATCCATCTTACGCCCTTGCGCCACTTCCTGTAATACAAATAAAACTGAGTGGGTCAGGCTTGGGAGCCTGGTGAGCATATAGGGTTTTCAACCCACAATAAATAAATTATATTTAATTTTACCAACCAATCACTATCCCGATTACCCATTCCAGTTATCCTCACTTTACGTCCCTAAAATAACATCTATCTCAAGGGACCTAATCTAGGATTTTCATCGGGACGGACATTACTGCTAAGGGGTTTCCTCAACAATAGATATCCTAAAGGCAACCATGAGGGGGATAGAGTACACCGGTGAACACATCGTTCACAACACCTACAGGTTATGAACCTGCTAGCGTTCCACAGGACTGTCTAGAAAGAGTTTGTGGTCGTTATCCATACTCCGCTGAATAACTAGATCAACAACAACAGCAACATTGAGGCCTCTCATCTGATTATTACACACCAACTATCTACCCATGTTCTACCCAACATATTAGTAGATATAAATATATATTTTCATACATAGTTTAAAACCTGTATATCATTTTCATTCAATACATATTCCACATAACAGACGAGGCACACCCACATAACACGTATTTCATAGAAAATAAATCAGATCTATGAGATAGAAGAGAGTGAATATACATTCATGCACATAACAACAAAATTATACACATAACATGTATTTCGTATAAAATACTTCATAATTATGTATTAGAAGAAAGTAACTACACACTCACATGATCAGAAGATGATCGGACAGCACTATGGCTTGTAGAAGTAGTAATCCTCAGCAGATCTGAAAGATCTCTACAAAAATCGAACTTCTCGCGGGCAGAGCTTCGGCTCGGAAATCGCACCTCTCGGGATCTTCGGGATCTCGGGACTTGCTTCGGGGCGCGAGAATATTATCGGGGCTTCGGGGTACTTCTGGCACGCAAATCGATGCAAAACGGGAGAGAGAAGAGAGAAAAGAGCAAAATAACTCGGTTGCCCTCGCATCCTATTTATAGGAGGCTGGAGCCTCGGAGTACGTGGGGCGTACTGCCTCAGAAACGTCATCGCTTACGTATCCGAAGTGCTCGAGTGCGAGTGTCGACATACCTCGGTGTACGCGGGGCGTACACGAGTACGCGGGGCGTACTTCGGAGGAGTCCGATGACTCCTCTTCGGATAATGCCGGATTTAATAATTAAATTTAATTATTAATTATTTAATAAACTTCGGAAATTCATATATTCTTCATACAAACTCCGTTTTCGACGTTCTTTATATCCACGCGAAGGTGAGACTACGCTCTACAACTTTCGTTTAGACTCCGTCGGCTAATTTTGACTTTATTTTTATTATTTATTTTTAATAGGTCGGGACAGAAAAACTTCGTTATAAATTCATAACTTCTCTGTTTGACGTCCGTTCTCGCCTAACTTTTTATCGCTTCGATACCAACAACGAGATCTTCGATTCTCGTTTAGATTGTTTCGGCTAAAAACCGCTCGATCTCAAATCGAGTATTTCAGGCTGCATACCGCTAAGCCGAAACTTCGATAAATCATAACATCCTCATATGAAGTCAGATTTGGGCGTTCTATATATTTTCGGAAACCTCGTTTCAACTACTACAACATTAACCAAAGATATCAAGTTTATTTTACACTTAAATTTTGACGCTTATAGATCTCACCTATATGCTTATTGCTGTTGAATCAGCAATGGTTTGGCGCAATAGAAAAGCAAAGTTGATTGGTGAATCTGCCTTCAAGACCTCTATGGATATAGACGATGGCAACAAAATACATGCTATGATCGAAAGGTTTGATCATAAGAGAAAGGCAATGTCTAAAGTAGTTCCATGTAATGTTCCAAAAGAGTCAATCTGCTTTTATTGCCAAGAGAAAGGTTATTGGAGACGAAGCTGCCCCATTTACCTAAGAGATCTAAGAGATGGGAGAGTCAAAACGTATGCCTCTGCTTTAGGTAAAATCCATTGACTAACTCTTTTAAGCTTCTATTCTAGATTCTTAAAACATAATGTGATAAGATTACAATTGATGTTTTGTAGAATCGAAGAAAAGAAAGGGAGCTTAAAGGAAGAAGTGATCAGAATCTAACCATGAAGGAATGGATTTCGATCGCATTTCTCAAAGATTAGATTCTTAAGCTACTACTTAGAGTTAGAGTTAGATTGCTAAGAAAGATGTATTAGCATAAGTTTTTCAATGAATTGCATTGTAAGGACAAATTTTTCCGCAATAAAATAAATTTTGATTTTTATTTATTTATCCTTGCAATGGCATGTATAAAAAATTGATGTTAAAATGTTTCTATTATTAACAATAATGGATTTGGTTCTTATTATGTTATTTATGGAAAGTCGAGAATTTACCAAATAGGAAGAGTTTCTCATCGCCCAAGTTTCAATTGGACAAAAACTTGGAATCATGCAACTTGGTTGCACGATGAATGAGAAATTTCATATGTGGAAATTAGACTAATTCATTGACAAAGTGTCAAGTGAAGGACTAGGAGATTGAACACACAAAGTTGTGTGTTGATCAAGTTCACCATAAGAGTTACAAAGATATTCGTCATGTTTTACTAAAAGTTTAGTAAATGTGATTATACTTACAAGATTGAGTGTAATTATGAATTGATTGAAAAGGTTTAAATCAATAGCAAAACGAATAAGAAGAATCAAGTAGGCAGAAAGATAAAAGCTTCTCCATTCTAAGAAGAAGGGAGAGTAGCTTTTATGCTTTATGATAAGTCTTAATGATTAAGAACCATATCTCAATTGATCCTCTAAATGAGTCTTAGTACAATTGTATGTCTAAGAAGAGGAATCAAGAATTGAAGAAATGGTTAAATCAATAAGTGATCCTCTAAATGAGTCTTAGACAAAGACCAACTAGGACCAAAGTTATGAAGTGTTTTGTTTTAATAAAAGATACACAAACTCTTGAATATTTGTTTGTCAAGAAATGGTTATTGACAAAAGAATCTTATATGTCAAGGAGTCAGTGGGAGTCTTAATGGTCTTGAAAGGTTTCAAGAACAAATCAAATAAACCTTAATCGATCATCACTAGCACACGAGTTGAGGTTTACAACCTATCGTGTTGACATCATTTTGTTTCTATGCCGTTCCAATTGAGTTAATTATGCATATGAGTTCTATGAGTTCTCATTTGAATGCATAAAAGGAAAGGACCTTGATCAATGGAAAATACATTGATAAGAAAAGGTAAGCTGCTTAACAACTTGGAAGACATGGTGGGCAGCTGTGCTACCATAAAGGCAAGAAATCGAGATCAAGAAAGTTCAATCCATGTGAGTTTGAATTTGTCATAAACTTTGGTTTTGACAAATTCACATGGATAGGAACAAATACACCGTTAAATCTAAGTGTCATAAGATTTTCTCCTTCATGAAAATGATTGTGAGGAAATGCTTTCACTAAGAAAGATTTTAAGAAGATAGTGATTGTAAAATTGCATTCTCGAATTCGATTATGGTTACGGTATCCCTTTCCATGATTTGAATTGTGAGGTTTGGCAATTAGTCTTAATTGTTTAGACACGCATATGAACTATCTAAGGCAAAGGTGTATAAGTTCAAGAAGCCTTGATAAAAGATTATCAAAACATTAAGTATTAGAAACATGAATTTAAGAAATTCAATAAGTATTGTTTTTTCTGAAAGTTTAGCTGTTTCTGAATACATGTCGAAGCTAGTGGGAGCATAAGTGTTATGTTTATAATAATCATCATGATAGTGGGAGCATAAAAGTTATGATTGTATGATTATTAAGGCAAGTATTGCAAGGTTAGCAATATTAATTATAGAAAACAAGAGTCATACTTTGCAAAGTTGTAAGATTTGAGAAGTTGTTTTGCTATAATTGAGGGAGAGAATATTATGCTTCATTTCAAATCTAAATGATTAGGTTGAGAAATGTTAATAAATTTAGTCAAGGGTACATACTGTGTTCTTAAAATTTCGATTATGATTACGGCATTCCTCTTCACATTTCGAATTTTGAGAACATAGCAAATAAAACATTATGCGTCATGCCCCATACGCTTCGGGTATAGGATCGATTGCAAATGTTTTAATGTTTGACCATTCTAAAATTTTCCAAATGTCTAGCGCATTTAGAGGGAAAAAGGACTAGAATCGGTTTTGACTAAAACAATTAAACAACTATCAAAGGACAATTCAAAGTTCGACGAGGATTGGTCGCTTTTGAGTAGTTGGAAGCATGGTATTGGATGGACCATATCGACATTATTATGAATAGATAAGATTCTATTAAGAATGAGTTGTCATATGGAAAATATGGAAGCGTGTCCATATTGGGAATTGAATATTGAAAAATCTATGTCTAAGATTAGAAACTTTTATGCAAAAGGATGTTCAAAGGAAAGTACTTTGAGTGAGAGACATCATATCTAAGGAATTGTCTTGTAACAATATCCGATAGAGGACTTTGTAATATCATTGGCAATAGTCTTTGTGACTTTGGTGCAGTGACACTATGAAAGGATCGTTGCATAAAATGTTAGAATCTAGCATACTCTATAAGTGGCAAGAATTTGATATTCTTAAACTTATGGAAAAGGATTAGGAGTTGTGAAATGAGAATGATTGGAAATGTGTTCAATATGATCTATTTCACAAAGTAAGAACCATAGGTAAACATTGTGTGCATGCTAGGAGCATGGGACAAGTGTTGTAATTCAAGTAAGAAGTTGATTACACGAAACGACAAATAATGAGTAATCGATATGGTGATAAATAAAAGGTGTTTTATTTATGCTCAAAGGGTTGAGGCCATATGGGATTAGTATTATTCTTGTGTTTCACATTTGCATGTTTTGACTTCCAGAATAATTGAGTTTATTAAGAATAATTGAATTATTCAAACGGGCCACAATCGTTCATATGTTGGAAGTAGATATGAATGAAGACTGTCGTGAATTGGTGTGTGGATTGTCTAAAGAGCATTAGACATAAGCAAATGTTTGCTGTAATGTTCATGAGTGCTTATGAATATGAATTTGAGCATTGGATTAAACCCACACTCACTTGGATCACTCCATGGATTGTATCACGAGTGATTGGTGAGACGATAACATCTTATATTCTTGAAACCGAGATGTGTGAGTTGTATCTTGCAAATCGGTTGCACATTGATAATATGTAAACGCACTAGTAACTTGGTGTTATAAAACATATTGTTGTGTGTGATTCGGTGCGTGAGTGCAAGCAAGCATTGTATCAAAGTTTATCCGTTCCTTTTATTCAAAGTAGGATAAAAGCGATATCTTTGGGCCCCTCGATGGTTTAGTGATGACAAACGTAAATGCTCGGCCGGGCTAGGGCTAATTTGATTTGTTCAATTAGTCAGTCGTCATAAATCGGGAATCGAGATATAGTACAAAGAGAATGATTTGAAATCATATCTCATACGATATCTAGAATGGAGGAATATATGATCCCTTATCTAAGGACACGCGTATCTGATAGGATCAGAGTTGACAACGGCTTTGGAAAGCTACGATTGCAGATCAGGATCTGAAGTCATACGCAGAATAGTTATTAGACTTATCCAAGTGGGAGACTGTTGGATTAGTGTCTAAGTCCATAACTATTTTGGTATGTACTTGACCCAATGGTGCATGGTCCTTTTGGGTTGCCTTCACCAAAGCAACTTGATAGGATGAATTATGGAGAGAAAGGATTAAATATGATTTATTAATATATTATGGGAATAATATATTAAAGGAGAAATCATATTGTTTAATTAATATTAGTCAATAATTAATTAATAATTAGTTTTGTGACTAAAAGAGATTAATTAAACTTAAGGGACTGGAATTGTAATTATAAGATAATTGCAATTTGGGCCATGGATTGCCTTTTATTATAAGGTGGACGAATTCTATGGGGGAAGCCCATATGAAATCGTCCAAAGGCTTTAAGAAAGGGCTCCATGGGTTTCTTAGGGCTTAAGCAACTAAATTAGGGTTTCCATGTTAGATAACCCTAATTGCCTCACTATATATAGATCCCTTAAGGACCAAAAACGTGGCTAAGCTTCTTGCTAGGGTTTCACACGAGTTTTGGCAGCCTCTATCCTCCCTCCTCTTCATCCTCTTGCTTATGGTGTTTGTGAGCCATTAGAGGAGTGACACTTGTGACTCTAAGCCTTCCAAAGTCAATTCAAGGAGGAATTGGGATTGTTATTGCTACATAACAATCAAGGTAATATCTTAAACCTAATTATATGTTAATATTGATTCCCATATGCTAGAATTAGGGTTTATAGTCTTGGATAACTTGCATGTACAATAGAGAAACCTAGATCCAAGCATTAGGGTTTGTATGAGCACATAGGATGTCTTATGACTAAAACCCATCAATAAGCTCCTCACATCCACCCCCTAGAGCCTCTCTCTCTCTCTCTCACACTCTCTCTCTCTCTGTATATATATATATATATATATATATATATATATAGGTCTTCGGTTTTAACCCTTTTTCTTTCATTTTTGGCCTGCGACGAAGCCCGATGACACCCCTGAGTGCTCAGTTAGTTGTAATCTTCGAGTAGGAGTTCCCAAGTCAGTGTTCTGCTCATTTAGATCTTGGTTTTCATCAAGAGTACTCTGCTTCCGTATAATTTATGATTATAGTTATAAGTTGTTACTAGGAACTTATAATAAAGATTTATCAATGATTTCAAATCGTTATACTGATTGATCTACTTACGGGAGATGGGACTAGAATGGTCATGTCAGCTTGGTTGTTGGATTTCAGAAAGGCTATACGCTGAAATAATCTTGCCTCCCGACTGTCCTACCTGGCTGATCCTTACTTGATAGATCTTGATGTAAACTTTGGGATTGTTGAGGAATCTAAGTCCTTGTGATAATAAGTTCCATAAAATATGAAATTAGACTAAGACTTAGCGTTATGTACATCTAGGTCTTTTGGAAAAATGTGTAAGGCGAAGCTCTGCCCGATTCACCAATCATTAGACATTTTGTCAAGTGAGTACATAGTTACTTTCAACTTATATATATATATATATATATATATATATATATATATATATATATATATGAAGTATCTATTAATTGCTATATGTGTTTGCTATTTGTGTATTTGATATTTGTGCTATAATATGATTTTACTTATTTAAATTACTTTATCATATTCGTATAGGGTAGTAACGGGTTTTGGGAAAATAAAATAATAGTAAGAGGTCACAAACTGTATTACTGGGACCAGTCATCTAATAGAGCATATAGATGACGACCACATACTATTTTAGGTAGTCCTGTGGAACACCAGTTGGGGGTGTTAATGATCATACTTTTCAGGGAAGAGAAAAGATGTTCATTCAGGTACTCTATGCCCCTTAGGCTTGCCTTATATATATATATATATATATATATATATATATATATATATATATATATATATATATATATATATTGCTACGAAATCCCTATAGTAATATTGTCTACTCAGAGAGATCCTTCACGATAGGTTAAGAAGATCATCACCTAAGGATTAGGGAGTGAGAATAAGAGGAATGAGTAAGTGGGTTAACTACGTAAAATAAAATATACAACTTCATTATTGTGGGTTTAAAACCATATGTGCTTATCAGATTTCCCAACATGATCCACTTAGTTTATCTGTATCACAGGTAATTGTTTGAAGGTACATTATGTTGTGAGATTCAAAGAGTTTTTATGTCATTAGTATAATTATTATAAGATCTATTTCGTTTTATACTTATGTTTCTGTATTGACGATAACATCTCGAGTTTTATAAATAAAACACATTTCTTGGAACTGCTTCGATGATATTATTATCATGTTTTTGGGACAAAATTCCGCAAAATTAATCTTTTTAAAAGAATAGTCTGATTTATTAAACATAAATAAATCGGACTTTTCTGGTTGTAAAAATGAGTAAGGATGAAAGTTGGTCCAAACCCGGACCGGATGGACCCGGACCCGGACCCGGAAAACCCGGAACCGGTTAACGGGATTTTGTAGAACCGGAAACCGGACCGGTATATAGGAATCGGTTTCGGTTCGGTTCTGGGTAAAGTGGGTCTAGAACCGGAAAACCCGGAAACATCAAAGTGGGTTGGTTGGAACCGGATAAAGTGGGTTTAGAACCGGAAAAACCGGAATTTTTTGGTAATTACTTACTACTTAGTGGGTTGAACTTTGAAAATTTTCATATTTATTTCCCGACTTTGGGTGACTGTAACTCATTGAATATGAAACAAAAATTAACAAAATTATAGTCTAAAATCATGTACAAACTCTAAAATACACTCTGGAAATAACCGCATGTCAATCCGACTTTAAACGAATGAGATTTTCATATGTTAACATTTTCACATAATACAAAGTACAAAAACAAATAGCTGAAAAGTTGAAAATTTTCAGTTTTGATATCTCCACTTCGGAGGCTGTAAATCATTGAATGTTAAACCAAAAATGACAAAATTTTAGTCTAAACTCATGTACAAACTGTAAACTACAAGTTGAAAAAAACGACATGTCAATCCGATTTTAAACGAATTAGATATGTATGTTTTAAAACTTTCACCGAATACAAAAAAACTGAAAAAATAAAAACTTCCAGCTTTGATATCTCGACTTTGGAGGACTGTAAGTCAATGAATATAATACTAAAAATGACAAATTTATAGTCTAAAATCATGTACAAACTCTAAACTACATGTTGGAAAAAACCGCATGTCAATCGGAGTTGAAACGGATGAGATATGCATCTTTTAAACGTTTCATAAAAACCGGTTCCGGTCCTAAAAGTGGTTCCAGTTCCAAACATCGGCCTGGTTTACCCGGATCCGATGGACCCAAACCCGGATTACCCGGAACCCGGATAAAGCCAATTTTTAAACCCGAAACCGGAACCGGTTCTATATATTCTGGTTCTAACGGTTCCGGTTCCGGTCCGATTCCGGTTCCGATCCGGTTTTCCGGTTCTAAATCTCATCCCTAAAAATGAGGGTGTCGCATAATTTTTATACACGTGCTTTTAAACCGAATATTTTTTAATGTTTAAAAATTTTCTTACAAGTTATTTGTTTATTTTTTTAAATATGTTCATACATTTTTTTTTTATTTTTATAAATTTCGTACACTATTTTCTAAACTTTTTATATAACATTTTAAAATACTTTCGTTAAATACTAGTTTAGAACGTTGTATTAAAAATATTAAAATGTTATAAACTTCTAATTAAAAATTATAAAAAAAAAAAGTAGCAATAATTTAAAAAAAATTACATTATATAGTTTTTTTTGGTTTTTTATTTGCTACGTAATATTTTCTTTTTACTTTTTTATTTGCATATGCTTAAAAACAAAAGAAAAAATATAAATGGTTATATAAAAATTTCCTCAAAAAAATATTTATTAAATTAAAAAATAAGTTTAGAATTGATCAATATTTAATTAATATTTATGATAATAAGTTTTTGAAAAAAAAAAGTAGTATGAAATTGATTTGCCAACTCAAAAAAATATAAATGAGATAAATAATCGATTGTTACAGATACTTTAAAAATAATATTTGGAAAAATAATACAAACAAATATGAAAAATAAAATTGTTATTAATAATGGAGAAAATGACTTATTAAGATAATTAGTTTTTGTTTGTTTACATTTAGGCAATTTATGTTTTTTATATATTTGATCATTTTATTTGTTAAATGTGTTCACATTTTACCATTGTTATATAAGATGATCGGTGATAATGATAATATGGAGCACATTTAACATTTAAATGTTAAATAGTAAAATGTGTAAAAAAAATTGTTTAAATATAACAAAAGAAAAAAAATATTATCCTCCTATGTCATTTTTCCGAAAAAAAAAATAAAGAAATAGTCCCTAAACAATCACAAAAATGGTCCTTATACCAAAAAATTGCAACAAATACAAATATGGTCCATTGTAATAGCTAAATTACATAAATACTACCGGACTTTTATTTTAACCTATTAAGTCGAAAATGGAATTTACAAGCATGCCGCAACACGCGAGCTTCAAACTCATTATTAAATATTTATTAAATGATTGGATGTCAGATATTACAAGCAATTAAACAATGATATTACTGTTTTTAGAACAAAAAAACTAATATATTTTTTTAATTTACACTTTAATATTTAAATGAAACTTGAATCTTCAATTTTAAAGAAGGGGAACACATTGAACCGTCGGACCAAAAGACTTTTGATTTTTGTTTTTAGAGGACAATCTAATATACTTATAACTATCACATATGTTTCAAGTGAGACTTGAACACATGACATTTCAAATTAGAGGATCACTTCTTACCGTTAAACCAACTGTTTTAATTACCGTATTATTACTTAACTTTTAACTATTTTGTCAAAAGAAAATAATTGAAATTAATATTGTCAAAAGTTGCGGCCGAACCTTAACAAACATTAATACTCAATAATTTGAACTTCACTCTCAAACAATAATAGTGAACGTTACTTAGAACTTTCCTTTCTAACATTAATTACTTTGAGAATTGAAATAAAAAATTAATTACGTTGAACTTTTGAATTAAAGCATTAGAAATCATTAAGGTAAATTATACTTTTAGAACAATCGATTCGTACACAACAAATTTTTTTTATACATGACAATTTGTGCGTTACAATATTATATTGTACAACTCCAGAAAACATAAATTCTTTTGGAATTGGATTTGGTGCACAACATTTTTTTTTCCATATGCAACAAATTATGTTTTATACAATTATACAATACAACATTTTAAAACAAAATTTGTTATGTACGGAGAAAAATTATTGTATACGAATCATTTTCCTTTTTGTATTTAAGGTTTATAGTTTTAATTAACCATTTTAATTTCTGATGTGGCCTGTCTTTATAGTTTCCAAAAGTTATGTGTATGGTTCTTTGAACGGTTATCGTTAATACCCTCGATTATTAAGTATATATACTATTTAAAAAATATATTTTTTTGTCATTTTTTGATATTGTTTTTTCCTTTATATTTATTTTAATTATTAATTAAATGAGACCCACACCCACCCCACTCCCCATCCCCGGCCATAACCTTGTTGATGTCTCCTTGTTGGTATTTTTTCTAGTGGTATTCTCCGATGGTCGTTGATAAAAAAAAAAGTGAGTGTTTAGGAACCGTCATGAAGAAGAATAAATTGAGCCAATGAAATTTCTTTCTCATTTCATACAACCTTAAATCTCTAGACATAAGGGGTACAAGCTAACTAGCTAGAGTCCTAGTGGGACAATCTCAACCACACTCGGGTAGAGATATATGGTATGATTGTGGTGCTGGACAACCACCAATACATTAAGGTGGAGAGATCTGGTGATGGAGGAGGTGGTCGTTGTTGAAGGTAGGGCGGAACACATATACAAAAATTAGAGGGGCAAAAATCGAGACTCACTATGGTGTCACGATCCTAATCATTTATCTTAATAAATCTGCACAGTAACAAAAAAAGAAAATAATTTATCCATTCTCAAATAAAAATATAATAACTAACTAGAAAATGCTCATCCTCGTTTTGTAGGGATGCAAATAAGGTTTTAATTATAAAATTACATGGACTGTTTTTAAGAAAAAAACTCATAAGGACCATTTTCAAATTCATTTTCTACATAGGGACAAAAACTCACTTTTTAAAATTTGTTATTAGGAATGGGGCATTTATGTATTTTTTTAAACATATGCATCATTCCTATAATATAATTATTCATAATGACCTACTATGTAAATAAGATGGACCGTTCTAGTAACTTATTTTCTATATAGGGTCCAAACATATGAAACCTAGAAACATGCAAATATACAAAATGTAAAGAGATGAAAAATGTCGTTGTTCAAAAATGAGGGGCTAAAAGTGACATTTTACAAAGTGTTGGATGGAAAGTGGAACACGACAAAATAAGTGGAGGAAAGTGCAGCTAGTTTTTGGTATTATGAGCTTTTGGTCATTTTTGTGCATAAAGTTTAGATCTTGAAAGTTTGTGACCTTGTTATAGATAAAGTTGAAAACTTTATACATCTAAACATCATTTTGATTCAGATATGAAGGTTGGAGACTTGTACTTAATGGATTAAGTTGATAAAGATGCACTTTTGGTCCCTTTGAGACTTAAAGACTAGATCTTGGTTGTTTGGACCATTCAAATGGATAAAGTTGGAAACTTTATCCATTATGGAGTTATTTGGAAGCATAAAAATGTAATCTTAGTCCCTTATTTCCTTCCATTCAAATGTTAGAGAGCTTAAGAGCTTAAGAGCTTAAGACAAGTTACGATTTTGGTGTTGGGCATTTTCTGTGCATGCAAATTCATAAAGATGGAAACTTTATGGTTTGGAATTATATTTGGGGGTAGATCTTCAATTGGATAAAAGGAATTCATGAAACAAGCAATTAATGGGGAAACGACTTTTGGCTGAGTACGCAGGGCATACATCTAAGTACGTTGTGCGTACTCCCTTGGAAGCCCGTATCTGGATTGTGAGTACGTCGTGCGTACATGCTGAGTACGCAGAGCGTACTCAGCTTGAGTTGATTTGGTTGAGTTTTTGACCTTTGACTTTGACCAAGTTTGACCGAAGGGTATTTTGGGTATTTTGAGTTGTATTTGAGTTTGGTCACTATTTGATGAATAGGTGACCGATAGTGTTGATATTCATAGCAGTGTCCTGTTTAATTACCTTTTCGGGCTGAGAAGTGAGTTTTCCTCATTGTACTTGCAGGTCGAAGGCACCAATGTCGGCCCACTTGGTTATGTATCAGGGTATATAAGATGTTGCTATGTTGTAGTGACCTTTTAGATCTGTATCCTGGTATATAGGATGTTGTTATGCTGTAGTGATCTGTTAGATCTGTATCATGGTATATAGGATGTTACTATGTTGTAGTGACATGTTAGATCTGTATCCTAGTGTATAGTTGTTGTTATGCTATAGTGGTCTGTTAGATATGTATCCTGGTATATAGGATGTTGCTATGCTGTAATGACCTGTTAGATTTGTATCCTGGTATATAGGATGTTGCTATATTGTAGTGACCTGTTAGATTTGTATCCTAGTATATAGGATGTTGTTATGTTGTAGTGATCTATTAGAACTGTATCTTGGTATATAGGATATATGTTGTTGTGCGGTAGTGATTTGTAGATCTGTATGACTACATACTTGTTGGCTATTGATTGTTATGGTATATGTTTATGTGATATGGTCGATTGGGTTGAGGCGGTCATGCTCTATGTTGAAGACCAAGATACCCAGGGCAGACTTGATAGACTGAAGGCCTGCGAGGCGATCCAGTTAGACCGAAGGCCCGGAGAGCGGTCCATATAGGCTGCAGGCCCGATGCGGCGGTCCAATAATGTTGAACGCTCTGAGAGCGGTCAAGATAGTCTGTAGGCCCGGTGCGGCGGTCCAGTCAAGATGAAGGCTCATGTATGCATGAAGTTATTTGTATGGTTGTGTGGTGGTACTTTTGGGGGGGGGGAGAGGGGCTCACTAAGCTCCATTCTTACAGTTTTAGTTTATTATTTCAGGTACTTCAGATGATCATGACAAGGTGAAGGTGTGATCGTGCACATCCTCTTGGTTTTGATGATACTGATTTGGGGACACTCTGATATATAATGCTATTTTTTAGAACAATGTTTTGTAAATGAATGGTTTTGATTTGGATGGTATCTGAAAGCAATGATTTTACTTGATTTTAAAATGAAAAAATTTTATCGTGATTTTGGGGACGTTACAGCTTACAGTCGGCCCGCACTAGATATCTTGGCCTACATCACAAAGCAGGATCGCCTCAACCCACTACCACCATATGTCGACATATAACAATCAAGGATCAAGTAGGCACATAATACATGCAAACATCAATCATACAACTCACTACCGCCTACAAGTCCTCTCTCAGCACACTGTACCGCTAAAGGTAACCTCCATGAAGTGCATAACCATAAGTAAATCATAGGTGATATAGCCGCCCGAACAGATGATCCTACTCTAGAGCCACAACCAAACAAGGAACAATCAAGAAAACCTAGATCAAGAGTTCTCAGGCTATCCTACATGACAACATGCAACCCTTAGGGCACTCCACTAAATGATAACTAGTATACCACTACAACAACATCCTATCATATAAGAATATATACACAGATCTAGCAGATCACTATATCACAGTAACCTCCTATATACCAGGATACAGATCTAACAGATCACTACAACATAGCAACATCCTATATACTAAGATACAAATCTAACATATCACTACATCACAATAACATACTAAATACAACAATCCAAGGAATGCATAACCTGTCACACCCATAAAAATCATGCCAAATTAAAACTTTTTTTTAAACATTTCAAAACACATGAATATTATAAAACTTGTTTTCAAAATAGTATATCGTCAGAGTATCCCATAATCAGATCATAAAATCATAAAATGTGAGGAACGGTACGATCATGCCTTCGCCTTCCCGCGATCATCAGAAGCACCCGAAACAATAATTGATAAATGTAAGCTCGAAGGCTTAGTGAGTTACCCCCAAAATACCAACGCCATACAGATATAACCATATAATATAAACATACAAGCAAACAGATACAACATGCATAATGAGCCATCAGTCTGACTAGACCGACTCCCGGTCCTCAGTCTATCTGGACCACTCTCCGAGCCCTCGAAACGTCTGGACCGCCCTCCTCGGGGCCTTCAGCCTATCCGGACCGCTCGTTGGGCCTTCGGCCTGACTAGATTTGCCCAACCCGAGCATGCAGTCTACCCGGTCCGCCTAAGGTGTCTTGGCCTACTGCACATAGCAGGACCTGCCTCAACCCTTTCCTCAAACTAATAAATATGTGCACATAAATATCATACGCTAACATGTAATAATAGATAGTCATACAGATCTAACATAGCAACCATCCTACAACCATGATAAAATCTAACATAGCAACCATCCTACACTAGGATGAAATCTAACATAACAACCATCCTAAACCACGATGAAATATAACATAGAAACCATCCTAAACCAGGATGAAATCTAACATAACATCCATCCTAAACCAGGATGTAAATCATAAAGGGTCGGCCTTGGTGTCGTAGACCCTGTTGATATGGTGAGGAGAACTCACATCACAATGTCGCACTAAAGTGATAGGCTCAAACTCCTGAATCACCAACACGAACTCCAACAACTATCATCACCATAAAACCCTTTTCCATAAATTTCCAAATTACCAAAATACCCCATAGGTCAACTGGTCAACCCTTGGTCAAAGTCAAAGTCAATAGTCAAGGTCAACAGTCCATGTTGACCCGAATCGTCAAGTGCAGTTCACCGACTCGTCGAGTCCTTCCTGAACTCGAGAAGTCGTGAAATCCTTGGTTGAATCGTCGAGTTTCCCTATAACTCGTCGAGTTCATGCGTGTCCAAAGGTTGGGAAAACCCTAGCCGACTCGCCGAGCCCAAATCAATCTTCATCGGACTCGCCGAGTTGTTCATCAACCCATCAAGTTCATGACCATCTTCATATGACTCGTTGAGTCGACCTTGCGACTCGCCGAGTCCCTTCAATCCTTCATCCATACAGATGCTTTTTAAGCCATGGTAAGGCTCCATATTGTAGATCCAGCTTCCCAAGGCATGTTTATCACGTAAAGTTGCAAACTTTACATGCATGCAAGGTGATAATTGTTGGATTAGTGTCTAAGTCCATAACTATTTTGGTATGTACTTGACCCGATTATGAGCATGGTCCTTTTGGGTTGCCTTCACCATAGCAATATGTAGGATGATTTAAGGAGATAAAGGTTTAAATATGATTTATTAATATATTATGAGAATAATATATTAAAGGAGAAATCATATTGTTTAATTAATATTAGTCAAGAATTAATTGTTAATTAATTTTGTGGCTAAAAGAGATTAATTAAACTTAGGGGACTGAAGTTGTAATTATAAGATAATTATAATTGGGCTATGGATCACCTAATAATATATAGGTTGGACGAATTCTATGGGAGGCCCATTAGAAATCGTCCAAGGGATATGTTTAAGGAGTCCATGGGCTGCTTAGGGCCTAAGCAGTCAAATTAGGGTTTCCTAGTTGTAAACCCTAATAGCCTACATGTATATAAAGGGCCCCTATGCCCCAAAAACGTGGATAAGTCTTCCATTAGGGTTTCCAGCCGTTTTTGGGCAGCCTCTCTTCTTCTCCTCTTCATCCAAGTTGCATATGGTGTTTGTGACTCCATTAGAGGTGCAGCACTTGAGGCACTAAGCTTTCTAAGGCCAATCCAAGCCGGGAATTGATTTTTATTG
Source organism: Lactuca serriola (assembly GCF_051521515.1). Taxonomy (NCBI): domain Eukaryota; kingdom Viridiplantae; phylum Streptophyta; class Magnoliopsida; order Asterales; family Asteraceae; genus Lactuca; species Lactuca serriola. The sequence goes on along the minus strand of NC_136414.1, from coordinate 6,608,990 downwards.
CTATATAACAATCAAAGGTAATTCTATAAACCCTAATTCAGTTTATAATATGTTAGATCTAAGTTTATTAGTCTTGGATTCAAAGCATGTACAATAGAGAAACCTAGATCCAAGCATTAGGGTTTGTATGAGCACATAAGACTGTTTCTTATGCATAAAACCCATCAGTAGTATCAAAGCGTTGATTGGTTTCGGTTGTATTTGATGCTTATATGTTTTATGAATTTGACAAATTAGGGTTTATGGCATGTAAACCCTAAGGCATGGTGTTTTTCGCAAATTAGGGTTGCAAAACCCTAGTTGGCGATTTTTGATAGGGTTCTTAATTTTTTTTTTTTGCCTAGCCTCCAAATTTCGAAATCAGGGTTAGGAAACCCTAGGGATTTCGAAAATCCCTTGCCCCCCAAGATAAGATCCTAAATTTTAGGGATTTGGATATTGCCATATCTTGTAATTATCCTTTAAATATTTAAATTTGGTAATTAAAGATTTTGAATATCCCATCCCATAATTTTGAATTCTAGGGGATTTAAGGGATTAGGTTAAATTAATTGTTTAATTTAAAAGATATCCTTACCAAAATAAAAGATAATTGTCAAATTAATTAGATAATCATTGCCTTATGTGATAAACTTGATTTATTTGAATTATTTGATAGATTATCTTGCAAGAAATTAAATTAGGTCATATTTAGATAATTACTAATTAATTGGTTAATTATTATTATTAGTATTTTGATCTAGAATGTTCTTGCTTATGTTTTGAAAAGTTTCAAAACTTGCCCTCAGGTTTTGGAATTTAAATTGTTTGATTAAAAGGTTTAATTTTGAAAAAGGTCTAAATTCTAAAATCCTAATTTTGAAAAAGTTCAAATTACATCCTTATGGTTTTATTAAATTAATTAAAGTGCATAATTAAAGGTGATTTAATAAACCCATAAAGTTTCTGGTTTACATTTAATTAAATTAAAAGTATAATTTACTAAGTTAAACCACCTAGTATTTTAAAAGTGTAAAATACACCCTATACTATATATAACATTAAAAGTCTAATATTATATATGTATGAGTAACCAGTCAGTCTTACCGTTAGTAGGCCTCATTCACGAAGCTGGTCTATAAGGGGTGTTTAAGGAAATTGCCTATAAAATGGCGATTGAATGGGTATCCACTCTTACCCACCGCACTCTTGACTAGTGGAGGGTCGTTAGCCGAACGGGTAGGATAGGACAGAAACCTTCCATTATAAGTATAATGAAGTACAAAGTAACTAAATGCTTTTTCAAATTCCCAAATCATGGTTACTTTAGGCAAAATGTGAAATTGTATGCTAACCCATGGAATTACACTTCGTACCCTTGTCAAACGTTAGTGGAGCGTGTGTGGTTAACCGGCACACTAATTTAGGGATGACATTGGTAGCGAAGGGTGACTCGATGTTTGTCATAGATCAATGGAGCGTGTGTGGCTAACCGGCACATTGATTAGGTGATTGTAGCATTGGGTGCACCACGTGATTCGTATGGTTATTCACACCTTGTTTGTGATCCTCGGCATCCCAGTCACAAATAGTAGGGCATAATCGAGATTAAACATGCCATTGAAATGTTCAATGAATCTCAAAAGATCTAGGAGTTTCAATTCATTTAAAACTTAATCTTCCTTTTCGTTTTTTTATGGTGGAAATTGATAAATCGTCATTTACCTACCTTCAAATATTCTGCAACTAGATTACGACATCCCTCTTCTAGGTTGTAGAGTATTGTGTTGGATCCTAGCTTGATGTTTCATTTGGGTGTTACATCAAGAATTCTAATCAACATAACTTGAATTTTCTCCCGTTTTGTAGATGTCTGAATCTTACAATGGTCTTCCCAAATCCCATGGAACAAGTTTTCCGAATGAAGATGACGTTCCGAGATACGATCAAGGAAATGAGAGTCATGCTTCACTTCCTCCACCTCCTCCAATTGTTCTCCCTGACCCACAAGTTCAAAGGCTTGAAAAGTTCAAGCTCACTCAAGCCCTTTTGGCAAGAAAACACGAAGATGGGAAACCTGTGTGTGCGCACGTCTTAGAGATGAAAACACACATTGATAGATTAAACATGTTGGGTGTCAAGATTTCAAGTGAGTTGGCTGTTGACTGGGTTCTTCAGTCACTTCCTGAATCATATAGTGATTTCGTTAGAGAGTACTATATGATGGACCACGACGTGACCCTTATTGATCTCACCTATTTGCTTATAGCTGCTGAATCAACAATGATTTGGCGTGCTAATCAAGCAAATTTGTCTGGTGAATCAAACTCCCAAACTTCAATGGACACTGGCAACATTGGAAGTCCAGAAAGAACTAAGTCTGTGATTGTCCGATGTGCTGTGCCAAAGGAGTCCATTTGCTTTTATTGCCAAGAGAAGGGGCATTGGAGACGAAGTTGCCCTAACTACCTGAGAGATCTAAGAGATGGGACAGTCAGGAAGTATGGCTCTGCTTCAGGTAAAATCCATTATCTAACTCTTTTAAGTTCCTATTCTAGATTCTTAATACATGATGTAATAAGATTACATTTTGATGTTTTGTAGGATCAAAGAAAAGTGAGGAAGCTTAAGGGAAGAAGTGAGCTGAATCTAATCGTGATGAAATGGATTTCGATCGCATTACTTGAAGAATGGATTCTTGAGCCACTACTTGGAGTTAGAATAGATTGTTAAGAAATATGTAATAACATAGTTTTTCAATTGAATTGCATTGTAAGGACAAAAATTTTCCGCAATAAAATGAATTTTGATTTTATCTTATTTATTTATCCTTGCAATGGCATGTATGAAAAATTGATGTTCGAATGTTTCTATTATTAGCAATAATGGATTTGATTCTTAATTATGTTATTTGTGGACATATCAAAAGTTTACCAAATAGGGAGAGTTTCTCATCGCCCAAGTTTCAATTGGACAGAAACTTGGAATCATGCAATGTGTATTGTATGATGAATGAAAAACTTTCACATTTGGGAAACTTAGACTAATTCTTTGACAAAGTGTCAATTGAAGGACTAGGAGATCGAGTACACTAGGTCGTACATTGATCAAGTCTACCACAAGAGTGACAAAGATATTCGTCATAATTTACTAAAGTTTAGTAAATATGGTTATACTTATAAGATTGAGTATAATTCTGAGTTAACTCAAATAGTTTCAATCAATAGCAGAACGAATAAGAAGAATCAGGAAGGCAGAAAGATAAAAGTTTCTCCATTCTAAGAAGAAGGGAGAGTACCTTTTATTGTGTTTTATGATGAAGTCTTAATGATTAAGAACCATATCTCAATTGATCTTCTAAGTGAGTCTTAGTGCATTTGCATGTCTAAGAAGAGGAATCGAGAATTGTAGAAATGGTTAAATCAAAGAGCCAATCATACTTCGTTCCAATATCAAGTCTTAGAGTCATACTCCAAGATTGTGACATTGAGTGACAAGTCTTAAGTTGGTTTATAACACTCATCAAATGTGGAATTTGGAAATGTTTTCTTATTCTTGCACATTTGAAATTGGTAAGTTATGCTGTCTTGGATAAGACAAAGACCAACTAGGACCAATTATGTGAAGTGTTTTGTCTTGATAAGAACTACACTAACTCTTGAATATTTGCTTTGTTAAGAAATGTTTCTTGACAAGAGAATCTTATATGTCAAGGAGTCAGTGGGAGTCTTAATGGTCTTGAAAGGTTTCAAGAACAAATCAAGAATATACCTTATCGATCATCACTAGCACACGACTTGAGGTTTACAACCTATCGTGCTGACATTATTTTGTTTTTGTGCCATTCCAATTGAGTTAATTGCGTATGTGAGTTCTATGAGTTCTCATTTGAATGCATAATAGAGCCTTAGTCGATGGAAAGTACATTGATATGTAAGGACAAGTTACTAAACTACTTGGAAGACATGGTGGGCACTCGTGTTACCATAGGGCAAGAAATCAAGATTAAGAAAGTTCAGTCCATATGAGTTTGGATTTGTCGCAAACCTTGGTTTTGGCAAAGTCACATGGATAGGAACTCATACACCATAAAATCTAAGTGTCATAAGATTCCCTCCTTCATGAAAATGACTGTGAGGAAATGCTTTCACTAAGAGAAATCTTAAGAAGATAGCAATTGTGAAAATTGTATTCTCAAATTCGATTATGGTTACGGCATCCCTTTCCATAGTTCGAATTATGAGATTTGGCAATTAGTTTCAACATTTGGAACTTAGTAACATAAGTTCTGAATTGTTTAAACACACATATGAGTTATCTAAGACAAAGGTGTATAAGGTTAAGAAGCCTAGATAAAGGCTTATCGAAGCATCTGGTATTAGAAATATGAATTTCAGAAATTCAATAGGCATTGTTTTCTGAAAGTTCATTTGTTTTCTGAATACATGTCAAAGCTAGTGGGAGCATAAGTGTTATGCTTATATGATAATAATCATCATGATAGTGGGAGCATAAGTGTTATGCTTGTATGATTATTATGGCGAGTATTGCAAATTAGCAATATTAATTATAGAAAAACAAAGATTCAATTTGCAAAGTTGCATGGGTTGAAAAGTTGTTTTAATATAATTAAGGGAGAGAATATTATACTTCATTTCAAAATCTAAAGCTTAGATTGAGAAATTTTAACATTTTCAGTCAAAGGATACATTATGTGTTCTTAAAATTTGATTATGATTACGGCATCCCTCTTCATAGTTCGAATTGTGAGAACATGACACATAAAATATTATGGCAAAAGATTGGTAAAGTATCATATCTTTATGTAAGACATTATGCATCGTGTCCCATACGCTTCGGGTATAGGATCGATTGCAAATGCTATAATATTTACCATTCTAAAATTTTTCAAATGTCTAGCACATTAAGAGGGAAAAAGGACTAGAATGGATTTTAACTAAAATTATTAAACAACTATCAAAGGACGATCCAAAGTTCACTGAGGATTGGTCGCTTGCGAGTAGTTGGAAGTATGGTATTGGATGGACCATATCGACATTATTATGAATAGATAAGATTCTATTAAGAATGAGCTGTCATATGGCAAATGTGGAAATGTTCCCATATTGGGAGTTGGATATTGAGATTCTGTGTCTAGATTAGAAAACTTTATGCAAGAAGGATGTTCAAAGGAATGTACTTTGAATGTGAGACTTCACGTCTATGGAATTGTCTTGTAACAATTTCTAAGAAAGTACTTTGTAATTTCATTAGCCAAGTCTTGGTGACTTTTGTGCTATGACTTTACGAAAGGATCGTTGCGTAAAATGTTAGAATCTAGCATATTCTAGTAGTGGAAGAACCTTGTGTTCTTACACTAATAATGGGGATTGAGGAATTGTGAAATGAGAATCATTGGAAAAGTTTTCAATTGTTCTATTTCACAAAGCATGGACCATAGGAAACAAAGTGTGCATGCTTAGAGGATGGGACAATTGTTGTTGTAATTCAAGTAATGAGTTGATTATTCGAAACATTAAATGATAAATAATGAGTGATCAATATGGTGGATAAATAGAAGTGTTTTATTTACTCTCACAAGTTTGGGGCCATATAGGATTAAGTATTATTGTCATGTTTCAGTTTGCATGTTTTGACTTCCAGAATAACTAGGTTATTCAAACATCCACAGTCGGTCATACGTTGGGAGTAGGTATGAATAAAGACTGTCATGAATCTGTCTGTAGATTGTCTGAAGCGTTGAGACATGGCACAAGTTTGCTGCAGAATTCATGAGTGCTTTGATAAGATTAGAGTATTGGATTAAACCCACGCTCACTTGGATCACTTCATGGATTTATCACGAGTGATTAGTGAGACGATAATATTGTATATTCTTGAAACCGAGACGTGTGAGTTGTTATTTGTTGGTCGGTTACACATTGATAATAAGTAAACGCACCAGTAACTTGGTGTTATAAAACTTATCGTTGTGTGTGATTCAATCAATAAATGGAAGCGAGCATTTGAGTCGAAGTTTATCCATTCCTTTTACCCAAAGTGGGATAAAAGCGATATCTATGGGCCTCTCGATGATTTAGTGATGACACCTAAGAGCTTGGCCAAGCCGAGACTAAGTTGATGTGTTCAATTGTAGTCTGTTGTCAGTCGTCATAAATCGGAAGTCGGGAAATAGTATAGAGAGAATGATTGAAATTCATGTCTTATGTCTATACGATATCTTGAGAATGGAGGAATATATAATCCCTTATCTAGAGGACACGCTATCTGATAAGATCAGAGTTGACAGCGGCTTTTAAAAGCTACGATTGCTGATCAGGTTCTGAAGTCATACGGAAAATAGTTATTAGACTTATCCAAGTGGGAGACTGTTGGATTAGTGTCTAAGTCCATAACTATTTTGGTATGTACTTGACCCGATTATGAGCATGGTCCTTTTGGGTTGCCTTCACCATAGCAATATGTAGGATGATTTAAGGAGAGAAAGGTTTAATTATGATTTATTAATATATTATGAGAATAATATATTAAAGGAGAAATCATATTGTTTAATTAATATTAGTCAAGAATTAATTGTTAATTAATTTTATGGCTAAAAGAGATTAATTAAACTTAGGGGACTGAAGTTGTAATTATAAGATAATTATAATTGGGCTATGGATCACCTAATAATATATAGGTTGGACGAATTCTATGGGAGGCCCATTAGAAATCGTCCAAGGGATATGTTTAAGGAGTCCATGGGCTGCTTAGGGCCTAAGCAGTCAAATTAGGGTTTCCTAGTTGTAAACCCTAATAGCCTACATGTATATAAAGGGCCCCTATGCCCCAAAAACGTGGATAAGTCTTCCATTAGGATTTCCAGCCGTTTTTGGGCAGCCTCTCTTCTTCTCCTCTTCATCCAAGTTGCATATGGTGTTTGTGACTCCATTAGAGGTGCAACACTTGAGGCACTAAGCTTTCTAAGGCCAATCCAAGCCGGGAATTGATTTTTATTGCTATATAACAATCAAAGGTAATTCTATAAACCCTAATTCAGTTTATAATATGTTAGATCTAAGTTAATTAGTCTTGGATTCAAAGCATGTACAATAGAGAAACCTAGATCCAAGCATTAGGGTTTGTATGAGCACATAAGACTGTTTCTTATGCATAAAACCCATCAATAATGTCCCAAAACAAGCTAAAGAAGAGGTTCTAGGCAAAAGAGCTTCACCAACATGCTAAAGATTGAGACTTTATGATGATAAACGCCAAGATGAGCCTAAATCTGAAGTTGCAACTTCAGATCTTGGTTCATCACTCGAAATGCATCACCAAATGCCCAAAATGGTCCCAAAACTGAATATAGAAAGGGGGTTTAACTACAAGAAGCTCAAGGTGATGACTTGATACCTCCAAATGGTGATAAACTAAGGTAGACTTCAAATCCCCAGCTGTTCCTTGTTCAAAGCTTCTTGGTCTTCAAACCTTTCCTCAGCAAAATCCTTATTCCAAGCTAAGAAGCACACTAAAATAGAGAACAACACGAGTTAGGGTTTCTGAATTCGAGGGGAGCAGTAAGAGAGGCTAGGGGGGATAAGTGATTCTTAAATAGGGTGAAAAACCCTGAAATTTAGGGTTTCATCTGCCAGCTCCTACTTATCGAGTCCCTTCTTGGACTCGGCGAGTAGGTCACTGTAACAACGCAAATTTTCAACAAATTTTTCATTCTAAAAATATATTTATTTCCATTCAAAACAAGGCATAAATAGTTTAAGTATTCTGTCAAATACAAATAATCAAAATCCCAAGATCATAAAAGCATTCTTCAGTGTGTATCGATCACGCCGGCGCCTTCCCACGGTCCTCGCTAGTACCTGAAATACATGCACAACAACTGTAAGCATAAATGCTTAGTGAGTTCCCCAATATACAACTTACGCACATACGCCTTTCCAGGCCCTGACCTTCCGGTCCATGTGTCTCAGGGGACTTCCGTCCCTGCTGGGTAAACCTTCCGGTCCTACCCACGCCGACCTTCCGGTCCATCACACAATCATATTGCCTTCCGGCCCATAACATATTGCCTTCCGGCCCATAATATATTCGTCTTCCGGCCCATAACATACATAGCACATATAACAAATAACTTACCACATATAGCATACATATCACATATCATATCCGACCTTCCGGTCACACAGTCAAACCCTTCCGGGTACAGTATAGTGAGAAGACTCACCTCGTAAATGCTGAAAGCTAGCAAATCCTGAAATCACTCGTGCACAATCCGACGAGCTACAACCTCCCTATAACATCACATATCTCTCATTAACACTTATATCTTATGAGTGTGACTATCCCTAAGAAGGCTGACTTAGGTCAACTCTGATCAACGGTCAACGGTCAACTCGACCGGACTCGGCGAGTCTAGACGTCCTCCCTAACTTCCCTTGATGTTCCCTTTCTACTCGTCGAGTATCCCTCTTGGCTCGACGAGATCCTCGTGGAAGAATCGCGGGGCCACCCCGACTCCACTCGTCGAGTCTGAAGAACAGCTCGACGAGTTCCAGTCAATCTCCAAGCTACTCGCCGAGTCTGTTCATCGGACTCGGCGAGTCCATACCATGCAGTCGATCAAACTGCTTCCTGGGATAAGTATGGTTCCGAAATACACAAGCATGGGGCCTTCTGGTCCTCTAAGGGTCCTAATACAGGGTTATATTCGATTGGGTAACAAGGTAATAATCCATCTAATCACCAAATGGGTTCCATAAACCCTAGATCCATGCACACATCAAAATAACAGAAATGATCCGAAATGTTACCTGAATAACGCACCCTCTGTGTCCCCAAACCTCAGAACTCGAATCCCTTGAAGATTCCTTTAGCCAAACTCTTCTCCTCCTTGCACCACAACTTCTTCAAGTCACCAATGGCCTTCAATCTTGCTCTAGATGCCCACAGCCGCTTAGGGTTTTTCTCAATCGACTAAAAGACGAACAATGACGGCATATAATGCGTTATATACGACCCAAACCTGAACGGTTAGGGTTTTCGCTAAACAGCGTAGACTCGCCGAGTCCATATCTGGACTCGCCGAGTCCAGTCGCGATCCCGCGACCAAGTCTGCGATCCTACTCGGCGAGTCTAGGCTCCAACTCGCCGAGTCCCCTCTTAAATCACCCCAAAAACATAATTTAACAATACCTGAGATTCCGGGCTGTTACAACTCTCCCCCGCTAGGATTAGACTTCGCCCTCGAAGTCTCATTCTGAAAATAGTTCCGGATGCTACTCCCGCATCTCACGTTCCGGCTCCCAAGTCATTTCTGATCCCTTACGGTGTTGCCACTGAACCAACACCAGGGGTACCTCCTTGTTCCTCAGAACCTTGATCTTCCGATCCCTGATAGCCACTGGTCTCTCAGCATAATTCAGGCTCGCATCCACCTGAATATCCTCTAATGGAACCACTGTCGACTCATCGGCTATGCACTTCCTCAATTGCGACACATGAAAGGTGTCATGGATCTGTCCCAACTCCGCTGGCAACTCCAACCGATAGGCTACCCGGCCTATCCTTGCAATCACACAAAATGGCCCAATATACCGGGGCCCCAACTTGCCCCTCTTCCTGAATTGAATCACTCCTTTCCAAGGAGAGACCTTCAGGAGAACGAAGTCACCGACCTGAAATTCAAGCTCGGATCGGCGCCTGTCTGCATAACTCTTCTGTCGGCTCTGGGCGGTCAATAACCTCTGTCTAACTTGCTGAATCTGCTCTGTCGTCTGAAGCACGATCTCCGTGCTGCCCATCACTCTCTGTCCCACCTCTCCCCAGCAAATGGGGGTCCGACACCTCCTACCATACAACAGCTCAAAAGGTGGCATACCAATGCTCGAATGATGGCTGTTGTTGTAGGAAAACTCTACTAAGGGTAAATATGCATCCCAGCTACCCCCGAAGTCTAACACACACGCTCGAAGCATGTCCTCCAGTGTCTGAATCGTCCGCTCGCTCTGACCGTCTGTTTGGGGATGGTATGCGGTACTAAAATGCAATTTAGTACCCAGCTCCTCATGAAATTTCTTCCAGAACCTGGAAGTGAAACGCACATCACGGTCTGAAACAATCGAGACCGGTACCCCATGCCGATATACCACCTCTCTCACATATATCTCCGCCAACTTCTCCGCTGAAGAACTCTCACTGATGGCAAGGAAGTGCGCACTCTTCGTCAACCTATCCACAATCACCCAAATTGCATCAACTCCCCTGGCAGTCCTCGGCAATTTGGTGATGAAATCCATAGCGATTTGTTCCCACTTCCACTCGGGAATCTCCAATGGCTGTAACTTGCCATGTGGTCTCTGGTGCTCGGCCTTAACCCTACGGCAGGTCAAGCACCTCTCAACGAACCATGCGACGTCCCTCTTCATACAGGGCCACCAATACTCCTTCCTCAAATCCAAATACATCTTCGTAGCACCGGGATGGACCGAGAATTTCGATCTATGATCCTCTTCCATCAAAGTAATACGTGTACCGCCCACGAACGGTACCCAAATCCGGCCCTGAAACGTCATAAGCCCTCGACCATCCTTAACGAACTCTGAAATTAACCCCACAACCCGCTCTTTATTCTGCATTTCTGGTCGCACCGCTTCGGCCTGTGCCCCACGAATAGCGTCCAATACAGGAGTCATCACAGTTAGTCTCAAGCATACATCTCGCAATGGAGTGCTCTTCGCCTTGCGGCTCAACGCGTCGGCTACCACATTAGCCTTACCTGGGTGGTACAGGATCTCACAATCATAATCCTTGACCACATCCAGCCACCTCCTCTGACGCATATTTAGATTGGGCTGATCCATCAAATACTTCAAGCTCTTATGGTCCGTATATATCGTACATCGAACCCCATACAGGTAGTGACGCCAAATCTTGAGAGCGAACACTACTGCTCCCAACTCTAAATCATGCGTAGGGTATCTCGCCTCATGAGGCTTCAGCTGCCTCGACGCATAAGCTATCACATGACCCCTCTGCATCAACACTGCACCCAGTCCCGAAATCGATGCGTCGCAATATACCACAAAATCTTTCATCCCTTCTAGGAGAGCTAATACCGGGGCTTCGCACAACCTCTGGCGAAGTGTCTCAAAGGAGGTCTGCTGCTCGGGCCCCCATGAGAATGCAACACCCTTCCGGGTCAATCTGGTGAGTGGCACTGCGATCTTGGAGAAATCCTTGATGAATCTCCGATAATACCCTGCCAACCCAAGGAAGCTCCTGATCTCAGAAGGTGACTTCGGCACCTCCCAACTCATCACCGCCTCAACCTTGGCCGGATCGACCAATATCCCTTTCTGATTGACAACATGCCCTAGAAATTGGACCTCCCGCAGCCAGAAGTCACATTTGGAGAATTTTGCATAAAGCTTCTCCGACCTCAATACCTCGAGGACCTCCCTCAAATGCTCCTCATGCTGCTCTCTAGATCTAGAATACACCAGAATGTCGTCGATAAATACAATCACTGACCGATCCAGCATCGGTCTGCATACCCTATTCATGAGATCCATGAACACAGCCGGGGCATTGGTGAGCCCGAAGGGCATCACCACAAACTCATAATGCCCATATCGCGTCCTAAACGCTGTCTTCTGGACATCCCCATCCCGTACCCTCACCTGATGGTACCCTGACCTCAGATCGATCTTGGAAAACCAAGACGCTCCCTGCAACTGATCGAATAAATCATCGATCCTCGGTAACGGGTAACGGTTCTTGACCGTCAACTTGTTCAACTCCTGGTAATCAATGCACATCCGGTGTGAACCATCCTTCTTCTTGATGAACAGAATAGGTGCTCCCCACGGCGAGCTGCTCGGCCGAATGAATCCCTTCCCCAGCAACTCCTGGAGCTGCGAGGACAACTCTTGCATCTCTGGAGGTGCAAGACGATAAGGCACCTTAGCAATAGGCGCGGCCCCCGGAACCAGATCGATACCAAACTCTACTTGCCTCACAGGAGGTACTCCCGGCAGCTCCTCGGGGAAAACATCTGGAAAATCGCGCACCACAGGGACCTCCTCAACTGATTTCGGTCTCTCGGAAACCTCCCGCGTATCCATCACATACGCCACAAAACCCTTACAGCCCTGCTGTAGACACTGCCTCGCCCTAGCGGCCGAACAAAAAGCTGATCCCGAACGGGTACCCTCGCCGTATACCGAAAGAACTCCCCCACTATGGTCTCGTATAGTCATCAACTGACGCTCACAGTCGATGACAACGCCGACTCGGCTCAACCAGTCCATGCCCACGATGACACAGACATCACCCATCGCAATAGGAATCAGGTCAATCGGGAATTCAACCCCGAAAATCTCTAGTACACATCCCCGAAGAACCTCCGTGGCACAAATCACTTTCTCGTCAGCTATAGAAACTCTCAAAGGTCGACTCAACGACTCACGACTAACGCTGATATGCTGACTAAAGGCTAAGGACACAAAGGACCTACTCGCACCCGAGTCAAATAACACTAAGGCAGGCACAGGGTTCACAAAGAAAGTACCTGCCCCGACATCGGGCGCAGCGCGGACCTCCTCCGCAGTCAGCCGAAAGGCTATTCCCTGAGCCCTCGGGGCCTCGGCCTTCACCGGTCGAGTCGCAGTAGCTCCGGCAGCAGGTGCAGATCCCTGAAGAAGCTGAGGGCACTCGGCCTTCCTATGGCCTGTCTGGTTGCAATGAAAGCAAACCGTAAATCCCTTGGGACACTCCCTAGCAATGTGCCCCTCCTTGCCACACTTGTAGCAAGCACCAGATCGACACGCCCCCTCATGACCCTTGCCGCACTTTCCGTAAGTGCGGCCCTTCGAACCTCCTTTGCTCGCATCGGCGGACTTTATCCGCTTGGCTGCCGGCTGGAACTGAGCCGGTCGCCGGTCCACCCGCTAAGACTCGGCCTCCTCCCTGGCCTGGGTCTCCAACTCGATCTCGCGCTTCCTGGCATTCGCCTGAAGCTCAACAAAAGTATGGTAAGTGGAGTTTGACACAAACTCCCGGATATCCCTCCTCAACACTCCTAAGTACCGGCTCATCTGAGCCTGATCAGTGGACACCAGCTCGGGGCAGAACATCGCCCTCTCATGAAACTTCCGCGTGATCACCGCAACAAAATCAGTACCCTGCTTGAGGGTTAAGAACTCCTGAACCAATCGTTCCCTCTCCACCGGGGGAACGTACTCATCTCTGAACATGGCAGTAAACCCCTCCCATGTTACTGCTGTAGTCTCTGCCAAAGTGAAGTTCGCCGTCACGAACTTCCACCAGTCCTTCGCTCCCAGACGGAGCTGGTTCAATGCGAACCGTACCCTCAGGTGCTCCGGGCATGAACAAGTGTAGAAGCACCCCTCTATATCCGCGATCCACCTCATCGCAGCAATCGGATCCTGCGTCCCATCGAACTTTGGTGGCTTCGTGTTGCTGAACTCTCGGAACAGCAACGAGTCACCCCCCTGTGGCCTAGCAGCGGCCACAGCTGCGGTAGCTGCAGCGGTTGCAGCCTCAGTCAATGCGGCGTACTGCTCATCGAACGTCTCCATCAGTGTGGTCTTAATAGACCCAAACATCTCCGGGATCTCAGCCCGGATCGCCGCCGCTACCTCCTCGTGAATCATCTGACGAATCTCCTCGTCACTCACACCGCTCGAACTCGCTCCGTGGCGCGGTCTAACCATGATGTCTCTGAAATACAACATAAAACTATCAGAGACTCCACCAAGTATAATCGTACTCGATACACAACCCTACTCAGTCCCCGATATCCAGGGATTCTTACTTGGGTCTCCCACTGACCCGGTGTCCTCGGTAGTACGGGCCCAATACTACCGACCACACCGCATCAGCGTTCATCCCAAGTCTTCCTCCCCAAACTCCGGATAGTGAGTACTCTACTTCTGATATGCACTATCTACCCGCATACTAGCAACGCATCTCATATAGGCAAACTTCCCTAGACTAAGGCATCACAAATCAGGCCACTCTAGTCCTATCATGAATACCTAGTCTTCTAGCATGCATAACAATTCATATCATATAATATTGTAAGGTATTTTGGGGATCTTTACCGTTCGGGCGCTGACTGATCGTACACACTGCTTCTTTCTTGCTTACCACAAAACCATTTACAAAAGTTTATGCCTTTATTTTTAAAAAAATTTTCCTCAAATCCTCGGTTTGAGTTCAGTTACCCCCGAAGGTGCACCCGAATCCCTCAAACCAAGGCTCTGATACCAATTGTAACAACGCAAATTTTCAACAAATTTTTCATTCTAAAAATATATTTATTTCCATTCAAAACAAGGCATAAATAGTTTAAGTATTCTGTCAAATACAAATAATCAAAATCCCAAGATCATAAAAGCATTCTTCAGTGTGTATCGATCATGCCGGCGCCTTCCCACGGTCCTCGCTAGTACCTGAAATACATGCACAACAACTGTAAGCATAAATGCTTAGTGAGTTCCCCAATATACAACTTACGCACATACGCCTTTCCAGGCCCTGACCTTCCGGTCCATGTGTCTCAGGGGACTTCCGTCCCTGCTGGGTAAACCTTCCGGTCCTACCCACGCCGACCTTCCGGTCCATCACACAATCATATTGCCTTCCGGCCCATAACATATTGCCTTCCGGCCCATAATATATTCGCCTTCCGGCCCATAACATACATAGCACATATAACAAATAACTTACCACATATAGCATACATATCACATATCATATCCGACCTTCCGGTCACACAGTCAAACCCTTCCGGGTACAGTATAGTGAGAAGACTCACCTCGAAAATGCTGAAAGCTAGCAAATCCTGAAATCACTCGTGCACAATCCGACGAGCTACAACCTCCCTATAACATCACATATCTCTCATTAACACTTATATCTTATGAGTGTGACTATCCCTAAGAAGGCAGACTTAGGTCAACTCTGGTCAACGGTCAACGGTCAACTCGACCGGACTCGGCGAGTCTAGACGTCCTCCCCAACTTCCCTTGATGTTCCCTTTCTACTCGTCGAGTATCCCTCTTGGCTCGACGAGATCCTCGTGGAAGAATCGCGGGGCCACCCCGACTCCACTTGTCGATTCTGAAGAACAGCTCGACGAGTTCCAGTCAATCTCCAAGCTACTCGCCGAGTCTGTTCATCGGACTCGGCGAGTCCATACCATGCAGTCGATCAAACTGCTTCCTGGGATAAGTATGGTTCCGAAATACACAAGCATGGGGCCTTCTGGTCCTCTAAGGGTCCTAATACAGGGTTATATTCGATTGGGTAACAAGGTAATAATCCATCTAATCACCAAATGGGTTCCATAAACCCTAGATCCATGCACACATCAAAATAACAGAAATGATCCGAAATGTTACCTGAATAACGCACCCTCTGTGTCCCCAAACCTCAGAACTCGAATCCCTTGAAGATTCCTTTAGCCAAACTCTTCTCCTCCTTGCACCACAACTTCTTCAAGTCACCAATGGCCTTCAATCTTGCTCTAGATGCCCACAGCCGCTTAGGGTTCTTCTTAATCGACTAAAAGACGAACAATGACGGCATATAATGCGTTATATACGACCCAAACCTGAACGGTTAGGGTTTTCGCTAAACAGCGTAGACTCGCCGAGTCCATATCTGGACTCGTCGAGTCCAGTCGCGATCCCGCGACCAAGTCTGCGATCCTACTCGGTGAGTCTAGGCTCCAACTCGCCGAGTCCCCTCTTAAATCACCCCAAAAACATAATTTAACAATACCTGAGATTCCGGGCTGTTACAGTCACTTAAACATGTGGACCAACCAGCTGCTACTTGGCGAGTCAGGCAACTAACTCGTCAAGTAGACCTTGAAATCATGAGAAATAATAACCACAAATTGATACTCGGGAATCGGGGCGTTACAATTCTCCCCCACTTAAACTAGACTTCGTCTTCGACGTCTCCTGCGGTGAACAACCTTGGATAGTGCTCCCGCATCTCTGACTCCGAATCCCACGTCCACTCGGACCCCCTATGGGGCTCCCACTGTATCTTTTCCAAAGGTACCTCATTGTTCCGCAGAACCTTCACCCTTCTCTCCAAAATGGTCATAGGCCTCTAAACATAACAAAGGCGCTTACCGACATGAATGTCGTCCAACATTACTACCGCCTCCTGATCCCTGAAGCACTTTCGCAACTGCGAAACGTGAAAGATGATGTGAAACCCAACCGAACCTTTTAAAAAGTTCTATCATACAAGTCACTTTGCCAACTAACAAAATCCTGATGATCTATGGCATCGGAAACCCAACTTTCCCTCTCCCTAAGGCGAACCCTTTGTGCTGATAGGACAATTGTCCAACAACATACAAAAATCAATCCACTTAAACAAGAACACTCATGCTTGGCCCAATCAGCCTCGGGCTGGCATACCAGGCATGCCTTACGACTTTCAGTCGGACCGTACCAGGTATCTTGGCCTACCGCATAAAGTAGGACCGCCTCAACCTTATCCAAATGCCATAGACAATCATGAGAAAGATCTAACCTGGTTACCAGAACCTGAATGATGGAACATTCTAATCCCAAGTCTTCCTAAAGCTGTCGAATGCCCATTCGGATCTACTTCCAGTCCCCAACTGGAATTTTACCTGATCCAAGAGGATTAATCCTATGAGACACTTCGAACTAATGAGATCACCAAGATCCTCTGTACTCCATCCGACCTCTAACAACAACTTCCGATCAAACCAAAATACACCGGAGTCTTCAGCCTACTCCAACAACATGTTCAATACTTGGGGACAGACCTACTGGTCGATATAGCATAACAACATACTCAATATCCGCACATAGATCTATAAACACATACAAAGTCTTCAGCATGACTGGAACGCCTTACCAGGCCTTCAGTCTATCTGGACCACTCTCAAAAGTCAGAACCTTCAGCATGTCTGGACCGCCTCTCTGGGCCTTCAGCCTGTCTGGACTGTTCTCCGAGCCTTCAGCCTGACTGGTACGCCCTACCGGCCTTCAGTCTATCTGGATCGCTCTAAACTATTGAGCATCTCCCTAGACCACCCCTCATGGTGATCCTTCCCATGCAGACTGTTCTCATCCACTTGGGGTTCCGAACTCCTGATCCATTATGTGGAATCTAACCCCGTCCTAACCCTAGGCCTCATGTCGATCGCCCACCCCCTCAAAATTTTGTGGTATGTTTCCCTGACCCGTGTATCTACCACATACGCTAAATAACCCGCATACCCGTGGTGAAATGCTGCCGATCCCTGACATCTAACAAAACCTATAATCTATTAATCCAAAAACCCTCAGAGTTGAGCACACCCTCGAGCTAATACTCGTACTTAACTCAAATCATGACCATAATTCCAACCTGATTCCCCAAATTCTTTTATCAACTATTGAGAAGACGTGATACACATACTGGGGAGTTTTACCGAACCCCCAACTCACACAATACTCAAACCAAACAGCCGCTTAGGTTGTCTTCCTTCCCGACAACGATGAAAGATTTACCCCATTTTCAACACCACTCCTGCTTCTGTATCCCGGGACGATTCTCCCCTACTTAGATTCGACTAAGTCTTCATAATACATGGACATTAGAGAGTTCCCAACCCTTCTCACTTCCCCAGGATCGATCTGATGACAACGAACTCTTTCCCAATTGATCACACATTTCTAATAACCAGATGAACACTTCCTGAATCCCAGTGAAACTAAAAACCACTGATGCTTGAATGACCCCACACACATGTCCTGAATACCAAAAGATAAATGCTCCAACTAATACCTCGACAATGAACCACTGCCCTTGGCACTTTCGTTCGTCAATCACGAACGGTTACTAAAACCACTGATTCCTGAAAATGTTGAATAACCTTTCTGTGGGACTCTATCTGCAGACTTCCCACATAATACCCCTTTTTCCAAATGTGCTCCAAACAAGCCTCCTGCTCTCGGGCTCTAGAGATCATTTTATTCAGGGTTCTCACCCTGACTCACTCACCCGCTCAAACGTCCATAACTGGACTGCAGCAACTGAAGCAACCTCTGCCTTAAACCGGGCTACCAACCACTCCCAAAACAGAGTCTGCAATCCCAAAAGTGCAATAGGCCGCACACTCAATCCTTACCGCCTAATACAAGAGATCCAAGGCAAACCAACCTCACAAAATACTTATGCCACATCGACCCACCTGCGCTCATCGGCGCTGAAAATAATATCGCCAATCCCTACAACCAACTGACCCGAGCTGGAATATAGCCTGATCCTGGGATCACAAGCCTGCTCACTCCTTCAAACTCGAAAAACTGAAGGGCCCAACCCTTGCCATAGATGATAAAATTCTAATCAATCGCTCTACCTCCCCTCTTTTAATGAATCCCTAAACTCTACTCACCTACAATCCGTTGATAATAAATTTCTCCTGACACCTCCAATGGCCTAACAACTCATGAAACTCCACAACACATAGATCAGACAGAACAGGAAACTAACCTGAAATTACTGCTTATCCATATTCAACAATATTCCAAGACAAAATAAATACTGATCACGGACGATTTGACCACGATATTATTACAAAATGGGGTTTTCCAGTTACATACCAGAGATTTCTTGCGGCTCGACCTTGACCTCCTGAGGAATGATGACCGTTGGAATCTGAATTCCTTTCGTCCTCAACGCAGGACAACTGGACCTAAAATGACCTGGCTGGTGACAGTAAAAGCATATCTGGTCCTTCTTGCAATCCGGTTGCACATGACCTCTCTCCCCGCACTTGTAGCACCTGAATTTGTGACAAGCAAATATGTGGGTTTCCCCACACTTGCCACACACCTCCTGACCCTCCTGACTTCGAGTACTTAGGTTAGTTATCTCTAACTCTCTGTCCTCTGCTAAATAGTCTCTCCTCCTCTTTCCTAGTTGTGACCCCACCACCGGCACTCCCCCAATAGTCGTCTCGGTAGCAACATCTCTCACAGATTGCAACGCTGCAACTTACTCCTCGAGCGTGGCGATCACCCTGGCAATGACCCGGTCCATTACACCGAACAATTCTTCTCGCAAAATCTGTGAAACCTCTACGAAAATCATCTCCCGTATCTGATCGACAATCACTACTGGCCTATCCTGGCCACTCGCTCCCGATCCTAATCCAGATCCCGCCTCAAATTGATTTGCCATCACCATACCAGGAAGATATCAGATAATCCGCATACACGACGGGGAACTTACTCCTAACCAAACCCTAGTGGTTGTGACTTCCTTGATACGTATATGGGTCCTGTGCTTTCAATAGTACGGGCCCATATTACCTTCCACGCCTACCCATTCTGTCTCAAGTATCACCACAACACCCTACAATATACATATACATAGCGAGCGATAAATCCTCACTCCTAGAGGAATGCTAAATATCTCATAACTGGCCTCCCGGCCTCTCACTACCCACCCGTCCACCAACTGCCATACGACCCTCCATTGGTGCCAGTTAACTATTGCATGAATACAATCACATAATGCACGACTTAAACAATCTTAGACTAAAAGATCTAATCCCACAATGGTTGGACTCATACAAGAGCTGCGCAGCAGGACCAAATCCCTTACCCTAAGACCATTTAACCCATGTAGCATGTGACTTAGAGTATTTACCCAGTAGTTAGTTAACACGCGAAAGAGTCACAACAAATCAATTGAGGTACTCTACATAAGATAAGGCATCAAATATCAGGTAATTCTATCATACGATTCTTAACGATCCCTATCTTATCACTAGCATGTTGTTCTAACATATCACATAATATCAAATAACTTGTATGGTACTTTAGGGTCCACTTACTGGCTCCGGCTGATCGTACACTTTGTATCCTCTTTTACTTATTTTGAAAACCATTTAAAAATCATTTTGAAATTCTTTCCTTGATTTGAGACTAGATTCACACAAGTGTTCCTCCAGTTCACTCAAATCAAGGCTCTGATACCAACTTGTCACACCCAAAAAAATATGCCAAATTAAAACTTTTTTTTAAACATTTCAAAACACATGACTATTACAAAACTTGTTTTCAAAATAGTATATCGTCAGAGTATCCCAGAATCAGATCATAAAATCATAAAATGTGAGGAACGGTACGATCACGCTTTCGCCTTCCTGCGATCATCAGAAGTACCTGAAACAATAATCGATAAATGTAAACTCGAAGGCTTAGTGAGTTACCCCCAAAATACCAACGTCATACAGATATAACCATATCATATAAACATACAAGCAAACAGACACAACATGCACAATGAGCCATCAGTCTGACTGGACAGACTCCCGGTCCTCAGTCTATCTGGACCGCTCTCCGAGCCCTCGGCACGTCTAGACCGCCCTCCTTGGGGCCTTCAGCCTATCCGGACCGCTCAATGGTCCTTCGTCCTGACTAGATTTGCCTGGACCGGGTCTACAGTCTACCCGGTCCGCCCATGGTGTCTTAGCCTACTGCACACAGCAGGACCTGCCTCAACCCTTTCCCCAAACCAATAAATATGTGCACATAAATATCATATGTTAGCATGCAATAACAGATAGTCATACAGATCTAACTGATCTCTAACATAGAAACCGTCCTACAAACAGGATAAAATCTAACATAGAAACCATCCTAAACCAGGATGAAATCTAACATAACATCCATCCAAAACCAGGATGTAAATCATAAAGGGATGACCTTGGTACCATAGACCCTGTTGATATAGTGAGGAGAACTCACCTCATAATGTCGCACTGAAGTGATAGGCTCAAACTCCCGAATCACCAACACGAACTCCACCACCTATCGTCACCATAAAACCATTTTCCATAAATTTCCAAATTACCAAAATACCCCCAGAGGCCAACTGGTCAACCCTTGGTCAAAGTCAAAGTCAACAGTCAAGGTCAACAGTCCATGTTGACCCGACTCGTCGAGTGCAGTTCACCGGCTCGTCGAGTCCTTCCTGAACTCGAGAAGTCGTGAAATACGTGGTTGACTTGTCGAGTTTCCTTATAACTCGCCGAGTTCATGCGTGTCTAAAGGTTGGGAAAACCCTAGCCGACTCGCCGAGTCATTCGACTGACTCGCCGAGCCCAAGTCAATATTTATCGGACTCGCCGAGTTATTCATCAACTCGTCGAATTCATGACCATCTTCATATGACTCGCCGAGTCGACCTTGCGATCAATCCTTCATCCATACAGATGCTTTTTAAGCCATGCTAAGGCTCTATATTGTAGATCCAGCTTCCCAAGGCATGTTTATCACGTAAAGTTGCAAACTTTACGTGCATGCAAGGTGATAATGACCCAAAACAAGCTAAAGAAGAGGTTCTAGGCAAAAGAGCTTCACCAACATGCTAAAGATTGAGACTTTATGATGATAAAGGCCAAGATGAGCCTAGATCTGAAGTTGCAACTTCAGATCTTGGTTCATCACTCGAAATGCAACACCAAATGCCCAAAATTAGGGGTGAGCATAATAACCGAAAAACCGAACCAAAACCAAATTAACCGATATAACCGAACCATTTTAAAAACCGTTGGTTCGGCTTCTAATTTTTGTTAATCGATAACTAATGGTTCGGTTATGGTTTTATAGGTTAACTGAACCATTATTAACCGAACTGCTGACTTTATATTTTAATATATATATATATATATATATATATATATATATATATATATATATATATATATATATATAAAGTATAAATTATATATAAAATAATATAGTCAAAATTATTTAAGATCCATTAAAATTTTGAAAATATAATCCATTAATCCTCATTTATCAGGAGACGAACAAGCAATCAAACCATTAAAGACTGATCACTCAGACACACATAATCTTCCAATCATACATTGAGTTAGATTATTAATTAATGTTGTAATTCATAATCGGCTAATTCTACAATTTGTAAACATTATTCACAATTAATTTAATCTCCATACTCATAATCCTAATCGAAGGCTTCTCACACCGTTAATCCTAATCAAAGATTGTTTGGACTTTATAGTCCTATTCAAAGGATTTTTTTTGATTTTATAATCAAGACTTCTAGGTAAGTTAAGTTGTTGGTTCTTTTTGACTATGTGATATATTAAGAATGTATTTTATTTTGAATTTTTTAATTTTTTTTAGTGTTTTTGACTTAATCACATTGAATGTAGACGAGTGATTGGCTTTTTTTTTTATCTAATAACACATAATTTGAATGTTTGACTCTTTTATTTAATAGTTTTAATTTAATCGTATTGAACGTGTATGAATGTTTGACTTTATTTTAATATTAATATCAATTATCAATATATGAAATTATTAATGTCAATTTTTTTAATGTTTATATTTTTATTGAATATTTTTTATTTTAAATGTGACTATGTGTTATCTCACTCTAAGTATTAAATGTACACATTTTATTCTATTACTATACTATAAGTTAGGTTACAAACATCGGCGTCGAGGACTTTTTGGTATTCTATTTTCATTTTTCATGCCAAAATACTTTCGTCGTTTATATTATTTTGAACATTATGGTTAATCAATATTAACCATTAACCAAAACCGTTAACCGATAAAAACCACTAACCATAACCAATATTAACCATACCCAATGACTACCAAAATGCATTAACCAATCATAATGGTTATGGTTCGGTTTTAACCAATAACCGAACCAAACCGCCCCATACACACCCGTACCCAAAATGGTCCCAAAACTCAATATAGAAAGGGGGTTTAACTAGAAGAAGCTCAAGGTGATGACTTGATACCTCCAAATGGTGATAAACTAAGGCAGACTTCATATCCCCAACTGTTCCTTGTTCAAAGCTTCTTGGTCTTCAAACCTCTCTTCACCAAAATCCCTCTTCCAAGCTAAGAAGCACACCAAAATAGAGAACAACACGAATTAGGGTTTCTGAATTCAAGGGGAGCAGTAAGAGAGGCTAGGGGGATAAATGATCCTTAAATAGGGTGCAAAACCCCGAAATTTAGGGTTTCATCTGCCAGCTCCTACTCGTTGAATACCTTCTTGGACTCGGCAAGTAGGTCACTTAAACACGTGGACCAACCCACTGCTACTCGACGAGTCATGCAACTAACTCGTTGAGTAGACCTTGAAATCATGAGAAATAATAACCACAAATTGATACTCGAGAATCGGGGGGTTACATAACCGTATATAATCAGAGGTGAGATGGAGACCTGACCAAGTGATCCTACTCTAGAGCCACAACCAAATAAGGAACATGAAAGAAAGCCTAGATCAAGAGTCCTCCGTCTATCCTACATGACTATATACAATCCCTATGACATCCCTCCACTAAAAAATAACCAAAACTAGGGGGACGGTATTGGTGCCTTCGACCTATGGGTACAATGAGGCAAAACTCACTTGAATCGAAGAACCTTGAAACACTGCGATACTCTCCCTTCTGCACTGCTTGCTCCTGTGAATCCATTAATCTTCATAACCAGGTAAAACCTTAATCAACAGTCCAAAACCCTTAAGTTTGACCCAAAGTCAAACTTGGTCAAAAAGTCAACGGAACGGAAGTCAACAAAAGTTAAAGTCCAAGGCTGCGGAGTATGCCTAGCATACTCAACGTACGCCTAATGTACACGGCCTGTCCTCACTCCTCCATTAAGCGTTTTATCCATTAAGGCCTTTTGTCAATAGCTCAGGTCTAGACTCAAAACATCGACTTAAGTCATAAAGTTTCCATCTTTTTGACTTTCCATGGCTAGAATAGGTCCAAAAGTTAAAACCCTAACTTATTAATCCATTAATACATCATAACTCTTGCATGGAAGGGATAGAAAGACCAAAATCACATTTTTATGGTTCCTAATAGTTCCATAATGGATAAAGTTTCCAACTTTATCCATTAGGATGGTCTATACAACCAAGATCTATTCTTTAAGTCTCAAAGGGACCAAAAGTGCATCTCTCTCAACTTAATTAATCCATTAAGTCCAAGTCTTCAACCTTCAAATATGAATCAATATGATGTTTATATGGATCCAACTTTATCCATAAAAAGGTCACAAACTTTCAAGATCTCAACTTTATGCACTAAAGTGACCAAAAGCTTATAACACCCAAAACTAGCTAGATCTAACCATTATATCATCAAGATTCAAGCTTTATACCTCCAGAAGAAATATCAAGGTGAAGAAGGTTCGAATCTACAAGCTCCAATACAACCAACACTTCTCCAATAAGCTCCTTCTTCTCCAAGATGCACCAAGAACACTATAAAGCACTTAAAAGCACATTCTTTTACCCACAAGGCTTAAACTAGGGTTAAGGTTTCAAGGGAGGGCATTGGAGAGGTGGAGGATGAGAATGGAAAGGAGTTAGAGCAGTTAAGGACCTTAAATAGGGCTCAAAACCCTGAAATTAGTGTTTGGGTTCTGATCGCATACGCCCAACGTACTCTTGGTACACCCAACGTACATGTTGAATCTCCGCGATCATCCTTGCCTAGTATGCCTAACGTACACCCTGTACGCCCAACGTACTAGGCTAAACCCAAAACCCTCATAACTTCTAATAGTCATAACTTCTTCATTCCAAATCTGTTTTCGACGATCTTTATATCTACATAAAGATATTGAAGAGCCCCACAATATTATCTAAATATCTTGGGCTAAAAACTTCTCGAACAAAAATCCATATTTCATGCAAGAACCCGACCTATGACTTTTCCCTTTCTACCCTTCGGCCTAGAACACAATTCAATGGTTAAATCTCTTAACCATCATTATCTCCTTCCACAAGAACTAAACTTTGCCTCCATAAGGCCCAAAGCATTTACACAATCGATTCCGGCCCACGACCCTGAAATAAGAAACAACAGGAAACATGATGTTACATGACATAACCAAATAGTGACAGGTGAGCATCTCATTTCGCCAAAGACATGTAAGCGGCTAATTTAGTTAACCTAACAGTGGTCAACATTGTAAAAAAATATTGTTAGAAAAAATCCAATTATTTTGGCATAGTTTATGAAAAAGTACAAAGTTTTATTTTTTGAACTAAAAATTCCTAATTACCGAATAAAAATTTCAATATCAACCATTTTGTCCAGTTTTGCATATTTTACCTGGTAATCAGGACTTTTCCATTAAAAAATGTAAGTATTTTTCTGTTATTTTTGTCAAAATATATTACTCCCTCCGTCCCAAAATTATTGTCCACAGACAAAAAACACACAGATTAAGGAAACATTAATTACCTCTAACTTTATTAAATGAAATTACAATTGTACCTTTTAGTTGCATTTAATTCCATCATTTTGTAACATTTAATTCCATGGTAGGTTAACTAATAATGAGAGGTATTTTGGTAGAAATGATATTTATTTTTAGAAATAAACTATTATTTTGAGACAAACCAAAAATGAAACATAAACTATTAATATGGGATGGAGAGAGTAGGACTTTTCTGAAGGTAACCCAATATAATAAAATATAAACTCTTATAAAAAAATAACCCGTTTGTTTATATGTACACCTTTCGTTCATTTATCTTTTTACATACATTTAAGATGGGAAGATATAATTCATTGGTTTTGAGTTTAAGATTTTTCTGATGTTAACTCAATATAATAACAGAACTATGTGTATTTGAAATATAATAAGATATTTCTAAAGATAACCACCATATAATAACACAACTTTTATGTTAGAACTTCAACATGTCCTTCTGTAATTGGAGCATAGCCAAAATCATCATCAAAATTAATAGTTGATATCAATTTAATAACATATGTACGAGTCTATTATCTAGCTGCTCTTTTGTACCCAGAAAACAAGAATAACAAATTGAACGCATGAAGATTATGTTTTACATAACCTACTTACCAAAACTACATCACTACAAAAGCACATGCATGATGTAGAAGACAATAGTGGGCCATTGAGTAGTCAAATTGACAGAACTTTCAACACAAAGACAAGTTTTTTCATCTCCTTCATATGTTGATGATTTTGCTTAAACTCAAAACCAATAAACTAGGGATGAGATTTAGAACCGGAAAACCAGATCAGAACTAGAACCGTTAGAATCGGAATATGTAGAATCGGTCTGGGTCCCAGATTTAAAGAATGACTTTATCCGGGTTGCGGGTCCTTCGGGTATGGGTAAACTGAGTTTAAGAACCGGAACTGTGTTAGGAACCAGAACCGTTTTAGGGGCCGGAACCGTTTTTATGAAAAGTTTAAAACATGAATATCTCATTCGTTTGAAGTCGGATTGACATGGATTTTTTTTTCCATACTGTAGTTTATAGTTTGTACATGATTTTAGACTATAATTTTGTCATTTTTGAGTTAATATTCATTGACTTATAGTCCCCCAAAGTCGGGACATCAAAGCTGTGAATTTTCTGTTTTTCACCTTTATTTTTATATTTTGTGAAATTTTAAAAATGCATATCTAATTCGTTTGAAGTCGGATTATCCTGAGGTTTTTTTGCAACGTGTAGTTTAGAGTTTATACATGATTTTTTACTATAATTTTGTCATTTTTGGTTTTATATTCATTGACTTACAGTCCCCCAAAGTTGGCATATCAATGCTGTGAATTTTTTGTTTTTCCGCTTTATTTTTATATTTTGTGAAATTTTAAAAATGCATATCTAATTCGTTGGAATTCAGATTATCATGAGGTTTTTTGCAATATGTAGTTTAGATTTTGTACATGATTTTAAACTATAATTTTGTTATTTTTGTTTTAATATTCAATGACTTACAGTCCCCTGAAGTTGGGATATCAAAGTTGAAAATTTTTGAAGTTCAACCACTAAGTTATTACTAAAAAATTCAAGATTTCCCTGTGTTTTCCGGTTCTAGACCCACCTTACCCGGAACCGAACCGAAATCGGTTCCTATATACCGGTCTGGTTTCTGATCCTACAAAATCCCGTTAACCGGTTCCCAGGTTTTCCGGGTCTGGGTCTACCGGTCCGGGTTTGGACCCACTCTCATCATCCTTACAATAAACTATATATTCCATACCCAAACATACATAAAGAGAAAATAAATGAAGGGATACATATCAACGAATAGGTTGTTTTGGATAAAAATTTACATATTATTATATTAGGTTGTCATTAGAAAAATCATAATATTTTGTCAAATGAACGGAAAAGTCCCTATCTTTTTAATGGAAAAGTCCTGATGACCGGTTAAAATATGTGAAATTGGATAAAAATATTGATTCGATTTTTTTTTCTAGTACTCGATATTTCTCTGTTAAAAAAATAAAATTTATAAATTTTTCATAAATTATGTCAAAATAATAAGATTTTTTTTCATAAAAAGACCAAAAAATAAGAATTTTCTAACAATAACATTTGTAAATATTAGAAATGTATAGCAAAAAAATAATACAATATCAATATCAAATTTTATAAAACTATAATGATTTTCTGCAATTTATTTATTATAAAATTAATAAAAGGTTGTTATTCGGTATATATTTACCAAGTTATAAATTTAATTTGATTTTACCAGACGATCTGTAAACAAGAGTGAGGGGATCTTTAAAAAAACAATAGGCTTAAAAAACACTCGTCCATGGTCGCCTGATCTTCTTCACTCTGCTCCAAGTTCCAACAGACATATCTAAATTCACACAAAACCCTTGTACACATCAAATTCTTACAATCAGATCTTAATTTGTAATATCTAAAAATCGTATTTTTGAATCTCTTATGATATGGGTAATTTCGATCTCACCTCATCAAAGCACCACATCACCCAGGCCCGACAATGGCGGTTCCTGGACTTCGTATCTCTCGTCTTCTTCGCTGCCATCTTCCTTTTCTTAGTTCTTGTTCTTACCCCTCTTGGAGATTCCATCGCCGCCACCGGCAGCCAAGCTCTCATCACCTCCACCACCGGTGCCAAACGACGACACCACCTCATTACCCTAATTGAATCCGGACGAAACCTTACGCTTCAATCATGTTCTGCTGATGCTGTTGATTACATGCCCTGTGAAGATCCTACCCGGAACAGATTACTCAGCAGGGAGATGAATTCTTACCGGGAAAGACATTGTCCGCCGCCGGAAGAGCGGCCGTTGTGCTTGATCCCTCCGCCTGTAGGCTATAACATTCCGATTCAGTGGCCTACTAGTTTGTACAAGGTGATTTTTACTTATTCTTTAGTGTCTCCTAACTTTATGATGATATTGCTATTGGCATTTTGGTATCTTGGATTCACATTTGAAGTTTAGTAATTCTACAAAAGAATTGATTTGTATGTAGTTGAAAAGACATTCTGCAGAGAGACATTTTCAATTTTAGTTTAAGAAACACTTAGAATGTGGCGGTGAGTGGTGACATAGAACATTTGTTTTAATGAAGTATTCATGTGATTAATTCACAAAAAGTTACCATCGAACTCATCTTGTTATTTTTTTTTTATAGAGTATACATGTGATTAGTTGGCACTCTTTCTTTTTATGATGATATTATCTCACTTAAAAATGGAAAAGAGTGGTGAGTTTAATGGTAATGTCAACCACTGTCATTGATTACAAAAATGCCTACTGTTTTACCCCTTAAAAATGCAACACACGTTTATCTTGCTAGATCGATCCACTTACTGAGACTTTATGTTTTACGTAAATATTCAAATTCACTAGATGAAGAAGTTATGTAAAACCAAAAAAATCCCATGTTCGAATTCAAGGATCTTGAGTGTAATTTTATATAAAGATTGTTGGAAAAATAAATAATTACAACAAAAGGGAAGGGAAAATTTGTGGATAACGAATAGTTTGCATGATTCCAAGCATAATTTGATTCTTTCTTTTTTCCTTTTATATCTCAGTCCTTTCCCTCTATCAGCATTATGCAATTATTTAACTCATTTAATAAACCATGGTAAATAGTTTATGAATACATTAATACCTATTTCTTGCATTCAACCTTTTCGTCTATATGTTATGTTATCATGTAGTTAAACTCCAAAAGTGTTATAGTTTGACTGCGTATAAAATTACAACTTATAATACGTTTTTTTTTTTCTTTGATTGTAGATATGGCATGAAAACATGCCATATAATAAGTTAGCAGACAGGAAAGGTCATCAGGGATGGATGAAAAAAGAAGGTGCACACTTCATATTTCCCGGGGGTGGCACTATGTTTCCAGATGGAGCTGTAAAATATATCGAGCAACTTGAACATTATATTCCTATTTCTGGTGGGACCCTCAGGACTGTTCTTGATATGGGATGTGGGGTAAGATTTGTTGTTTTCTTTTTTGGAGAGCTGAAATATCAATGTGCTTTCATGCTGCTTTTCATTTTCTGATATCACAACATTGTACTTTGGAAAACCGATTGGACAAATTGGTGAAATGATTGTAGGTTGCTAGTTTTGGAGGATACCTATTAGCAGAAGACCTTTTAACAGTCTCTTTTGCTCCAAGAGACTCACACAAATCACAAATCCAATTCGCATTGGAAAGAGGAATTCCCGCTTTTGTTCTGATGCTCGGGACCCGCAGACTCCCATTTCCCGCATTCTCATTCGACTTGATCCACTGCTCCCGTTGCTTAATCCCATTCACCGCATACAGTAAGTA
The DNA here is from genome assembly GCF_051521515.1 of Lactuca serriola. NCBI lineage: Eukaryota > Viridiplantae > Streptophyta > Magnoliopsida > Asterales > Asteraceae > Lactuca > Lactuca serriola. The sequence goes on along the minus strand of NC_136414.1, from coordinate 6,579,295 downwards.
TATTATATATATACATACACTTCCAAAATACCCCCTTCACTTTATGAACATTGCAACTTTTCCCCTTGCAGATGCTACGTATTTTATTGAAGTTGATCGGTTGCTACGGCCAGGAGGGTATTTGATAATCTCAGGCCCACCTGTACAGTGGCATGGATTAGATAAAGAATGGGAAGAGCTACAGACAGTGGCTAAAGCATTGTGTTATGAGTCGGTTGTTGTAAATGCAAACACTGCTATTTGGAAGAAGCCTGTGGATAACTCTTGTATAGAGACCCAAAATCAAAGTGGTTTTGAATTGTGTGATAAGTCTGATGACCCGAGCTATGCATGGTAACTTAATATACATATTCCTGTTGGTTAGTTAGGTTTTTTTTTTTTTTTTTTTTTTTTTGTGCATGAAGTTCTGTATGGGTAATGATGTATGTCTGGATAAAGTGTTGTATACATAAGGTCTGTTTCTTTTCTAGACTGAATAAACCGTTTGAAAGAGACTAAATGACGATTTTAGTTTTACCTTCACATTCCAAAAAATAAATTTCACAATATTCATCGATTTTAAAGTGAGAGACGTTGGGAGGGGAAAAAAGAAGGGCAAATAAGTAAAGAGTTAGGGGTTGTTTCTTTTTTGCTCTATGAGCTTAATGGTTTGAGCACTTAATGTTGATGGCTATATATAATTGTTTCTTTTTTACTTAATCTAGACATAGTGACTTAACGAGTTAAGCCAAAAACCTGGGTTAATGTATTAAGTCGCTAACTCTTTACCTATTTACCCTTTTTTCTTTTTTGTTTTTTGGAATGTTAGGGCAATATGGTCATTCAGACGGTTTATTTACACAGACCTTATGTATACAACACTTTATCATTACCCATTGAGAGCTTAATGGGAAAAAAAAAAAAACCCTAAAACATGTTGTTTGTGCAGGTACTTCAAGTTAAAACGATGTGTGAGTCGGCTATCTTCTGTGGGTGGAAAACTTGCGGTTGGTGAAATTCCGAAATGGCCCCTCAGACTAACAAAAAGTCCATCAAGGGCAGGGGGTAAAAACGGAAATGAGGAGTTTGAATCCGATACTCGTATATGGGAAAAGAGGATGTTGTACTACAAAAAGACATTGAACTTGAAGATTGGGAGTGAAGCTGTGAGAAATGTGATGGACATGGATGCATATTTTGGTGGTTTTGCTGCTGCACTCATATCTGATCCTGTGTGGGTCATGAATGTTGTTCCTCACAACAAGCCCTCAACTCTTGGTGTTATATTTGACCGAGGCCTCATAGGCGTTTATCATGATTGGTCAGTATAAGGGGAGGTTATTTTGGTCATTTTTAACAAATACCCACACACTTCATAATTTAACTTCATTTTTATTGTTCCTTTAGGTGTGAGCCTTTCTCAAGTTACCCAAGGACTTATGACTTCATCCATATGGCTTCAATTGAGTCACTCATAAAGGATCCACTCACTGGCAAGAAAAGGTATTATATTTTTTTTGCCTTTTTCAACTTATCGTATGTGAAATGTCTAAAATACCCTTGGTTGCAGATGTAATATTTTAGATGTGATGGTTGAAATAGACCGGTTATTACGGCCTGAAGGAACATTTGTGGCTCGTGATTCACCCGAAATGATTAAAAAATTGGATCGTGTTGCGCGTTCCATAAGATGGGAATCTACAATACATAATACAGAACCCGAATCACACACAAATGAAAGAGTCTTAGTTGCTACAAAACTACTTTGGACATTATCTTCATCTTCCCAATGATACACGTTATATATATATTAGGTAAACAAAAGTTCTTTTTGGTATACTCTTTCTTGATGTGTATGTTATAAATTATAGAAACTTTTTTCGTGCATCAAACTGTGCGATTCTCTATGGCTTTATGTGTAAGTTATCTAGTGGGATTTTCTTTTACCTATAAACCGTTTAAATGAGGCTAAATGACCATTTTACACCTACATTCCATACATCAAGTTTCAAAATATTCATCAATTTTAACATGAGGGGAGTTGAGAGGAAAGGAAAGAAGGGCATATAGGTAAAAGGGTTAGTGTCTAAATACATTAAGTCATGTTTTTTTTTTGGCTTAACCCATCAAGTATTCAAGTCATACTATTTGGATTAAATAAAAAAGAAACAACTATATACGGTTGCCCATATTAACTTCATTAATTCAAAAAGGAGCATATACCAATTTATGTATTGAAAATTTCTATGTATCAATAGATGTAGCTTTCTTGCTTGTTCTTCATTTAAAGATTGTTTTTATATTAAAATGGGTGGTGGTAATTTGTTTAAATTGAGGAAATGGGTTAGATTGATTGAAAGTTGTCCAAAAGTGAATTATGATGTGTACAACCTTTTAACTAGTTACAAAGCTCGTTTAAACTGTTAAAACAGGCTTAAGGAGATTCGTACAATTGTCAATGATTTTATTTTGTTGACCCTTGAGATTGCTTGTGTATAGCTTTGTACCACAAAAGTGCTCTTAAAGTTTGCCACTATTTGCTTTGAAAAAGGTATTTGCCTAAAATAAATGAAAGCAATCATAATACATAGTTTATGCATCAAACATCTAGATGACGTATAAAACATGTAATTTGAATGGTACTTTTCATATTTAAAATAAATATCTTGAAAATATTCACTTCAACCACCCAAATAAAATATCACATAATGGCCACATATTCGAGAAGAAACCTTATATGCCAAATTGCCAACCATCTTCGAAAATTACCATATTATAACTACATTATCATTTTCCAAAACAATAAACCCCCGCCCCATTTAAAGTGATGTGTTTTCCATTCTCAAATAAAACTTTCTCTAATCATACTCTTAAGTTTACATATTTGTCAATGACGAAGCATTTGGGATAGACACATTTCTACACATCTTCATACCACTAGAACAACAGTTCTTTGGTTTATTTATTATATTTTTGATAGTATAAAAACATCAAAATATTTTATTTTCGAAAATCATGAACATAATAATCTTCACAAACATGATCATGTTTGAAAATCATTTCTTCTCCTATATATTCTGTTTTTCGAAAATCATATGTCCTTCCTTTTTGCAATGATAACAGTAGTACTCCTTGTATGTTATTTTCTTCTTATCCTTTGAAAAATCTTTCTAATCTTGTGTTCATTCTCCGACATTATCATCTTTTCCTTTCTTTTCTCCAACTCATTATTCTTTCTTTATGCACTATTTCGTGGAAAAGTTATCTCCAATCCTTGAGGATGTCACTTGGGATTACTTTACCTTACTCTTCTGAATAGTTTCTAGGTTCTATGATAACATCATCACCTTGAAATTCTCTTCTTGACGGTTAAGCATAACTTCCATATCATCCTTAAAAGCTTCTAATGTGTTTGAGGTTATGTGTATACATTTTTTAAGGATACCATTGTATTTTTTAAGGTTGAACATATCAATATCGTTGCTTAATGCTCTAAGTCCAAGGTCCAAGTCATAGTGGGGAAAATAAAATTGGTAGTATATGACTGTGGTCCCACATAACCAAGTTCTACCATTACTACGTCCAGCCCGTGGACAAATAACTAATTGATATATAACAAATCATGTATCACACTTGTCCTTAAATGTATCTAATTCCTTAGAATTTTGTGAACTTCCCAATATGATGGAGTTCAATGGTGAACATGGTGGGGTATCAATTATTAACAATAAAAGCAAACAAGAAAGAAAGTTAATGTTTTTTTCGTTGTGATGTGTATAACGTATTAATTGCTAGTTTATAGAAGTAGAGCAAATTACTATAGTTCCTCCGAGCATCAAAAATATGATTGTTTGGCCTAAAAGAGCACATTGTTAAAACCGCTAAGGAAGGAAATGTAGAAGCGATTGAAAGAATATTGTATTTTGGATTAAGGTTTAAAGGTTTTAGAATTGGATCAATTAAGCTAGATATGTAAAGAAAACCATAAATGAGATAATAGCGTGTTATGATCTTTCAAAATGATGATAATACACATCATCACATAGAAGGACAGAGAGAATAAAAAAAAAAGCTTTCCCTTACGCACGAGGCAAGTGGGCGAGGGAATTAAACGTATATTATTTTAAGAGTCAAATCCATAAAAAAATTCCTTGTTTTGAATGTTTGGTATAAGTTACTTTTTTTACTGAATCAACGGAAAACAATAAAACACAAAGAAAAAATTCATAGTTTTCTCTTATTTTAATAAAATTTAGATAATTCTAATAACCTAAATGACATCACCCATAATATAGGGATACTGACAAAAATGATAATTAGGAATGAATTATTAAGCTGAAATAACAAACTTTTATTCATTTTGGAAAATGACCATCATATTTGGAACAACTCATTTTTTAGTACAAACTTGTTTCACACTATCACCATTATGTATAAGTTGGACATAAGTTGATCGAGAATCAGAAATTTCAAGCTAAAGTGGTCGAGAATCTAATATTTTAGACTGAAATTTATGTATTTCATCGACTTATATAGTAATACTTTATAATATATCTCAATTATACTCATTAGCTAACCCATATAACAATACTCTACTATATATCTCAACTACACTTACTAGTTTACTCACATATTAATAAATCGTTAAAATTCTCGGTAACTCTTTTCAATAACTCATATAGCTTTAAACAACTATAATTCTCAATTACACTAATTACTCAATGGATATAGTATCAATTCATAGCAAATCAAATATTATATTCTACTATAAACATATACAACAATTATCACATATTTAAATATTAATCATCTAGAGAAGAAAAAAGTTACTCATATAGCTTTGAACATCTATAACTCTCAATTACACTAATTTTGACATTTTTTAAAACTACTTTTAAATTATATAACTTTTTTTATAAAGTATATATATATTTTTTTTTAAATCAATTGATTAACTAATAGAATAAAAAAACTAATATCTAAATATTATTGAGGTATAAAATATAATGTTAACTAATGTATGAATCAAATATGACAAACAAAACACATTAAAGAAGATATGAAAGAAAATTAAAAGGTTAGTGGATAATAAGTGTTTGAAGTGATCTTTAGAAAAAGTCTTATTTTTCAAACATAACAAGCTTTTTAAAATATTAATTTTTTAAAAAAAAGCTAACATTGGATATGTTCTAAGGTTCTTATATATATTTTTAGCACGACATAGGTTCTTATATCAAATTATATCTTTCTGGTATGAGTAAAAAAATGAAATATATGAATAGCATCATAAAAAAATGACATACTACTATTAAAAAATACATTACCTATTGTGTTATAGGTAATACCAAAGTGTATTTGGGACTTAGGACTTTAGTAACACTCTTTATGAGAACTTCAAACAGTGTCATGTAACTTTCCATTAAATTCATGACAATATCAGTTAATAAAGTACAAACATACAACAAAATACGTAAAACTAGTATGATTAACAGTATGCTTAGCGAAATGCAAATCTATTATTTGTTTCGTCGATATTTTAGTTCTTTTTTTCATGGAATTGAGAATGTTTTTTCGGAATGTGGTGGGTTCTACATGTCAAACTCCATTCAACAAGGGCAAATACATAAATCGGTAGGATTCGCTGAATCTCGGGTCATGTGAACATTTTTCAATAAGCAAAAAAAATATGTTTTTTTTATGATATATGTTTAGAGGTTGTCATTTTTGTTAATATCCCAATAATATATGGACTATGTTGTAATAAAGTTATAATAAATGGGTTGCTAGGTTCAAATCTCTCGACTTTTCTAACTGCCAACAAAAAAGTTTGTGGACAAAATTGTAGTTCGGCGAATCATCTAATTTAAATAAATTCATTGTCCAGAAAAAAACTTTTGTAATCCAAACTGACACTCCAAATTCACTTGTAAAACACGCATTAATAGCTGTACAAAACTTTAAAATTATCAATATTTATCTGGAAGCGTCTTTTAATAAGGGTAGTTCAGTAATTAGAGCGAAAAAGTTGTCGTTTAGTATACAGAGTTGCGTGGTTTGTCAGCCGTAGATCATGAAATCAGGATGACATGGATGGTTGAGAATGAAAGTTTGACTGGTGTACGAAATGAGGCAAAGAATGAATGATTGGGCTTTTTCAGGTTTGACCTTTGACCAGGAAAAACAGTTTTAGAGAGAGATGGAGAATTTTAAGAGAGATATAGAGAGAGAAAGGGATTGTTTTTAGAGAGAGAAAAAGAGAGAGAGGGAGAGCAATACATTCAGAGAGAAGAATAGGAAGGTGGAGGAGGATTGCGTGTTGTGTCGCAGATTCCTCCTCCATTAGTTGATTTTGGTTTTGTTTTGTTGAAGAAGGGTTTGGATAAGTGTTGGGAGATCCAGAGAGAAGGGAGAATTTAGGGTTACGATTTAATCAAGCATAATGAATGTGATGCGTCGTTTGAAGAGTATCGCCTCTGGTCGTACTTCTGTTTCGGATACCGTAAGTTTCTAATGACTTGATGTGAATTTTATCAGAATTGAAGAACTTCGTGTTATCTTGGCTTTTTTGCTTTTCGATCGATGGAAGCTAATGTTTTCTTTTTGAAATATCGTTTGTTCGTGTTGTTCTCTGAATTCAATTGTTGAGTCACATTCAACTAATTTTCATGGAAATGATAATGAATGTCTTTCATTTTCGGAAGATCATTGAATCTGGTCGCTTTTCCGTTTCGGTTACTACACGTTTTATCGTTTTGCTTGACTTGGATTACTTAGATGTAAGTTTTTAAAAGATGGAGAAAGTTTCGATTATGCCTTGTTTTTTACCTTTTTATTATTGGAAACTAAACGTTTCAAAAATATTTTAGTTCCTTTGGTTTTGATCAATGAAGATAAAAAGGTTTTGAAGATCCATTAGTTTTTATTTTATCCATGTATTCGGAGAAAGTTTAAACAATTTGCTAGATTGATGAAAGCCAAAATATTTTCTGGATTGATCTGTTTTCAAGATCCTTTTCCAATAAATTTCATTTTCTGATTTTTTTTTTTTTTTTTTTTTTTTTGATAAAAGCTAAATTTTCTTGATTTTGTTGTTTTTGGATCCATCCATTTTCAGTATATTGAAGTAGTTTCACGGAAATAGCTTATTTGTTTATTGTGTTCTTTTGACTTAGTTTGAGCTGTTGTGTGTTCTCGCTGGCTATGAATATAATAGTAATATAATAATAATCATCAACAATATCATTATTGTTTGATTAGGAGGATGTCAAAATCATTGGGCATATGATTATTATTTTTTCTGAGATACATCATACAGATAGATGCTTTCCTTTTAATTGAATATACGTAGTATTAATATGATCTTATTGATTGAAGTTGAAGTTGGTGGTTTTGTAGGGTGGAGATCCCAACTTTAAAAGGGTGAAGGGTGAGTCAGATTTTGGGAGTTTAGAGCAGCCTGGGAGTGCTAGATCTGTAAAGATGTCTGCCAGCGCATCATTTGCTAGACCTGGAAAGTCTGACTATGACAAGCTCCCAAAAGAAATGAATGGAATGAAAATTATGGAAGATAATGCTGATGACAAGGTAATAAATACAATCATAATATTCTAATGTTGACTATATGACATGTCGATACTCATGAATGGTGATTTGTGAGCAGGATTTCGAGGCGACTCTTGTAAATGGTAATGGTACTGAAACAGGTCAAATCATTGTCACTTCAATTGGTGGTCGAAATGGAAAACCAAAACAGGTACCTCATTTATTTACATCTGACATCTGCTGGAAGAATTTAAAAAATTTAAACAGTATGGCTTATGATATACTCCATTTTTAATTTTTTTGTGGTGGTGGTGGTGCAGACTTTGTCTTACATAGCGGAGAGGGTTGTGGGTACCGGTTCATTTGGTGTGGTCTTTCAAGCCAAATGTCTTGAAACAGGGGAAGCTGTTGCTATAAAGAAAGTGCTACAGGATAAAAGATACAAGAACAGAGAGCTACAAATCATGCGTTTATTGGAACATCCAAACGTTGTTCCACTGAAAAATTGTTTCTATTCAACAACCGACAAAAATGAAGTGTATTTGAATGTTGTATTGGAATATGTACCTGAAACAGTCTACAGGATGTCAAGGCATTATGTTAGGATGAATCAACACATGCCCATGTTGTATGTACAATTGTACACATATCAGGTCAGCTCACTCTCTTACTAATCTCTTTTCATCAACTTAATTAATCTTGTAATCTCATTTTATATATGTCTTTGTCTTTGTTGATCAGATCTGTCGTTCGCTTAACTACATTCATAATGTGATTGGTGTATGCCATCGTGATATTAAGCCACAAAACTTATTGGTAAGAATGGAAACCTGCTTGTTTACATTGATGCGTATTGGTGATGTGTTAAGTTTGTTAATAATAATAATAATTATATAACCCTTTTGCTTTTTCCAGGTTAATCCACAAACTCATCAGCTGAAACTATGTGATTTCGGGAGTGCAAAAATGTTGGTAAGTTTACAAAGTCTCTTTATTACGATGGAATCAGGAATGGAATGGGCAATTCCGTCACCCGTTCCATTCCATTTAATATGATGATGATGATGTGAGGTATTGAGATTTTATTGTGGGAATGTAGGTACCTGGTGAACCAAATATTTCATACATTTGCTCAAGATATTACAGGGCTCCAGAATTGATCTTTGGAGCAACAGAATACACAAATGCAATTGACATGTGGTCTGCTGGTTGTGTTTTGGCTGAGCTGCTCCTTGGACAGGTGCCACCTAACAAGTTATTTGATGTTTTTATATAATTGTTATTTCTAGTTCACTAAATTCCACTATCACACTTGTTCTAATACATACAAATAAATCAAAATATGCATTGCAGCCTCTTTTCCCTGGTGAAAGTGGTGTGGATCAGCTGGTGGAGATAATCAAGGTACCAAACTTCTCTTCTGTCTAATAAATTTTATATTTGAAACTCATTTTTAACAACCATTTTTTTTTTTTTTATAGATTTTGGGAACCCCAACACGTGAGGAAATCAAGTGTATGAATCCTCACTACACCGAGTTTAAATTCCCACAAATCAAGGCTCATCCATGGCATAAGGTTTGTTCATAGATATAATCTTTATACTAAACAATCAATCAAATCATATTAACATTATTTAAATTCTTTTTATATATATTTTAGAAATGATAACAAAAATTTACTTTTTGGGAATGGTTTTTATCAGATATTTTACAAGCGCATGCCATCCGAAGCAGTCGATCTTGTCTCTCGCCTGCTACAATACTCACCAAAGCTGCGTTGTACAGCTGTAAGTCAAAATCTAGTTTTGGACTTGGTTGGGACAAAAAGTTACCTAAAGTATTTGAGAGTATTACTTTTTTGGTCTCTCAGTGTAGCTGGTTTTTTAGTTTTGGTCCTAAAAAGTTTTTATCTTGCAAATTTGATCATTATTTAAAATCAGCTTCATTTACTTGATAAGAACCTCAAATCAGGAGGGTAAAAATTGTAAGAGGAAACTTTTTGGGCCCAAATTGTGAAATTTAGTTTTACTTGGGGACAAATTAAGGACCAAAATTAGGAGAGGTTTTTGTTTTTGAAACCAAAAATAAAAAAATCATTTATACTCAAGGACCAAAGTTGTAAATTACTCTAAATGTTGAGAAAAAACAAGGGATACTTATATGCGTTTTGTTTTGTTTTGTGTACAGTTGGAGGCGTGCACTCACCCGTTCTTTGACAACTTAAGGGATCCGACCACGACTCTACCAAATGGCGATCCTCTCCCTCCCCTTTTTAACTTCACACCACAAGGTACAAAAATACCATATATACTATTTTTTATTTAAATTTTTACAAGTTATACCGACAAATACTTATATAAATGTTTGATTTACAGAGCTTGCTCACGCATCACCCGAACTACTTCAACGGTTGATACCCGAACATGCACATGCTAGAAAATAAAAATGTGATAAAAGGCGTTCCAAAAAAAAATTGGGTTTTTGAATACATACTAATTGCCCATAAAAAAAAAACATAGTCATTAATTAATTATACTTTTCTCTTTCTGTCTTTTGCTGCTACACTACAACACAATATCTAATCAAGTTATCGGCCTCGATCAAAGGGTGCAAATGGAGGTCAGATCAGGTCGGGTCTGGTCTGGTTCATATAAATATATTTATATATGACTCTTAACAACAACGATATGGTGTAGCTAAAGTTCGATTCATGATGGGTTGGTTGCTTACAACATGAAGAATTTATTTCTAATCAATTCATTTTTTTATTTCTTAGTTTCATTATCTTATGTTATGTTATGTGTGCTCCTTCATCCTTGTGCTCATGCTAATGGTTATATAGTAATTATTCTTGAGACTGCACAAACATGCAAATAAATCTTATAACATTGGATTTTTTCCTTTCTGTTTATCGTTGCTCTCTTTTGACACGTCACATCCAAATTAATCATTAAATCTCAACCTACATTTAATTTAATAAGTTATTAATGAATGCGAATTAGAGAAGGTCTAAATATACAAGTATCAAATTAATCAAATACGTATGTGTATGAGTATATCCAACTCTAAATCATATCAAACAAGAATATTGGTTTTCAATCGAGTGTAATCATCCATACCCGAATAACGAAAGATGAAAACATAAAAAATTGTAACTTAATTATAGTTTTATGGTATATTTTTTTCAAGTTTCTTTTAAGTTGTCATGTATTCCAGTAAATTTGCTTTAGGTCTGAGTCTAAACCTACATGGATGAATCAACAAGAATTGATCTCTTTTTAGATGAAAAACTAAAAATGTATTCCATTATTTACACAATTAAGTCAACATTATGTTAAACCAACAATATCAATCAAATGAATTTTTATAAAAAGATTGCTACAAAACAAAATTCATCTTTGCTTACCAATAATCTCCACAAGAACAAATTCCATCTTTAAAATGATGAAACCGATTCGAATCCCTCAAAATTATAACCCGCCCATAAAGACTCGATATAAACTTCATGGCGGTATGACAATCACCACAGACTCGCAAATTCTTAAAAATCCTTATCTCCCTTTCATGTGGCAACTCCAAAAGCCCAAAAGCCACAGCCAACTTCTCACTATGATAAGCAAGACCCAATTGTTTACCTTCTTCATCAATATTATGCAATGCAAAATTCATATCCGCAACATAACCCGCTTCTTTAATCGCCATCATAATCTCATCAATCTTTCCATAAATAGCATCCCACTTTTCATGCCTTCTATCTTCCGACATAAATGTATAAACTTTACTATTAATTTCCATCCAGCTTTTCCCCGGTTCCTTATTTACCCCTCTAGCTTTCATCAACCTCCGAATCCTTGCGGATTCTTCCCATTTACCCATTGAAGAGTACAAATTAGAAAGCACAATGTACGGGACAGCATCCTGAGGTGCCAATTCAAAAAGGGTATTCGCCGTCTTTTCCGCAAGCTCGACTTTTCCGTGGATTTTACACCCCGAAAGCAATGCTTTTAAAACCGTTGCATCCGGTTCGATAACCATTTCATTTAAAAGCTTTTCAGCCTCGTCTATCTTCCCGGATCGACTTAGTAGATCGATCATACACGCATAGTGATCCGGGCCGGGGGTAATTTGGTAAATTTTCATCATCGAGTCGAAGTATTCGCGGGCCTGATCCACGAATCCAGCGTGACTACATGCGAATAGTATCTCGATGAAAGTTATGAAATCTGGTTTTGTTCCATTTTTTATCATTTCATTGTACAACTTTAAAGATTCGGTTGATTTACCGTTTTTAGCATACCCCTTGATTATCGCAGTCCATGTTATCACGTTTTTTGTATTCATTGAATTGAAGACTTTGTTGGCTTCTTCTATGGAACCACAGTCTGTGTAGAATGAAACAAGAGAGTTATCCACTGATAATGATGAATGAAAACCTGATTTGATGAAATCGGCTTGAACTTGTTGTCCGAAACCAAGAACAGTTAATTCTGCACATGAACTCAAGATGTTGGCTATTACAACTTGATCCGGTTTGATCCCAGAAATTCTCATTTCACAGAATAATTTTAGAGATTCTTCATGGGTATTATTGCAAGCATAGCCAGTCATCAATGAAGTCCATGAGACCACATCCCTTTCAGGCATTTTATCAAACACATTGCGTGCACATTGTAACTCGCCTTGTTTCGCATACATGTCAACAAGAGCATTGCCTATGAGAATGTATCCGTCAAATCCCGTTTTCATAGCCAAACAATGTATGGATTTTGAAGAATTTGAAGTATTGGGGTCGAGTAAGGAAGCAAAACAGTTTAGCACAGATGGGTAAGTGAAATCATCGATTTTCATGTTCTTGGTGTGCATCTTCTTGAATAAAAGAAGCGCATCTTGTTTAAAACCTTGCCTTACACAGCCCGAAATCATGGCGTTCAAAGAAACAACATCATCAACCTCCATTGATTCTAATGCGATTCTAGCATTATCAAAACTCCCACATTTTGCATACATGTTTACTAATGCACTTTCTACAAACACATTACCACTAAAACCGCCCTTCACAATGCAACCATGGACCTGTAAACCGAATTTAAAAGCCAAGCTATCACCACAAGCGGTTAAAACACTAGGAAAAGTATACTGATTTGCTTCAACTCCTTCAGCTCTCATATTACGAAAACACTCAATAGCTCCTATTTGATCTTGGTTTCGTGAAAATCCAGTGATCATTGCAGTCCATGTGACATGATTCTTTCCATAAGTCATCGATTTGAACAAATATTTAGCTTTAGACATCTGTCTGCATTGTGCATACATGTCAACAAGTCCAGTAACAACAAAAACATTTGCATCAAACTGAGTCTTGATTGCATACCCGTGAACCTGCTCCCCTCTTGATAACAATCGGTATATCGAACACATTCTAAGAACACTCCCTAATGTAAACTGACTCGGTTTATACCCTAAACACTGCATTTGGGAAAACAGGCTCAATGATTCATATTCGTATCCCAAATTACAATAACCGGAAATTAGTGAAGACCATGTAACGGAACTCTTATTTGGAGTATCATGGAATAACTTTTGTGCCTCACTTACTTTCCCTGAATTTCCGTAACCAGCAATCATGGTATTCCAAGTAAACTCATCTTTCTCAGGCATTTCATCGAACAGGTGTTGTGCTTCATTGATTCGACCTGATTTCCAGAGCTCATTCAGCTTCTGATTCGAGTAGTAAACAGGTTCTGTTATGGGTATGCGTGAAGTAGCAGCTTTGTAAAAGCTCCGCGCGGATTCTACACAAACATGTCGATGATGCCAAGCTTTGTGTGGAATAAACATGTATATGAGTTTATACTTGAAAATAACGGATGACGCCGCTCCAAATTTAAATCTTTTGGATAAAATTCCCCCGCACAAGAAAGAACACAAATCGAAATCTTGAATAGTCAAAGAATAATTGTTTCGCAAAAACGCTTAAAATCGGTTTGTCAACAAAAAAAAAGTTGTTATGTAAAATATGAATGGGGATAATCACTTTGAAAAACAAAGAACTTTGTATTTTGTTAATGTTTAGTGATTATTTTTTTTCTACTTCATTTATTCATAAATTATTTAAAATTATTTATATTTTACCGGCTTACAACAGTTAAAATATAAATAATTTCAAATAAAACAGTAGTAACTTAATTAAAAATATTCACTGAATAAATATAAACAAAATTAAAAATCCATTATCCTTTCAAGTTATTATCCTTTTTATATTCATCGCTTGGTTATTTTGTCTATTAGTAGCAATTACTTAGATTAATAATTTTGATTTTAATTTGTTTTTTTGTTATGTTTACAAGGAGTAACACAAAATAGAAGGTAGCACATAAGCATGTTGTAGATTATGCTTTTAATCCTACTCCATAACATAAACTTTTAACTAAAGTTTTTTTTATTCGTTCCATGTTTTATGTTTTTATTTATAGTTATACTACATAAATTAATAAAAATTAACATGATTCATAACAAAAATCCAAAAAAAAATCTCAATATTTCATATTTACGATGATTTTATTGATATTCACTAAAATTGTTTAAAAAATGAATTTGTTTTTGATTTATTTAAAAATGAATCATGAATGTGTTTTTTCGAGAAAAAAAAATCTTGTGAATCATCTTACTCTTAAATCATCTATGATTCATTTTGTTTGTTTCTAAAAGATATGTATACAAAAAATTTGTTACATTTCTATCAAAAATTTCCTTTTCATTTTATCTTGATTATATATATATTACAAACTGTTATGCTATTTTCGACGAAGTGTTGTACAACACTATTTGTGCACATTATATACAAAACATCTGTTTCAAACTATATCAAAAGATATAAGGATGAGAGAGTTCAAACAAAGCAGCATGAATGACATATTAAGTGTGACATGTTATTTGTAAAAGTAACCGCGACAACTCTTGATACCTTTGGCGGCGACATATGTCATTCGTTATGCCCTTAAATATTGAGACAAACAAAATATCTAATCGTAATAAGTTATTTATTTTATTTTTTTGAAAATTTAGAAAATTATTGCATATTTAAAAAATGGATAACGAATTAGAAAGGTAATATATATTTTTTATTTGTACACATCTGGTTATTGAGTTTTTTTTTCTACATTTTACCATTTAACTTGTTTTTTTATACATATTTAGTACTTATAACCGGTTACTCCATGTTAAGCCGAAAAAAAAACTATATAATAGGGTAATATAATTTTCAGTTTGTACACATTTAGTCTTTAATGTTTTTGTACAAATTTAGTCCTTATGACCGGCGTCTTCAGATTTTGCTCACGACATCCTACATGAGACAATAATTAATGAGGTATTCTCATTCGTGACTCGTGCTTCACTTATATAAGTAATCTAACTCATGAAGCAATCGAATGATGTTAGTACCCTAGTTTTCTCCAAGTAGGAGATATCTTTACTTTAGTTTCATCTATCTCCATAGGAGAAAACGAGATTCTTTGTCTTGGAAGTGCAAATTCAAGTTAGGAGGAGGCAATCACAAAGAATCTTGTTGTCTGCTATAGAGATAGAAGAAACTTTTTGCTAAAGTGTTTTTTGTCTTGGAAGTGAAAATTCGAGTTAGGAGGAAGTAGTCACAAATAATCTCGTTGTCTTCTATGGAGATAGATGAAATCAAAGCCGGAGACATCTTCTGCTTGGAGAAAACTAGGGCACCAACATCATTTGACCGATTCGTAAATTAGGTTATGGATATAAGTGAAGGACAAACCGTGTATGAGAAAACATCAATGATGAGAATCGGTAATTGGACTAGTTAACTACGTCGATGCCGGTCCCAGTTTTCGGTCAAATACTCGATTGGAACTAGTACATGTTCTTATGGAGTTTGTAAAACTAGTTATTGCTTTGAGCCCACATAATTAAAATATACCACATCAACCAACAAAAACTAGCCCAATTTATAAGAAATAAAGTGTTTATATAGCTTAAAATGAAGTACAAACAATAAACTCAATGCTAAAACAACACAAATTTAGGTTTGATACCATATGTTATAGGTTCTATAACTTGATACCATATGTTATAGGTTCTATAACTAAATCAATATGTAATAAAAATAAAGTGTTTATATGGTCTAAAGCGAAGTACACACATCAAGCTACGTGTTGACAAAAAATCATAGTATTTCGACTTCAAACAAAAGAGTTATAACAATTTAAAGAAGATGAAAGATTCAATAGGACCGATTCAAACTAAAACTCCTTTCGTAGAGACTTAGTAGAAATATTGTTCAATGGTAACATAAAAGACGAATTCATAAGGATGTAATGTGGGATGTAATGATGTAATGTAAATAACGTAAATAGTACAAACATGTTCAATGTTAGATAAAAAAAACTTAAATAACTAAATACGAACAAAACCTAAACTATATCAACTAAACCGACCAATTATAAAAATGTAATATGAGCGGTCTAAACAAATTCAGTAGTAAAAAGATTAAAGATTAAATAAAAAAAAAACTTAAACTATCTTATTTTATAAGTAATCATCCCATTAAAAAAAAGCAACCGACTATATACAGTAGACGAAATTTATTGTCATTAAAAACCAATATTATTTTTTATATATACAGTAAGTTTTTAGGATTAACAAACCAATTTCCTTGTAATAATTTTTAGTGATGATTATTGGAATAATCGAAACTGTGATGCACCTCCAATCCATGACACATTGAGAGGGATTCTTCCAACTCTCCAATCAACCGCCGTGCCCCATTTCACCCAACAACCCAATCCATGGCCGTCCGTTTCATCAACCAACTGTCTTCATCGATAACTTTCTAACTACAACTGGGGTTTTTCTACAATCTCCGTTACTCGATCCATCGTTCCAATCGATAACCCTTTCTGTCAATTTCACCATGTCGACCACGATGCCATCTCAATCTCCGTCATCTTCCTCCGAAGACACCTCCACCACCATCGATTCGACGCCGTTGCTCAGCCCAACTTCCGACGGCGCCTTCCGCAGCCGCCAATTCGTCAGAGGCACTCCCTCCCTCCGCGGCGCCGCGAGATTCCTCCGTCGCGCTAGTAGCCGACGGATGCTCCGTGAGCCGTCGATGCGTGTGAGGGAATCGGCGGCTGAGCAAATCGAAGAACGGCAGACCGATTGGGCTTACTCACGCCCGATTGTGATCCTAGACCTAATTTGGAACCTTGCGTTTATTGTTGTTTCGATTTCTGTACTGATTATGAGCCGAAAGGAGAATCCAAAGAGGCCTTTGAGGCTTTGGATTGTTGGATACGCGTGCCAGTGTTTGCTTCATATGATTTGTGTGTGTGTTGAGTACAAGCACAGATACCAGCAGCGTTCATCGGATTATGGTGGCAATTTGAGATCGGAAGTTAATAACGGAAATCGAATTCCAAATTCGAGTTCCAACTCTTCTAGCTCAGGGAGCGATGAAGGGGAGAATGCAGATTTTCCATCAAATAGTTTGCAGAATGATGATGATACCAGGTACAATCTTCAACCAAGTTTTCCTATTGTGTTTAAGAAACACAAACACCAGTTTTCTTTGAGTTACTTCTTGCATAACACTTGAAGTTCATTACATTTACCTGTGGCAGCGTGGCAAAGCATTTGGAGTCTGCTAATACAATGTTTTCGTTCATTTGGTGGATTGTTGGATTCTATTGGGTGTCTTCCGGTGGTCAACATCTTACTCTGAATGCACCTCAATTATACTGGTTTGCCTTTTTCTATTCCTTTTTCATCCCAATAAAGTTCAATGTAAAAATTAATGTTTTCTTTTCTTCATGATGATTTATACATGACTTCTTTTTCAGGTTGTGTATTACATTCTTGGCATTTGATGTGTTTTTTGTGGTTATCTGCGTTGCTGTGGCATGTGTTGTTGGAATTGCTGTTTGCTGCTGTCTACCTTGTATTATTGCCATCTTGTATGCAGTGGCTGATCAGGTAATTTCTTGTTGTAGTGCTGTTTCTGTTTTCACACAATAAACATACTTAAAATAGTACAAGAACAAGTGTTATATCACTAGAGTTATACTATTAATAAAGTTTACTATGAATTTAAGCATCAAAAAAACTGATAACCATACTCTTTTCTGATAGAAGTTCACAAACTCAATTGGAAACAAGTCTTTTCATGTTGTTGTCGCATTGTTTTCACACAATAAAGAAACTTGAAATAGTGCAAAACTAATTTCAGTATCTATAAAATTATGTTATATTACATGTACTATGAATTTAAGCCCAAAAAGAACCAATGAGCATACTCCTTTGTAACAAGTCACAAACTCGATTGACAAGTCTTTTGTGCTGTTAATTGTTATTACACTGTTTTCACGCATTCTGACTAAGCAAACAAACTTTAAATAGTACAAGACTGGTTTTAATTTTTTTTAAAGAAGTTTACTCAAAGGTTACGCACCAAAAAAAGTGATAAGCTTTCTTCTTCAGGATAAAAGGTCACAAATTCGACTGGTAGCAAGTTGTTCATGTTATGGTAGAACTCCTTTCACACAATAAACAAATTTAAGTTGGTGCAAAAGTGCTAAACTAATATCTTTAGAACTATGTTATATAAGTGTAATATAAGTTTAAGCACAAAAAAAGAAAAAACTGATAAACATACTACATAATAAACTTTATTATGTCGTTGAATTTTACTATGAATTTGAGCACCAAAAACTGGTAAACATATTCCTTTGTGATAGGTTACAAACTTGTAGCACTTTTTTCACAGAATAAACTAAGTTACAATTGTGCAAAACTAATTCTAATATCTTTAAATCTATGTTAATTGTTATTGAAGTTAACTATGAATTTAAGCATGAAAAATAACTGAAAAGCATATTCCTTTGTGATAGAAGGTCACAAACTGGAATGGTAAGTGGCAACAAATTTGTGGAGTTGTTTTCACACAAAGAAGAAACTTAATAAAATAGTGCAAAATTAATTTCATTATCTTTATAGTTATGTTGTTGAAGTGTAGTATGAATTTAAGCACAAAAAATACAGTTTGTGATAAAATGTGACATGTCCGATTGACAACAAGCTGCAAAACTACTTATAATAGTATCTTTTAAAATTATGTTATTGAAGCTTACCATGAATCTAAGTGATAAATACACAATAAATAAATTTCATATTTCCCAAAGTAATTTTATTAATTTGAATTTTGAAATAGGAGGGTGCAACCAAGGATGACATTGAACGACTCCCTAAATACAAATTCAAAAGAATCGATGATTTTGAGAAACAAAATGGGGAGATTCAAAAAGGTTACGGTGGAATAATGATAGAATGTGACACCGATTCCCCCGTTGAACGCGCTTTATCCGAGGAAGATGCCGTAAGTCAGATTGATTATCTGTGAAAAGACATAAATAGCCCTACAAAAGCCTGTCCAGTTAACCATCCTTTTTTTTTTTTTTTTAATGATTGTAATATTTATAAGTTTTTTTTTTTTTGTTTTGTTTTACAGGAATGTTGCATTTGCCTTTGTTCGTATGATGATGGAACCGAACTCCGTGAGCTCCCGTGTTGTCACCATTTTCATGCCCCGTGCATTGATAAATGGCTGTACATTAATGCCACCTGTCCTCTTTGCAAATTCAACATACTCAAAAACACTAACCAAAGTGGCAGTGATGAAGTATAAAAAAATATACTGATAAACCTTTTTCTTCATCCTTAAAAGCCATCTCTTTGGTATGTGATAAAATACATATTAGTGTAAATTTTTAATACAACAAAATCTTCCCATTTTGGCATATTTTACTTGGAGATGTAAAGTGACGTGTGCATGTTGTAACTTGTAAGGTGTAGTTTAGTTCATCCGTGGTGTTTCTACAACGTGCATTATGAGTTGTACTCTATGCATTGTTATGTGTAGGTTCTTGAGTGTGGCTTTTGCATATTGGCTGTAGTCTACTTACTTTACTATATGGAGAAACTCTGGGATTTCGATGAAGAAAGTACAGCGTTTGATTGCAATTTACAATAAAGATTCTTCATTTCTAGTTTAAATTTTATTTATGTTTTTACTTTTTAGTGGGTGTTATTTTATCTTGTTTGATTGCTAATTTGCTAGTGTGTTGTGTTGGCGCAATTGTTGACTATTTGGGCTATGTTTATTAGCCGATCATATGCCTGGTATAAATCTTGTGTGTATATCGACAAGTAAAATCGACCGTAAAGTGGATTGAACATATATAATTAAGTAAACGCTTATCTTAAACATTAAAAAAAACTTTATTTTATAAAATAAAATGTCTTTAATATCGACAAGTAAAATCGACAAAGACGTGAATCACCTTTATAAAATTCTGAATTAGAAAAAACCAATCCAAGGATTTGAACTTTGAAGTAGGAAAAAATATAAGAGAGAAATCGGAAGAAAAATTAAATAAATATTTGAAACATTTGGGATTCAAATTTGAAAATGGGTCCAACTCCAAAAAGAACGTTTATGTTATTAGCTGTATAATTTCCAAGTGAATGAGTCTAAAGAAAAGTATTCACAATTTAGCTGTAAGTAGCAATTATCACGATTATGGTATGTACATGATATAAGGACCACATAAAATTATAAAAATAGACTACATGTATTATATTTGTAAATTGTATTATAATATGTTCCTCTTGAATAAAATTTTCTAGTATCATGGAGTTAAATGTTACTAAAGAAATTTACTTATTTTACTATACAGCATTTGCTTCTGTTAAACAATAGGGCGTAAAAGGAAGAACATCAAAATTTTGGGTTTGATTTTTATTGGATCGAAAAGAAAAAGGCTGATAAAATTATAAAACATCCAAAACATGGGATGTTAAAATTGTAAAAAAAAAAAAAAAAGTTGAAAGCTCAGAAGGGCCTCTTTACATGAGATTCACGTTACACAGATGGGACCATCCATCAGAAGCGGCTTATCATCATAGCTTGAAATGCACCAGCCGGGAATCGAACCCGGGTCTGTACCGTGGCAGGGTACTATTCTACCACTAGACCACTGGTGCTTTGCAATTATCTCCTCAAGTTATATATTAAAACTATCACTATCTTATAGGAATACATCATTATTTTATTTCAAACAATTTAAACCAAAGAAAATTTCATATAATTATTAGCTGATAACATAAAAAACACTTGTCATAATAATTATTTAATTTTACTTTTTGTTAAAAAATTCATCGTTCGGATATATTTTTTTCGCATCCATTATAACCTCTATTGCTGGTTTTATTCATATTTTTTTTCTAAAAAATACTCATATTAAAAAAAACACCATCATCATTATCCATTTTTATTTTTAACAAAAAAGTTAATGTATCAAACCTAAACTCTAAATATCATATTTGTCCTTCTTAATGTTTTAAAATATCAAATTTGCCAAAATCAAGTTTTTATTAATTTTTATTATTTAATAATCAATTATAATTTTAAACCATTAAAACTAAAAAAATAATAATAACTAAATGGTCCATAACACCCTTCCATTCTAAATCGCAGGAATCTTTTACACTAAGTTTTATCAGCTCTTGTCATTAGTTTATGATCAAACACAAACATAAATAATAGTAAACATAATTACCTGTTGCTTATTAGCTTAGTAAAAATTGATCAAAAGCAGGAATTGGGATGGAGAGAGGGCAAATAGGAATATTGAGGAATTACAATTACCTACTGTGAATAGTTGTTTGTAAGAAGAAAGGTGCAACAGGGGAAGGAAGAGGGTCATACGATCGTGTTATTTAATTGCCAAACCATTTAGATGGTAAGGACATTATTGTCCATACAGTGTTTTTTACAATGATTTAAAATTATTGAAAAAATTATTAAATAATAAAAAGTTAAAAACTATTAAAAAATAGATTTGGACAAATTTAATATTTTAAAACATTAATAAGGACAAATATGATATTTAAAGTTTAAGCCGTACAAATACGATAGTAACTCGTTTAATAAGGGTATATAAAAAATTACTGTCATCTAAAATGTTTCGATATTCACAATATACATTATTTAGTGGGAGGTTCCAATCCATGCACCCCATTTCCTTAAGATTTTGTGAGTATTTAATAAAATAAAAATGATCTGTCACACCCATGTGACGTGTCTACCGTCCACTTAACACACGCATAGCGTGCCACGTATGCAGGTGACCGGTTGAACTTGTTAAAAGGATAAAACCGAAAAAAACATTGCAAGTTTGCGGTATAAAATTTTTGTTAAATTCCTGACAAACTGTCTTTTCTTGTTGTTCACATAATGATGCCCACTCAGCACGTATGCGGGTGACCGGTTGAACTTGTTAAAAAGGTAAAACCTAAAAAAATTGCAAATTTGCGGTATAAACAAATCAAAATTCTGTCAAATGGTGAAACCGCAAATTCCTGACAAATTATCTTTTCTCGTTGTTCATATAACGAAACCCACTCAAAACACACGTGGCGGTGACCGGTTGAACTTGTTAAAAGGGTAAAACTGAAAAAAAAAAAAAAATTGCAAATTTGCGGTATTAATGAACAAAAATTCCTGACAAAGTGTCTTTTCTCGTTGTTGATATAACTCTTGTTTGCAAGGATGTTTGTGAGTGTAGTGACAATGTTATTAAGCTTCACTTAATAAGTGCCTTTCCCACAAAAAACTCCTTTATCCTGATGTCATTCAAGCGTTACACATGTTTTTTTAACTATGTGTTTGCCATCAATGGCGGAGCCAATGCAGGGGCATGCCGGTGCACTGCCTCCCCCAAGAGTTTCAATTTATATAGCTGTAAAGCCTAATAGCCATAAACGTATAATCTACATTGACTGGTTGTTAATTCATTTAAGCCCGTTGCCACCCCTAACACTTAATAGATTTTTTTATATATTAAATAATTATGCATTCTCTGTGTATAGAACTTACATGCCCCTTTTGTGGTTAAAGAATGGACACGCCCCTTTATCTTTCAAAATCATTTTTTTAAACAAATTACAAATTAACAAATAATGACAGACAATTATCGATTTTTGTTTTCAGGTTTTCATTTTATTCAAAAAGTTATCACAAAAGATAATCTGAATTTAAAATTCAAAGTCTCAAAAATCATAATTAGAAATTTGACTCTACCAAAAATTTAAAATACTTATGTTCAAGAAAACACATAACGTTTTTTTAAATCCACAAAATGTTAAAGAAGAAAAATCTCAAATTAAAAAATATAAACATTAACCACTCTATGTCATCTCCGCACCATCCATCAATCCCTCATAACACCGATAATAATTCGCCGTTCGTAAATCGTTACTCTCTGTAGACGTTGTCTTATTGTCTTGAGATCTCATCGGTTTCCATCTTGAACTCTCGACCTCTCGTTGTATGTAACTCTCTATTTTTTTCTCGCTTGCAAAATCTCTCTCTCTCTCTCTCTCTCTCTCTCTCTCTCTCTCACACACACACACACACACACACCTTGGCTCTATAGCTCTATATTTGACTATGTTTCTATGTAACTTTTATGCCTTAATTGTTCTTGAGTTTTTGGGGTTGTTAGTTATATATATATATATATATATATATATATATATATATATATATATATATATATATATATATATATATATATATATATATATATATATATATATATATTCTGATCTATGACTTGATTATTAACTTACTTGTTTAGATTATTGTCTTTAACTTAGAATTGTTAATTCTAATATTGCCAAAGAAAATATAGACGTAAGCCCCCTTTATATGAAACTCCTGCTCCGTCCCTATTTGCCTTCATGGCAGCACATTCATTTTTTTGCATGAGAAACAGTGTAATAATATTTGGTGCAAATAATGATTTGTTTGCAAGGGTGTTGAGACATTTGACTGTTGGATACTTCATACTTGGATGTGTAATCTCAATTTAGCTATAGCCTATTTATAATTTTTTTTGTTCTAGATTCTTGATAGTTTTTTTAATAAAATTCTGTTGTTCCATAAAAACGTTTATTTTTTAACTATTTAATTAAA
The DNA here is from genome assembly GCF_051521515.1 of Lactuca serriola. NCBI lineage: Eukaryota > Viridiplantae > Streptophyta > Magnoliopsida > Asterales > Asteraceae > Lactuca > Lactuca serriola. Next base: position 6,555,707 of record NC_136414.1, on the reverse strand, counting down.
CAAGTTATACAAAAACCAACATTTGATATTTTTGATTCGATATCAAGTAGTAACGCATGGTTCCAACTATTTTTTTTTAAACTTAATTATCAACTTTCAAAACATTTGTCAGTTAACTGTGTCATGTGTGTTGGAATGATGTCTCTTCTCATGCTGTTGATTGTACCCCTTCAATGGCAGATAAAAGATGTAGATTTAGGAATATGGTTAGATAAATATGTGTTAGCCGTTCTAAAAAAAGATTAAAGTAGCTTTGGAAAAAAATTCATTTCTTTGTTGGTGAATGATCCAGGTTTAACTTTGTTTTAGTAAATTACAACTTAGCTTCAAAATATATATACTAACGATGATATAAGAAAAACAAAAAATTCTTAGCTCTTATAAGTTATAATGATATAATTTGTGTATTAAGAATAAGCGTAACATATTTTAGATTTGAAAAAAAATCATCTTACATATCCAAATAATGTTAAACTAGTTGAACATAATTATGTACAAAAATTGAAGGAAGGCACGAAGATAGGTTTAGTGGTTTACACATTCATTGCAAAAAATACTATTCTACCATGTTATGTGAAGTGAGAGTAGATTAAAAAGAAAGAAAGCAATAAAAAACCAACTGGAGAAAACGACTACACAAAAACGGGTGTTAAAGCTGTTACAAAAACTTAAGCTCAGAAGTGCCTATTTTATCAATGTAAGAACATGACAACCTGATAGACCCCCCGCCATCAGAATAGACATAACATCATAGCTTGATATGCACCAGCCGGGAATCGAACCCGGGTCTGTACCGTGGCAGGGTACTATTCTACCACTAGACCACTGGTGCTTTTGTTTTACTATCTCGCTAATTTCTTTAGAATCTGTTACGTTTGAAAAATGAATTTCAAGTTTTTATTCACGAATATTTTAGTTTCTTATCAATGATATTGGAATACATTCTTGAGAATACTAAACATTTTTTTAAAAAAAAAACGCACAAATCTAATGAAACACTAATATATGAAAAAAGAAAAAAGAAACAAAGATCTCCCCATTCTTGGTTCTTCTGCTTATGCTCAATCTTCTTATTTTCTCAGACGACAATATAAAAGCGATCATATCATGTAAATGGAGAAGCATGATTAGTACTAATAGCCATTTTAATGGAGAAGCATGATTAGTACTAATAGCCATTTTGGTTTTGTCGCAATGGAAAGAAACATCACCAAGCATCATTAGTACTAACAGCCATATTTAATTTGATATTATTGATAGTATCTTGACCTCTTGTGATCTTGTTGTAAATAAATAAAAAGAAAAAAACAATATTGAAAAAGGAAAAAAGTTGAAAAAAAGGACCCCTCTAGTATAATCACCAGAGATAGGCGATAGTTATTCTTCCGGCTGAGTATAAAGATTTTGATCCCCCGGTTAGTGAGTCGTGAAAGCGCCTACCTTATGTTTAAGGACTGAGCTTTTGACTTTTGTAAAACAATTTATGTAATTTTGTCTATGTATTATAGTTGGACTAAAAAACTACATGTTTGCTAATTATAACATCTTTAGTTCAAAGGTTTTGTTTCTTACAAAGATTGTCCCTAATCCAAACTAAGATTTGCACTCTTCATCCCTCACCCCAACCCCAACTGCCGTTATGTGGCTTCCATTTAACTCCTCCTCATATGCCTTGCACATGTGACATGAGGGCATTTTGGTATTTTCACACGCTCACACATCCATTGTTATAGATTCCCTCCCTCCTCTTTGTTTGTATAAGGCTATATAGAAAACCGTATTATAAAAGAACGTACGTGTAATATTCCTCACAGGCTTGCAACAGGCATGTTATAGAAGGTAGCACGACACAAGTAAGTCAATATTTCCTTATCCTTTAGCTTGAACTCTATAGCAACTACTGTCAAATTCCTTCCACTCCTCACCACAGACGCATCAATCATCACTTCTGCCTGTTTGTTCATATACAAACAATTTGCATTTCAATATCATATCAACACTCAATACTCGATAATCACAACAGCTTTAATTGGATCAAACACATACTTGGTTCACAGCAGCAGCTAGATAAGAGACGCTCAATTCACCAAGAAAAAGCTCTTTATCTTTGTGTACAACAGTTCTAGCACAAGCTATGGCCACAATCTCTGCTATTGATCCAACTGCTCCTCCATGTAAAGTGTTATACCTATTCTGCACAGAGCCAAACACCCTTTACACAGATAAGTGATTGAAGAGATTCCAGAACTATAGAGCAACTAAAATTGGGATTTCAAAAGGGTTTTGGAAGTGAGTATCGTTCTTTTACGTTAAATTATATCGATCGTATCAACTATGATCTTGATCTATACTTTGACCAAATTCGAACGTGTAAAAGTAACCACAAATTACACAAACAAAATTCCAGGTTATCGACTAGAATAATAACGCAAACAGAAAATTTCACGGAATAAGTGAAATCACCGCTAGAGAAAGACAGAGAAATTACGCAAACGTATGGTTTGACGGTGAAGATGCAGGTTACACGGCCACGATGGATATGTTGAACTTTGAGCAGGCTGCGGATCAAATCGGAGTGGACTCCCTCACCTTCGTACTTCGCCGGAAGTACGAAGCTATCGCCGGCGCTTATGATGATTCCGTTGACCTTTGCGACGGTTTCCGAAGGCATCTCTCTAGATGCGACGCTTGCCGCCATTTCCCCAAATGGATTTTCCCTCTTGCTTGACAGATTTGCCGTTTGCGTCTACCACCAAATCCTTTACTTTTATTTGATGTGCAGTTCCAGTTTTTCATATTTTAGACCATCCGTCAATGTCATGGCCCCAAAATACGATAAAAGAAAAAAATCAGTCACACCAATATATAAGAAAAAATGTTTCATAACATAAAGTAAAACAAAAATACAAAAGTTGTGAAAGCAAATTTCATAATGTGAGTTTAAAAACTCGTTATAACATTCTTTTAGGGATTGTAGTAATTGTAAAGATAAATATTTAAAGGGATAATGACTTAGGAAGGTAATAACGTTTCTTTTTTGTCCATTTTAGGTCCCTAACGTATTTTTTGTGTGTATTACACCATTAAGGTTATTATAACCGTTTACAAATAGTCCTTTTAACAGGAAGAAGCCGGTAAAAGGATTATTTATAAACGGTTATAACAATCTTAATATACACAAAAAATACGCTAGGGACCTAATATGGACAAACGGGAAACATTATTACCCTCCTAAGTCATTATCCTATAAAACTAAAAACCCCTATAATAAATTTTTACTTTTTAAATAAGAAACTTATAGGTCTTGGGGTTGGTAGTTTGGATGTTTTTAACCTTTCTTTATAAATGGAAGTGTCGGTTTCTTAATGACAATGGAGCTCTTCGAGTTAAAATTGTCAAATTTTGTCATGGGGAAGGTGGTGTTTTTCGGACGATTCGAGAATAGGAATTGGAGGGGGTGTTTGGCAAAAGATTGTAGGATCCATTAATCACCTCCATGAGAATGGTTGTATTCCTTCTAATTACATGTATAGAGTGGTGGGCGATGAGACTCAAACGAGGTTCTAGAAGGATATTTGGTGCTTAGACATTCCTCTTAAGGAGCGGTTCGGGAGGCTCTTTGCTTTGACCTTTAATCAAGATGCTCGAATAAGTGAATAATGGGATCCCGGGGGGGGGGGGGGGGGGGTGTAATTTTCATTGGCGTCGGGGGATTAGAGGAGGGGCTGAATTGACCCAATTTGATTATCTTGTAGAAGGATGTTTGGTGCTTGAATATTCCTCTTAGGGAGCGGTTCGGGAGGCTCTTTGCTTTGGCCTTTAATCAAGATGCTCGAGTAAGTGAATAATGGGATCCGGAGGGATGTAATTTTCATTGGCCCAAGAGCCTCCCGAACCGCTCCCTAAGAGGAATATCCAAGCACCAAACATCCTTCTAGAACCTCGTTTGAGTCTTACTCCCACCACTCTATACATGTAATTAGAAGGAATACAATCATTCTCATGGAGGTGATTAATGGATCCTACAATCTTTTTCCAAACACCCCCTCTAATTCCTATTCTCGAATCTTCCGAAAAACCACCACCTTCCCTATGACAAAATTTGACAATTTTAACCCTAAGAGCTCTCTTGTCAATAAGAAACCGCCACTTCCATTTATAAAGAAGACCAAGGTTAAAAACATCCAAACTACCAACCTCAAGACCTACAAGTTTCTTATTTAAAAAGTAAAAATTTACTATAGGGGTTTATAGTTTTATGGGATAATGACTTAGGAGGGTAATAACATTTCCCGTTTGTTCATATTAGGTCCCCCAACGTATTTTTTGTGTATATTACACCATTAAGGTTGTTATAACCGTTTATAAATAATCCTTTTACCGGCTTCTTCCTGTTAAAAGGACTATTTGTAAACGGTTATAATAACCTTAATGGTGTAATACGCACAAAAAATACGTTAGGGACCTAAAATGAACAAACAGGAAACGTTATTACCCTCCTAAGTCATTATCCCATATTTAAAGGCTCAAGAGAATTGTCTTTATATCTGTTTATCTTCTCATGGTTTTTGTATGCCCCAAATCGCTTCACTTTTCTTTTCTTGGTATTCTGCAATCAATATTTTCTTTTCAAAAGCCACCAACATCTTATATACGGTAGGAAGTTTTTATCTATTGTATTTTAGGAGGTGTTTGACTTAGTTTTTCACAGTCCAAAAGTTCTTTTTGCAAAAGAAAAAAAGTAAAATATGTTTGGCAAAAGTTATTTTTTGAGTTTTATACAAGGAAAATGAACTTTTTGGAAAAGTCAGGAAATTCTGATTTTTTGTAACTTTTCCAAAAAAGACTTTTGGGCTGTGAAAAGCTAAGTCAAACACCCTCTTAAATTGAAAAGACAAACAATCATATTGGCAAAAATAATATTCAAAATTATATGTTGATAGTTGCAGATAATAAATCCAATGATTATTAATATAGTTATCAAGTTTCATCTTAAAACTAGATCAATCATCCGCGATCAGATCTGATTATAAGAAATGTAAAAGAAAGATTGTTCTGTTGTCGGACGAAATTAAAATACGAAATAGTAAAGTAAAACCAACCTCATAGTTGTTGATGACGACTCGTGTAAGACTTCACGAAGGCCAAAGAAACCAGACCTGTTGAAAATACCTAATACCCGATTACCCGACCCGACCCGTTTTGAATTCGGGTAGATTAGGTCGGGTAAATTGGGTTTCGGGTTTGAAATTCGGGTAATCGGGTAACCCGATATTTAAATAGGTCGTTTATTGGGTAGGTTTAAAAAAATTCGGGTACACCCAAATACCCGATTTAGAAAAAAAAAAAAACTATAATAACTATTAAAGTTGTATCATTATTTTACATAATTAGTGTTCCTTATAGTTTAAACCAAATGTTATATGGCTTCGTTATTTGAATGGTATATAATAAATACAAAAGAAATTGTTAAAAATGAAATCAAGTTTTGAACAAAAATATTACAACAAATATAACGAAAATTAATAAGATGTTAGATTCTCTTTCATTTTCTTTGTGCACTAAGGATCTATTTCTTTTTTTCAACTATGTACATGTTTGTTTTTTTGTCATTTTTTTCTTTGTGAATTGAAATATAGGTATATAATTGGTCCTGCGATTTAAATAACATGCTAAATTTGTTTATTTATAACTTTTATGTATTCATCTTTTGCATTAAATCATATAACATGTTTGGTTAATTGAAATTTGATCAAACATTGATCATGTACTCCATAAACAGTTTTTTTTTTATCAAAATTTAAAATGGAATGCAAAAATCACATAACTTATTGTAATGAATTGTATTGTTATCGTATATGTACTTGTTAATTGTATGAAATATTTTGTTATCTAATTTTTTATTAAAGCAACCGAAATGTAAAAAAGAATTTTTAAAAAAATCAAAAGTGACACTTAAGTAATTTTCGGGTATACCCGAAAATACATGACCCGACCTAAAACCCGAATACCCGAAACCCGCGAACCCGAATTACAATATAGGTCGGGTATCGGGTATTATTATTTTAAGGAAATACCCTAACTACCTGACCCGTTCTACCCGAAACCCGAAAATTTTACCCGAGCAACACCCCTAAAAGAAACTCCTATCCTTAAAGGTTTTTACGTCGCTCTAAGTTTGTAAGCTTCAAAGTAAAAGCCAAGATTTGATGCAGAATATCCCTCGTTCCAACAACTATAGAATAAGAGATAAACGCAAAGCGATTAATCGGATAACAAAAGGAACTAGATTTTGTGTGTGGAATACAGATCCATGAGAGCTATATTTATAGCTGCAGACACCTTAGAAGATAACAAAATAGTTGGATATGTGATGAGGATAACCCTATCACGGTTGGCCATGTGTCATGTCAAGTCTCTCTTCATCTACAGCTGCTTGCTTCACTTGATAAAATGGGTGACTAATGGTTTCAACAGTCTTACACAAGTCGACATCAACAACTATGAGGTGACTAACGGTTTCATGAATGGGATTATGCCCTCACTTGATAAAATAGGTGACTAATGGTTTCAGCAGCGCTTCGCTTCACACTTTTAAAGAGGCCTATACGTATAGAGCACTAAACCTTAGTCTAGTTTTATAATCCTAGTGACTATAATAATTATATGTAACATCCATAAATTTTACGTCAAATTTAAACTTTTTCAATCATAAATAAAACCGTAAAGCATCGTTTACAAAATGTTTTTAAATCATTTTCCATCAGAGTGTCCCAAAAATCATAACATAAGGATGAGGAGCGGTACGGTCACGCCTTCGCCTTTCCATGGACTCCTGAAGTACCTGAAACAATAAACTGAAAACTGTAAGCCCGAGGGCTTAGTAAGCTACCCTGAAAATACCAATACCACACTAACAATACCATATCAGTAATAATCAATCAATCATCATGCATACTGGGCCATCGGCCTGGCTGGACCGCCCTATCGGGCTTACAGTCTGTCTGAATCTATCCTGAGCCTTCGGCATGACTGGTCCGCCACGTGGGCCTACAGTCTCCCCGGACCGCTCATAGGGTATGTTAGCCTTCAGCACAAAGCAGGACCGCCTCAACCCAACCAACAAGCAAATAACCATGTGCGCATAGCTATCATATACTAGCATATACAAACATCAAGCATATCTATCTCACTGATCATAATCATAGAATTCTCCTGTAACTAGAGTACCGACCTATCAGGTCTCTAACACACCAATCTCTATGGATCATAAAAGCATAACATATTGTCTACCTCGATTTTGAACTAACAAATCATAACCACATGCAACATACCATAACAATAACAACTAAAGGGTCGGCCTTGGTGTCGTAGACCCTATCGATATAGTGATGATAACTCACCTCGTAGATGTCGACACGAAAGGTAAACTCCAACTCTCGGATCACTTAACATAGGTTCCACCACCTATCATCATAGTACATCATACGCATAAGTCCTTAACCTTACGAGGTACTTAATAAACCACTAGTCAACCCTTGGTCAAAGTCAAAGTCCTCAATCAAGGTCAACAGTCCATGTTGACCTTAAATCGCCGAGTACCCTTGGCTACTCGCCGAGTTTCCCCGAAGTACATTCCAACTCGCCGAGTCATCGGAGTGACTCGTCGAGTTCCTTTGATCCTCGATCAAACTTAAGGTCACACGTAGAGTTCCCTCCTTGCAACTCGACAGATACATACGCATACATAATCTAGGGAAAACTCATCCGACTCGCCGAGTTGTTCTTCAACTCGTCGAGTCTTATGGTGACCTTCATCGGGCTCGCCGAGTTATTTATCCAACTCGTCGACTTCACGACCATCTTCATATGACTCGCTGAGTCATCTTGCGACTCGCCGAGTCCATTCAGTTCTTTTTACATACAGACTTGATTTGAGCCATGCAGTGGCCCCAAATCACAGATCCAAGCTTCTAGGGCATACTTATCACGTAAAGTTGCAAACTTTACGTGCATGCATGGCTATAAAGGCTCTAAATGTCTATTTTAAGTCGTTAATGAAGCTTCGAGTCTAAGAGGGACCTCAATCACAACCAATACAACAACTTTATGATTCTAGCATCCAGGGAGGGTCCAAATTTGAAGTTACAACCTCAGATCTAGCCCATTGCTCAACCTTTCAACTTAATACTTCACCAAAAACCCTAAAACTCAACAATGCAAGAGATTCACAATAAGAAAGGCGATTTGGTTACCTCCAGAAGACGATGACTGAGATAAGAGCTGATTTCCACACTCCACTTGCTCCAATACCCTTCTCCTCTAAGCCTTCTCTCTCCAAAATCCTCTTTTCAAGCTTCAATCACACAATGGAACACACACACACGTGTCTTCATCTGCCTCTTCTAGAAGCTGCCACGTGTCTCAATCTCGTGGTGCCACGTCACATTGTCTCGCAGAGAATGGAACAACATAACATGGACACGTGCCACCTCTAACAGCTGCCACACCATCAGACTAAGTAATTTTTGCACATCTTGGATGGCTATAACTTTTACATACGAGCTCCGTTTTCAACGTTCTTTATATCCCAAAATCCTCTCGACGAGCTCTACAACTTTCCTTTAGATCACAACAGCAAATTCTTACTCCATTTTAAATTCATATTTTAATAGAGATTAGACTATTAAAGTTTATGCGAAAATCATAACTCTTTCATACGAACTTCATTCTTGACTGTCTTTATATCAACGAGTTCATATTTACGAGATCTTCAATTCTCGTTTAGATTGTTTTGGCTAACACTCAACAAATTTAAATTTCGATATATGTGTCGCACACTGCTATACTGAAACTTCGAAAAATCATAACTTCCTCATACGAAGTCAGATTTAGCCGTTCTTAATATATGTACGTTTTCGCTTTTACGAATACTACAACTTTCATTTTGTTTACTTACGATAATAAGCAACCTATCTTCGATTCACTTTTTATGACGCACATATCTGTGTTGGGTTGATCGTGAAATTTTGAAGAAGCATAACTTTTTCATACGAAGTTGGATTTAAGCGCTCCTTATATCCACGAGATATTAATTACGATACATCTTTAGCTAAGATTATTTATTATATCTTAAACGTCTAGCCCGAAATTGCGGACGTTACACCACATGGCTGCCATTGTGGTAGCTGACTGAGCTTAATGGCTGACGTGGTTTTCCACCCTCTCACATTGACCCTTTATCTTCTCTATCGTTCTTCTTGTTCAACATCTATCTTTCTTAGTTGCATAATCAAACATCCTTGCCGCCATCAATAGATCTTCAATTTACTCACTTCTTCCCTTTTCTCCCCCTTATTCTTCCTTTCTCATTCAGAAGGATCTAAGATGCCATAAAGCAAGTTTCAGAAGGGTTCAAAAAGATGGTTTCAGTGACGTTTTTAGATTGAAAGCTCTTTTAATCCTAGATAAAACACTCATCCTTTGTATTTGACTTTTTTCCTTGTACTCATTTGATGGTGATTCGAAGCTTAAACGATAACCACTTAATATATTAAAAACTCAAAACAAAATACATTTCTAAACCTCCAAAGCCAACAAAAACTTTATGTGGAAATGTCATATTCTATAACTGTGCTTCTTAATCTTTGGTTTAATTATTTATAAATAGAAGTTAAGCTATAGCTTATTGGTTCTTTAGTTAACAAGAGGAGTTAAGGGTCATTGTTAGGGGAGAAAGGTCTCTATGAAAATTTTCTTGGTGCTAGAATGCATTAAAATGTTGATATATATTCTTCATCGTGTGAGTGAACCTTCAACACAATATGACCCTTGACAATTATCCCCAACTTAAATTAAATTTAGTCCCAAATGTTTGCTAATTATAACACCTTTTAGTTCAAATATTTTGTTTCTTGCAAAGTTTGTCCCTTTGATGGCTTCTTGGTTAACGAGAAGAGTTAAGGGTCATTATTATGGGAAAAACGTCATTATTATGATTTTCTTGGTACTAGAATGCATTAAAACATTGATAGATCTTCCTCATCGTGTAGGTGGACATTCAACAGGTAAAACCACAATATGAACCCTGAAGATCGTTCCTAATCCAAACTAAAATTTGGTCACGGATGTTTGGTAATCATAACACCTTTAGTTCAAAGGTTTTGTTACTTGTATTATATTATAAATTGAGTTACTAGTAGTTCCTGATATATATTAAATTTGATTTTTATGTTTCAATAACTTAAAACACAATAACATGATGAAATAAAGCACATAATTGAGATATATATTACAATTAATCTGTAATATTTGTATAATATATTAATATTCCTCATAGGTTTGCAACAGGCATGTTATAGAAGGTAGCACGACACAAGTAAGTCAATATTTCCTTATCCTTTAGCTTGAACTCTATAGCAACTACTGTCAAATTCCTTCCACTCCTCACCACAGACGCATCAATCATCACTTCTGCCTGTTTGTTCATATACAAACAATTTGCATTTCAATATCATATCAACACTCAATACTCGATAATCACAACAGCTTTAATTGGATCAAACACATACTTGGTTCACAGCAGCAGCTAGATAAGAGACGCTCAATTCACCAAGAAAAAGCTCTTTATCTTTGTGTACAACAGTTCTAGCACAAGCTATGGCCACAATCTCTGCTATTGATCCAACTGCTCCTCCATGTAAAGTGTTGTAAGCGTTCTGAAGTAACAATGAACATGACATTACAGCATCATAAACCCAAATTTCAACACGAGTTTGGAAGTTAATATCACTTTATTAGGTTAAATTCGACTATTCATATGAACTGAATTGATGATAGAGATTCCACCATTTATAGAGGAACTAAATCGAGATTTCGACTGCAATTTCGAACTTATTCCAACGATCGTGTGACCTCGATCTATAGTTTGACCAAATTCGAATTTACCAAAATAACCACAAATTACAGAAATAAATAGAAACATTGAGGGAGGGAAATAAATCGTTATCAAAGAACTGTAATCACAGATAGAGGGAGAGAGAGATATATAGAGATAGAGGGAGAGAGATAAATTACGCAAACGTATGGTTTGACGGTGAGGATGCAGGTTAGCCGGCCACGATGGATGTGTTGAACTTTAAGCAGGCTTCGGATCAAATCGGGGTGGACTCGCTCGCCTTCATACTTCTCTGGAACTACGGAGCCACCGCCGACGCTCATGAAGAATCCAGTGACCTTTGCGACGGTTTCCGGAGGCATCTCTTTCGATACGACGGTTGCCGCCATTTCCCCCCAAATGATTTGTTGCTCTTTCTTGATCAGATTTGTATCAACCAACCTACGGTGATAATCAGCTCTAATTTTGTTTAATGTGCAATTTCAGTCCTTTAAATTTTAAAGCTATGCTGTGATTGTCCTTATATAAAATATGCTTAACATAATTGGATGTTTGTAATGACAATCAAGTGATCAACAACGTTTTCTTACTTTCAATATACTCTAAAAATGTATCAATATCTATAAAATCTAACCATTTTTTTCAAGACACTATATAATCATTTATAAAGTAGCTGCTCACATGGCAATTTTAGTATTCGGTAGGTTTGTTTTTTTTTATCCACCTAAATTTTCAATATTTAGTAGAAATTGTATACCTAAAAAACTTAAGACTGGCATAAAAAAAATTAAAAGACTATAGCTGGACAAACATTATTTAATTCAAGAACATATATTTATAACGTATAGTTATTCTAACTAATAATAACGCATCATTAATCTATTCGATAGTAATTTTAACAAACGTATCACAATATTATAATTATCTATTTTTTAATAGGCTCATATTAATTATCATCGTACAACAAATAAGAAGATAAACGGGTAACAAGTTGCGCCACTAAGGAGCTGTTTGTTTACCTCTTAATTGTAAAAATTAAGAGGCAATGTCTTAAAAATTTAGATTAAGATTGTTTGTTTGCCTCTTAATATTTACCTTTTAAAACTCTAAATACCTCTTAATTTTTCAGATATTAAACATCATCTGAATTTAAACAAAAAAGACGCGTTCCCAATATACCCTAACATCGACCCTTCACCAAAACACGCCTCCTCTTCTCCTCCCCCTCTGTGCGATTCTTCTTCCCTTCACAACCTGATTCGCCTGCGAAGCTGCTCCCCGACTACACCTCGACGCAACCTCCGACTACATCTCTCTAAGACACAACCTCCGACTACACCTCGACGCAACCTTCGCCTGCAGCAGCTTCACCTCCAGCTCTGATGATTGCAGGTCCGCTTATCGTTCTTCCTTTATGAACAATTTCTTTGATTTTAGTCAGAGCTCTAACTTCCGATAATCGATTGATTGATTATGCAAGTTTCTTATTGATTGATATGGGGTGATAATCTATTGGTTAAAATTACAGATTCTGATAATCGACTATCACAAAGACACAAACTTGTTTCTCTTTGGCAGGTACATGAAAACCGATTCTTAGAAATATATAGTTTTCTTCTTCTTCTTTTTTTTTTTTTTTTGCCCTAGAACTCGATTACCAATCCTCTGTTTGATTTTATCTGTATTTCATGCACAATTGTTTTGATTTTCTTTGTATTTCATGCCCGATCCTATACTGGGTCGTCATAGGATACATTGGGTCGTCATAGGATACATGTATTTGTTTCAAGATTTGTCTCTCAAATTGTTTATATTACATAGAAGATGATAAAATTTGATAAAACCTGTAATTACTAGTATCAAGGTTCAAGAAAATATGATTATTGTTTGAAATCTTAAGATAGAAGATGATAAAACAGCTAATTGTTTGGGGAATCTGAAATAGACCACAAAGATACATATGTTTGGTGAATGAAATTGTATATTTGATCTGTGAACTTTAAAAAATCAAGTTTGAAAAATATGTTGTTCTTTAAAGGATGCTTATACAGTAGGATACTGTTGGTGAAGAAGGGTTCAAGACAATCACCAGTAGCTAACAACATATCATTGATTTGGAACACAAAGAATGAATGGGGTTGTATACATGTAATGTGATCCATATAAGCATAGAGTTCAAGTTGTTTTCATAGCTATTGTAAGATTGTTTTTGTAAGGATTAAATACATGAACTAGCAATGTACTTTTATTGATTTATTTATTATAACATCATACTTTCATCTCTTTATATTAGAGCATTGTTTGATTTGATTTTTGTCAAGTATTTATGTTTGATTTGATTTTTATTTAATTTGGATTTTGTATTGTGTTTATATTTTTTTATAATTATGTAAGAAGTTGGTTTGGTTATTTTATAAACATAAACTTTGAATTCAACAAAAAAAAAATACACTGAAGGGTAAAATGGTCATTTTATAATTCATCACAGAAATTCAGAGGTTCCAACCAAACAACATGTTAAAAATTCAGATCTTAAAGTTTCAGACCCTCTTAGAAATTCAGACCTCTTAAAAATCCAGATCTTAAAAATTCAAATCCTGCGAAACAACCCCTAAGCCTTTTTGTATGGTAAAACCAATTTTTTTGAAGATTACATCCATAGATCTAGGAGATATAACATTGCTATACATGATCTATTGTACTCTACTAAGAAACTCTACTGCATCCATAGATATAAGGAATATAACATTGATATGCATAATCCGTTGTACTTTACTAAATAAATGAAATAAATAGGAGATGATGTCTTATAAATAGTAAAATGAGAGAATCCTTTGAAATAATTTTGTGGTTGACGGTTTTATAACTCAACTAATGAATTAAAAGTGATTAGTCGGAGTGCATTTTAATTTTAAATTGGTTGTTGTATGTTTTTTTTAAAGATTCAATATATATGCTTATAAAAAATGTTTTTTTAACGGTTTAACTAGTCTGATTGAACCGGTTTTTAGATAAATCCATTTCGTCACATTATGATGTTGAAAAATTGATTGTGTTTGGTATTTATAAAATTGAATTCAGGGGGAAAAGGAAAGGAAAACACTCTTAAGTGGTCCACTTTCAAGGGTCATCGAGCAAACACACTTTATATAAGGTTATTTCAAAGGATTCTTAGGTATACTCACAACATCATCACATCAAATTTGTTGTCACGTCATCATTACATTCACACAATACCATTATAAAATATTCACCACTCTATATCACCATATTTATTTATTTATTAATTATTTAAAAAAAACATTTTTTAATTGATATAAAGACAAGAAATAGATATAAAAAATAATAGAAAGAAAGACACATAACAGGGCAAACGAGTGTTCCTTTATGTGGTGTAAACCACATTTCACCACAGTGTGCGGTGCCACGTCAAGACAGAGGTGGTGTGCATCTTGTCACCTCATCGCAACCCATGCGGCGTTGCAAAATATATTGAATGGCCTAAACAATAAAGTGTGAGGCATAAATGACAATTTGTGTGTGTACCATGTATATGTGTCAAACACAAATTTACACGATACGCACGGATAAACACATTTTAACCGTGTTATACAAAAACACAGATAATCATTACATTATGCGGATTTAATTCATGTATATATGTTGTGTCGTGTGTTTATACATGTTTATATGTGTCGCTTGTTCATATTTAAACAAGTAAACTCATGTTTAAAACGCGTAAGACACGAAACACAAATTTAAAATTCATATCCACACAATTAGACACAAAACATGAATTTCCAAAACTCATAAACGAAAAACTTGTGTTGTGTATCAAATTGTGGCCACACCCATTGGCTTGAATATATATATATATATATATATATATATATATATATATATATATATATATATATATATATATATATATATATATATATATATAGGGTTAAGTTCATGTGAGACGACCTAATTTTGTGAGACCGTGAGATGCATTTTTTTTATTTTTTTTTAGTTAATTCAAGTTCCGAAAATAATATTTAAAAAAATAATATTTGGATTTTACCATTTATTTTGCATTTCAAAATTATTTTTTAGAATATGTACAGTGTAATATTCTATTAGAAAATTTCACATACTTTTCAGAAAAAATGGAATTTTTTTTGAATTTTTTTCATTTTTTTTAGTTAATTCAAGTTCCGAAAATAATATTTAAAAAAAGAATTTTTAGATTTTTCCATTTATTTTGCATTTTAAAATTATTTTTTAGAATATGTTAGTGTAATATTCTATTAGAATATTTCACGTATTTTTCAAAAAAAAAAATAGGATTTTTTTTATTTATTTATTTTTTTAGTTAATTGAAGTTCCGAAAATAATATTTAAAAAAAGAATTTTTGGATTTTTCTATTTATTTTGCATTTTAAAATTATTTTTAGATTTGGTCTCACGGTCTTACAAAATTAGAATGGTCTCAAATGAACCTGAACCTATATATATATATATATATATATATATATATATATATATATATATATATATATATATATATATATATATATATATATATATATATATATATATATATATATATATATATATATATATACTAATAAAAAATACCTCTTTTGTCATGTGTCATCATATTAGACATTTTAATTAATGTTGCCACTTGTCAATTTATTAGTTTTCCATTTTAAATTTATTAGACCTCCTCATTAATGTGATTTTATTTTAAATTTTAAATTTTAAATTATTATTTTCATTAATTCACAAATAAAAAATATCTAATATATATTAAAAATTAATTTTATATATTTAATTGAATCAATGATTACAATTTCACATAACTAATAAAAATATCTCTTAAATTAATATTTTATTTAAAATAACTTATTAATAATTTTGAGTTTTTACTATAAAAGTTTGATTAATTTTATAACCGTGGTTCTCACGGGTTATAAACTAATATATATATATAGATGGATGGTAATTTAGTGATTATCTTGATAAGAGTATCGTATAATATCTTTACACATGTAATCGTATTTTAAATATATATAGAGATGGATGGTAATTTAGTGATTATCTTGGTAAGAGTATTGTATAATATCTTTACACATGTAATCGTATTTTAAATATATATAGAGATGGATGGTAATTTAGTGATTATCTTGGTAAGAGTATTGTATAATATCTTTACACATGTAATCGTATTTTAAATATATATAGAGATGGATGGTAATTTAGTGATTATCTTGGTAAGAGTATCGTATAATATCTTTACACATGTAATCGTATTTTAAAAATAGTAAGTATTTTTTTCATCTCGAAAATCAAACATTAATAACACCAGCATTAAATTTTGTAATAAATACCTACAACTTTTACATTCCTATAAATATACCCAAAACTTACTTTCCCATGCCATCAGACAAGCTTTAATCTACAAAATAGTCCAACATTTTGGGGCAACCTGAGAATACGAACACAAAAACGATCAAAAATGGGTAAACTAAAGTCAATCTTGCTTCTGCTTATGGCGATGGTGGTTGCATCAATGGAGTTCTATCAATCGGCGGCAAGAGAGCATGTCGTCGGCGATTCCTTCGGGTGGATCGTGCCACCAAATGATGACTTCTACATTATTTGGTCACTGCACAATGTCTTCAAATTCAATGACGCGCTTATCTTTAATTTCGCCAACGGATCTCATACTGTTGCAGAAGTGACGAAGGAGGCGTATCGGAACTGCGACGCCGGAAACCCCATCTCGCTCCATACCACCAGCCCCGCTAGATTCACCATTAACAGCCTTGGCAACCATTTTTACATCTGCACAATAGGCCCACATTGCAATTCCCATCAGAAATTAGCGATTAGGGTTACCCCCACTGCTAACAACTCGTCTGCATTGTTGCCGCATTGATTTTATATGTGTTATTGAATTAATACGAGGAAGTTCTACTTCGATAATTATACATTTTCATATCGTTGTTACTAGGCGTTGATGATGGATACAATAAAAATATGGATAAAATATGATTCTGTAATGGTGGTGAAGTTAAGAAGAAGATGGCTCCTATATCATTTTTAATAATTATAATTAATTAAATTAAATGAAAAATACAGTGGTTAAATTAGTCATTTTAATCTCAATATAATCAAAACCAGAATAAAGCTCTGTTTTTTGCAAAACCAGACACAGCCAAAGAAAATTTATCATTTTATTTCAATAAATTTCTAAAATCTGACCCTAGCTACACTCCTAGATTTTATGAGGTTTTCCATTTCAAATAGTAAATTGAAATAAATTTATCCTCTCTTTTTTTCACTTCTAAAACCACCGAATATGTCTCACGACCTTCAATAATACAACACACATAAATATATATATTTGAATTTTGAAGCAGTCTTTTCTTTCATAGAGGAGAAAAACTCCCAAAAAAAAAAAATCGAAATCTTGTTATCTTACCATTAATCATGCCAGAAGGAACGCTTGAAGTTCTTGTCGTAAGCGCCAAAGGCCTGGAGAACGCGGATGTCCTATGTAAGCCCTTTCAAATAACAGATTAATTTAAATTTGCATGTTAATTTATAGGGATCGTTTAATTATAAAAGAAGAGTATATATAAGTTGATTAATTTGTTGCAGGCAACATGGACCCATATGTTATTATAACGTACAGGAGTCAGGAAAAGAAAAGCAATGTTGCATCAGGCACGTATTTTTTTTTTATAGGTTTTTGTGATATACCAGAACGAATGTTTAAAAAATATATAAAAAACATACGTATATGTTAATAATATGTAGGTAAAGGATCTAACCCTGAATGGAACGAGACATTTTTGTTTGATGTTTCGAGTAAAGAGACAGCGGATTTAAAGATCAAAATAATGGATAGCGATACCGGTAATGCAGATGATCTTGTTGGCCATGCTAGGTAAGTTGCATATATTCTTTCATTTATTTACATATAATAATAATAATAATGATAATAATAATAATAAGTATAAAATTTAAAGTTTGGGTTTTCTGCACACTCCTAGGGGTTTGAGGGCGAGTGCAAGGCCCTGTTCTATTTTTTTGGCGAATTTTTGTCCTATTAACATAAGTCAGTTCAATGAATGTTAAAGACATGTTATGTCTTGTGTTACAAATTGGACATGAAAAACCGGATTGAATGTGTGATGTTGTGAACTTGTTTAGTATCTCGTTGGATGCATTGTTTCATGATGGAGACATCCCAGCAAAATCATATAATGTAATGAAGGACGATGCATACTGTGGAGAGATTAGAGTTGGCCTTAACTTTACAGCCCAGGTTCATGTTGTTCATTACTTGCAGATATTGTAGCATTCACATGAGCAATAATGAACGATTTTTTTTTTTAAATGTTTCAGAGAAGTCGAGGTTTTGATCCAACAGATGGGAATATGGGTGGTTGGAAGCAATCAAGCCATGATTGAGCATGCATAAAATTGTGATTGTGGTTGTGATCTTCCATCAGAAATGTAATTTGTTTCATTAATTCAATGTTAAAAACCATATGTAAGTATATATAGGTACAATACAAAAACCATCATGTAAGACATTTTGCTCTTGAATTTTATGTAACTTGTATATTATTATGTTAAAGACAAGTCTATACAGCCTATTGACTTTAGCAAAGTGTTGTTGTCTTGAAAGTTGGAAAGGAAAGAGGAGTTCAAATGCACCTTATATTGATCCTCTAAACTCTAAGACTAGAGGGTGTGGGGTGCGGTTTCAGCTGATGTGGCATTGAAACACCACCCCCTCCCTGCGGTTTCAAAGTGCGGTTTTGAGACTGCGGTAAGAATTGGGAGCGCTCCCTTTCTCTCTCTCTCTCTCTCTCTCTCTCTCTCTCTTCCTTTATCTCTCTGTCTCTCTCTCTCTTCCTTTATCTCTCTGTCTCTCTCTTCTTTCTCTCCCTCTTCCACTCCTTGGGTGTTGTAACAAACTGTAGTAAAAGGAGGGAGTGTGGCACCACTCCCTCCAGTCTAAGGCGTGCATCGGATCAAGACTAAAACCAATGACACACAAATTGCAATTTATCTTCTCACCCAACTAAAATGATAAAAAAAAGGTATTCATGTATAATGTATTTTGCTCAAATAAGAAATTGCCGCACTTTGCTACACCTTTTTTGAGTGGGATAAAAAATAACAGTTTTTTCATTTCCAATTTTGTAAGTCCAATGCCAAACCTAGTACAAGACAAGATAGTCATGTTCTGTCATGTCATGTTAAAGTCTATTAACGGGCCTTAATTTTCAAATTACATCCTAAATTGCTAATCACATTACAATCAAAAGGTCAAAAAGATAAATACAAGTTATCACACAAAGAATTGTAAATTACAAGATCACTAATAAATAACAATTCAACGAAAACGAATAAAGAGATGCAAGTCAAGAACAAACGAGCAAGACATACATAAACAACTTCATTATGCACCTTTCCAAAGGGTAAATCCGTCTTTTTTACTCGGAGTGGTCAACCCGAGCTCTTTACGTTGTTCTTCATTCGGGACGGGGCTCACGAACCCGGTCCCTACAAAATGCATAAAAGCAGATGCGTCTTCAAGATTCCTATTAAAACTCAATGATGATGTCATAAAACTGGTTTTGGAATCTGATTTTTTGGGTTTCTTTTCGGGCGCCTTGTTTAGCTCTGCACAATTCAGAAACCTTGTGGTGGCAGCATCCCATGAGAGCTCATGCATTTGTGAATCGGTCAGTGGGGCAGGTTGTTCGGTCAGCGCCTGGCGTGTCCCTTTGACGAAACTGTCCCCGTCCTTGAAGGTTCGGCAATTGGGAAACTGCTTGAAGAATTCGTTCGAGACGTGATCTGCGCAAATGACGATTTTGCCCATGGCCAATGCTTCTGCTGTTGTTGTGCAGACCACGTCGGTTGTGCTTGGGTTCATGAACACTTTGTAGCTGTCATACCAATCAGATTCAATAATTTAAAGAATTGTAAACAAAGAGGGTAAAATGGTCATTTTACTTACTCGTGAAACAAAGGGTCTGCATGATCACGTCCGGGATTAACCCTAATGGTTAAATTCAATTTCTCAGCAGCTTCTTGAATCTGAACAGAGTCTTCACCAGTGCCAAATAAATCAACTTCAAGTCCATCAAGTTCCTTTTGATGATCACCAAGAAGCTCAAGCAGCTCCTTGTAGCCTTTACTCCACACCATTTTCCCAATAAAATATGCACCTTTTGAAAACGCCTTCTGTTCTTCTCTCTTTTTCATCCCAATTTCAAGAAACTTAGGGTTAACACCATGAACATTGCAGATAATTGATCTTGGGAGATCCTGTGTAGCACCAGATAACCGTATCACCTGCCACAAAGATTTGTGATATGTCATCAAGAAACAGTCATTGTATATACATAAAGCTTTGTTTCTTTTCTTCCAACAAACAATTTTCAATGTGAGAGGAGTTGGGAGGAAAAAAGAAGGGAAAATACATTAAGTAAAAAAGAAAGAGGCCCAAAGGCAATCAATCTATGCAAGAACATGAGAAACTATGTTTTTTCCAGTAATAATTACCTTGTGACAATATATATCGACCACCCATCTATTCATGTACTTGAGAAGAAATGCATAGGCACGTCCATTTTTCTCTCTTTTCACATACTCCAAATAATTCGTATGAACAATTCCTATAACAAGGCGGAATTTAATCTTCCATCTTTTACCATGGTGATACCATGTTAAATGCTCGGGTTCCTCAAGAACAGCAATATCTGATTCTGAATCCGGAATGCTCTCTGTTATGTCCCCAAGAGCAAGAATGCTTCTTTTACTTCTAGAAAACTTCAAAAATCACAAAAGTATTTACTCAAATTAGTTCAAAAATTAGAGTAAACAGTGAACATGGTACCCTGAAGTTTGCAATTTTCCTTGGTTGGGTCAAAAAAGGAATCTTTTTAATAAATACTTCTTCTTGACAGGTTTCATTCTGGTTTTGGTTTTGGTCCTTGGGGTTAACACCGTTAATTATGATCCATCAAGTATGTATAAAATGACTATTTTACCCTTCCCGTCATTTTACAAGGATTTAACAGACTTAAACTGAAGATGTTGTTAAAGTCAGGTACCAAAACCAGAATAAAACATGCTAATAAGGACCATTTTTGAAAGGAAAAAAAAATACATTTTTGGACTAAAACCAATAAGAACTGCAAACCACAGGGGCTATTTTTGAATTATCATGGAAAAAAAACTCTTTGCAGAATTTACCTTCCCTGGATAAAAACGTATATCAAAAGTACACAAAAGGTCAGTCCTTTTTTCAATCCATTCACGGACATATTTCTCTTGTTCTTTGGGTGTATCAAAAGTTATCTTGTCAGGGTATAGATATTCTTGATCATTCTTAGATAGCCATGGAATGACCAAAGTAACCTTTCTGTGTCCATCTTTTGCAAGATATGCAGCACGGAATAGAGGATTAACAGACGTTCCAGTCATCCATGGAAGACTTGCTGTGGTAAATATCGCGATATGCTCTTTTTTATCCATGTATATTCATTGACTTTATATACTATCAATAGGTTTTAGGTTCTAGATGTTGTATATAGGATTGTAGAACAAGTCCAAGACTGATAAATTGCTTATTTGAACTGCATCACAGAGTAACAATCAAACAAAAGCATTTATAACTTTTTGTAGCATATTCAAAAGTCCACATACAGACACAAATTTCAAAAATACTTACAGATAAACTGGAATCATGAACAATTGTCCCACTTTACAGACATCAAATTTCAAAAGTAGGGAGAAAGTTATCCTTCTTGTATGCAACTAAAACTAATGATGTGATCAAAAAACTTGTACAAATCAGTCGACATGAATTGGAAATAAAGTATAAAGAACCAGCTTTTTTCGTCAGAAATAACTCCTTTTGAATTAACATTTGATGGCATCAATAAATCTGATTAAAAACAGCAGTGTAAATAATAGCACTTAAAAAGAAGCCTCGTTTCTGTAACTTTTCATGTCTACACAACAATTAATCTCAAAAACTTCTAATAAGAGACTAATGATAAACACACGTGGATTTTCTAATTTCTAGATTCCAAAATAACAAAGTATTCTGGTTTTCTCCTTTTACGGAACTGAAGCTAAAGTTCCATAATAAGCAGGAGGGGAGCAAATTCAAGATTTATGAATCATATGGAAAACCCTAAAAACCCTTCGTTTTTGCATCATATAAACATTCCAAAACACAGACTCAATTTGAAGTTTACTTATGCTTAAGCCGGAACCATGAACAATAGTCCTGATTTAAGAGCATAGAATTCCAAAATTAAAATAGGAGAAAATTTATCAGTCTGCAAACTATCAAATATTCGAACAAATGACTCCATATGCAAATAAAAAGAACGTTTTTATGCATCAGAAAAACTCGTTCTTGCCTTTGTTTTCATGATGAACTAACATATGAGGGCACGAATAAGCAATCAACCATATAAACAAAATGGAATAAAGAACAGCAGAGTAAATGAAATCAAATCGGAAAAGAAGATCCAATCATGAAAGAAACGGTCTGTTACAAGTGAGATAAAAACGTACCTCTTACGGGAAACAAGGCATGGTTGGTAAACAAGAAAACTGTACGCAGCTTGATGAAGAAGACGAAGGAAGAAACGGGAACAATCAACGCTTAATGAGATGTTAAAGCAAAAGATGCGAATATTCAAAATAGAATTTCCTTCCTTTTATTGAAAAAAAATTGGTTAAATCAAGAATCCATAATTCCACATTATTGAGTTATATAATATAATATTATAATAACAAAAAATCGAAAAAAAAATGGTTAAATCAAGAATCCACAATTCCACATTATTGAGTTATATAATATAATATTATAATAACAAAAAATCAAAAACTTGACAATGATGCATCACAAGATATTTTTTTTAAATACATTCCTTAATATAAAAAATTAAAAGTATAATATCATACTAAATAAACAAAAAGATAGTATATAAATAAATACAATTATATTGCTATTTTATATATTTAAGTATTTATCTATTTATTTGCTAAATTTAAATCAAAAGAAATCGTGTTAGTATTTGAGTTTTTATAGCTTATAGAGGGTGTTAGGGATTGCTTTTGAAATGGTCTTTTGACTTTTTGGAAAAGCTAAAAGTAAAAAAAGATGTTTGGTAACTTAAGAAATCATTTTTAGATCAACTTTTTGTGACTTTTGGCAAGAACAAAAATGAGCTGTTTCAAAAGTCATAAATTAGTGACTTTTTGTGACTTTTAGGATTTTAGCTTTTAACTTTTCAAAAGATAAACCAAACACATTTTAAAACCATCTTTTGTAAAAAGCCAAAAGTCAAAAAGATCTTTTGTATAAAATGACTTTTTAGCCTAAAAAGCAACCCCAAACACCCCCATAATATGTTTGTGATTGAATGACACGGAGAGGTCAATTCAAGTAAAAAAGAAAAAATGTTCACGACCTCGTTCATGGTTAATTTTGTTAAAGATTATAGGGAATATAACTTATTAAGGTAATTAACTTTTTAGTATATCCATAGGGTAACTAAGTAACAAACTTGTTTTTTTTAACTTAGATGGTCTTTACTGTTTATTTTTGTTGCACGTTTGGTATCTGTCTTGCCTAAAAAGACTATTGTGCCCTTATTAATTTATTTTTTAATTAATTTTCTTATTTATGTATTTATTTTTTACATATTTAAAAAAATTAATAGACCACAAATATTTGTATCTTCTCGGATGATCCCTACTGTTTAATTTTAATTAATTAATTTTTTTAACTCGAATGATCCATACTGTTTATTTTTGTTACGCGTTCGGTCTGTCTTACCTAAAAATACTATTTTTCCTTTTTTTTATTAATTTTTTTAATTAATTTTCTTATTTATGTATTTATTTTTTATAAAAAAATTAATATACCCCACATATATGTTTCTCCTCACCGTAAACCTAAAACCACATTTGAGAATTTTAATTTAGGTCTTACCGGTCACCATCTCATCCTCCCCATCTTCTATTTTTTTCTATCTTTAGTAACATCGACGTCTTCACCATCCTTCTTATTTTGGTACTTCAATTCTGGCGAACCAACACCATAACCTACTGTCTCTTCATCTTTAGTGGGTTGTGGTTTTGATTCGACGGAGTTGAAGGACTGAAAAAAAAAAGTGATGATGAAGACGTCGATATCACTAAAGATGGAAAATAAATAGAAGTTGAGAAGGATGAAAGATGGGATGATGAGGAGATACAGATATGTAGGGGTCTACTAATTTTTCTTAAATATATAAAGCATAAGTACATAAACAAGAAAATTAATTAAAAAAATAATAATAAGGGCACAATAGTCATTTTAGGTAAGACAAAGACCAAGTTCGTAACAAAATTAAACAGTAGGGACCATCCGAGTTAAAAAATTATATTAATTAAAAAATAAATAGTAGGGATCAACCGAGGAGATACAAATATGTGTGGTCTATTAATTTTTTTAAATATGTAAAAAATAAATACATAAATAAGAAAATTAATTAAAAAATAAATTAATAAGGACACAATAGTCTTTTTAGGTAAGACATGGACCAAACGCGCAACAAAAATAAACAGTAGGGACCATCCAAGTAAAAAAAATAAGTTAGGGACCAAAAACACAAATTCCCCGAAACCACAAGGACCATTCGTTTAATTTAATATTTACTTTTCATTTTGTTCATATTTGGGTAACTATTTCTTTTGTACACATCTATGTAACGAACTTGTTGAAAGCATTCACATCCAGGATTTAACCTGCTATAGCAGGTCATAATGGTCATATGTGAACACTTCCAATAAGTTTGTTACCTACATGTGCACAAAAAAAGATAGTTACCCAGATGTAAACATACCGAAAAGTTAATTACCTTAATAACTCATATTCCCAAGATTATATCCGACTTTAAACGAGCCAAAGCGTTAAACAACTAAATTTAAGAGGTCTTTTTTTCAAAATCATCGTCTATTAAAATGTTGTATACACAATAACAATTACAATGAATCTTAATCCAATTTTCTACCTTAATAAATAAAGATCTTTTTGTCAAATGTCATATTCTTATTTATTTTGTCACATGTAATTTTATTGTTATTTTAAATTAATTTTTATTTCACATGTCATTTTATGGTTTATTTTATTTTATTAAATTCCACATATTATTTAAATCTAATAATAAATGCATATCAATTTCATTAATGAATTTTCCTTCTGATTTCAAATTTACTAAATTAAAGTTTCATTAATTTCTTTTATTTATTTATCTAATTTATTTGTTTAAATTGAAAAGAGAAAAAAGAAAACACTTTAGTTTTTATAATTCAATATTTTTCTTACTTTTCTTATAAATTTAAACTTTTCAAATATTTTGAATTTTATATTTAAACTTTCTTTTAAATAAACATTTGTAATACATAGGTCTCACACCTAGTGTAAAATATAATAGGATAACTGAGATTTTTCTTGAAGAAATTTATTATGGAAATTCGCTTTGGCAAGTTTGCAACTTTTAGCTTGTTTTTAGAGGCCTATATAATACGATGATTAATGAATGTATGCTTTTAGCTTGTTTTTAGAGGACCTGTATAATACGATTATTAATGGATTTAATATACATGTTTTATTGTATGAACATGGACTTTTTTAAAGTAAAAGATTAGGTGTTTTTACAAACAAAAAACTAATATACTCTAATAAACGAAGATTTTTTTTATCATTTGTCACACTCTTATTCAATTTGCCAAATGTCATTTTGTGGTTATTTTGAATTAATTTTTATGTCACATGTCATTTTATGTTTTCTCTGTTTTATTAAATTTCACATAGTATCTAAATGCAATAATAAATTCATATTAATTTCCTTAATGAACTTTCCTTTTAATTTCAAAATTACTAAATTAAAGCTTCATTAATTTCCTTTATTTATTTATCTAAATTATTTGTTTAAATTTAGAGAAAAAAATACTTTAATTTTTATAATTCAATATTTTTCTCATTTTTCTTATAAATTCAAAATTCTCAAATGTTTAGAATTTATATTTAGTGTTTTCTTTTAACTAAATTCATGTAATACATGGGTCTCATATCTAGTTTGTTTTATCCAATATACATCTTATTAGAAGATATTATCGTGTATCATTTTCTTGCTTATCATTATATTTATCTTTCCCTTTATTATAGGGATTACCATATGTATTGTATATATACTCATGTTCTAATGAATGAAAAGGCAATCAAGATTACAATCCATATTTAGTTTGTTTTATGGTATCAAAGCATGAATATATATACAATACATATCCCTATAATGAAGGGAATATAAATACAATGATAAACAAGTAACTGATACGATAATAGATTCTAATATATTTTTTATTAATATTTACTAGTTATATTTTAGAGTTAATTTTTAAAAAATCCCTACAATTTTTAGGTTTTCTCTGTTTAAACCAAAAGTATATTTTACCAATAAAAAACAACAATTTTTCTAATTTTATTGTTCATTTTCTTGGATTTGCATTTTTCTAGATTACCTTGTTGTAATATATAACCATTTTTTTTCTTAAAAAACATCATATTCCCCTAACGTTTACCTAATGACCAAAAGGTTTGAAAAAAGTTACATGCCCCTGTAACATTTTGTAATGTTCATAAGTGATCTTTAAAGTTTCATTTCTTAGCCTTTGACCTCCAATTATTTCCGAAACTTCTATTTAGGGTTAAAATAAGCAACATAAGACTAAGAAAGTTGGGGGTTTGTGAAAGATATTTTAGTCATTTTTATCCTTTTGAACATATTATTGGGTGATGATTAAGAGATCATTTGACCATATAAGCAAAATAAATTAGAATCATAATCTATTGAGGTGAGTATTACCGAATACATGTCCCTGATACAAAGCTAAAGATGATTTCACGACTTAAACTTATTTAAATGTGTTACCCTTGTGTGCTATGTCTTATATTATATTTACATTTATATGCATTTATAGAAATGTGTTTTATAAAAGAATAATGATTAAGAGTAAGCGATATAAAATTTGAAAGGTTTTCTTTATTTTGATTGTGCATCTACTCTAATAAATAAAAATGACTTTACCACATGTCTTTTTCTCATAAGATTAGCCACATGTTATTTTGTCATAATTTGAAATATATTTATTTTCCACTTGTCATTACTTTAATTTTCATTTTCAATATATCATTGATTTACTTTCCATAAATTAAACATACCATAATGACTATCAAATTTTAAATTTCAAATTCAATTCCAAATAAATTTACAGTTTAAACATTTATGTTTAATATTTGTTATAATTAACCCGTTTAGTAGACACTAAACTCATAATTTTAATTAATTTATTCTTTGCATATTTTTTTCTCATAATTTTCACTTATTTCAATTTCAAATTCAAATAAAATTTCTATTTAATCGTTCGTACTTAACATTTTGTTTTAATCAACCCGTATATTATACGGGTCTCACAACTAGTTTATATAATTTGGTCGAAAGATTAGTGTGTGTCATACAACTCCATTGCAAAAGAGAACCAAAGATAATAAAGATAACGTGTGAAAAAATGACTAAGAGATAGACAAAGATTAGGGATAGAAGCATAATACATTGCATCTTCTATTTGTGAAATTTTTATGATTGTTATCTGCTATGTTTTGGACAAGATTTAATAAAGAATTTTATGGTTTAAGACGTTTTACTTAAAATCAAGGATGTGTTTAAGATTTTAGGGTCAAGCGTTTAAATGGAAAAAAAGATATTTATACTTTAAATGTTTTAACAGTATTATTACTTAATAGTTTAAAATATTTAAAATGTTTTATGATTAAAGGACGTTTAAAGATTTAAAATATTTTTAAGATATAAGGTGTTTTAAATAGCTTGATTATTTTAAATATTTATGACGTTTGAAAGAGTATGATTGAGTTAAAGGTTATTCGATTTCAAAGTCTAAATATTTAAAAGTTTTCAAACTATTTTGGGAATTTCTCATTGGTCAAGGGATTTTGTTAATTCCTTTGGACTTTAAGGCATTCACAATGCCTAACTGATATTTTGATATGTATTCATGTTATGAGGATTTAATCTCTGATTGTATTTCATGTAAATCAGGTATAATATATACACATACAGATATAACAGCTAGCCCTATAACAAAGGAATTTAAAAAATACAAATACAATCTTATCTAAACTTAAATTTTATCGCTATCGCTAATACTCCCCGTCAATCGGAACGGTGGAGGTCCAACACGAAGCTTGGTGCGAAAACGTTCAAAGATTGGTCGCGGAAGACTCTTAGTGAAGATGTCGGCTAGCTGCAAGTGAGTGGGAATAAACTGTGTATCGAGTTTACCAGAGGCCACTAATTCACGAATAAAGTGATAATCGATATCAATATGTTTGGCGCGTTTGTGGGAGACAGGATTTTGGCTCAAGAAAAGCGCACTTTTGTTGTCACAAAGAAGTGTAGGAACCGATGGTGGCAAAGCATGCAACTCGCGAAGAAGGTGAGTAACCCAAATAATTTCTGAAGCGGTGTTTGCCATAGCCCTATACTCGGATTCAGTGCTGGATCTGGAGACAGTGGGTTGCTTTTTGGCACTCCAAGACACTAAATTTCCGCCAAGAAATATGGAGTAACCATAGGTTGACCGTCTTGTTTCAATGCACCGTGCCCAATCGGCATCAGAATATCCAATCACGGAGGAGGAATGAGGCCGATGAAAGTGCAACCCGTAGGAAATGGTACCTTTAACATAGCGCAAGATCCGTTTTACAGCTTGAAAGTGAGCATTAGTTGGAGAGTCACTACTAGAAAAACAACCTTTTACGACGCTCATTGCGCGTCGTAAAAGGCTCAGACGACGTGCAAATGCGCGTCAAGGAAGGCCCTGTCATAAAGAGAGACGACGCGCGTTTACGACACGCAATGCGCATCAAGAAAGGCCCTGTCATAAAGGAAGACGACACGCATTCATGTGTCGTAACCTTACGACGCGCGTGTTAATGACACGCAATGTGTATCAAGAAAGCCCCCGTCAAGAAAGGTCATGTCATAAATGAAGATGACATATATTTTTGCGTATCGTAATTTTAAATTTTTTTTTTAAAAAAATATTTATTAATTTACTTATTTTCATATTAAATTTGCATTTCATGTCTCATAATGGAAAATAAAATACCATATACAAATAATACAATACATTGCACAAAAGGTAATGTTATACAAATAATCATTCTAATAGTAGACAAATGTAATACATCAAATGTGAAAAAGATGAAAGTCATCAACTAATAATAGTTGAACTACAAGAACTTGTTGCCCACCTTCACAACATCCGAGCTACTTTGCTTGACATTATGCACATAAACAAGACCTACACATGGCAAATCGGTAACTTAACATGCAATACAATAAAGAAATATGTTTAAAAATTTTCTATTGTTTTGAACACCTACATGACCAGCAAGCTTTTTTATACTTGGTAACTTAACATGCAATACAATAAAAAAAATATGTTTAAAAATTTTCTATTGTTTTGAACACCTACATGATCAGCAAGCTTTTTATACTCGGTAACTTAACATGCAATACAATAAAGAAATATGTTTAAAAAATGCGTATAAATGTCAAAAAACAAGATAGGAGCCAATCATTCTATGACACAAGGAAAAATATCCCTAGAGAACTATGAAAAAAATATGAAACAAATGAATGAAAGTGCATTGCTATTTCTTTAATACTTACTGCATAGAGTAAGACTTGGCCATCATCCATAGTTTTGAAGGACAATGATGTCTCGCTATGTTGCACATACTAAAAATTAAAAAGAAAAAAATTGAGTGACATATGGACTTATCTAGCTTGCTGAAATAGACATACAAAAGATTTTGTTGTACTAGCTTGCTGAAATATACATACAAAAGATATAAGGAAAAGACCAAAATGCCCTTGTGTGAAAGTAGCGGGAAAATAAAATTGGTAATTTTTTTTAATCAGCTAGCCTAACAAGAATTAAGGCAACTGTTATGCAAGATCTAACACGACAGAGAAGTTACTTACCAGAATTTCATGATATACAAATGTACGAAGAGCCTCCCCTGTCACAGCCTTAATCTCAGGCCTGAATTACTTGACTGAATCCAGATAAGAAAGATAAACACGCCGATGGTTTGGCTGCGGACACTCTACTCCAAATTCTTGAACATACATACCAAAAAGACACACTTCTACACCTTTAATTTTCTGAAACAACAGAACCACCTAAAACAACAAAGCCTAGTTTTGGAAATAAATAATGTTTGAACTAAAAAATGCTGAATGTTGGGTGGATATACTCACCATATCAAGATCCAAGCATTGTATAAAGACCAACTATATCCTCATCAACAACAATGTTGATGTTGGGATCCACAGACACAATATTACCTCGTTCATAGCAAGCCAATGAGTTCATTCAAGCCAACAGGTTACAAATAAAAAATCATAAGTGCATACGACAAATGTAAAGCATGCAGTTATATATTGTTGTTCTAAAGATGTAAAGTGGAATACTTTCTTTAGCTCTCATGAGGAGAAGAGCAGCTGTAATTGCAATTCCAACAGATAAAGTTGGGTGTTCTCTTATAATTGTAAGTTGATCTGTTAAGACACAAAAGTATGAGAGAAAACTAATCCAAGAAATATCAACTTATCAAGCCTCTACAATAAGGCATCACTGTTGATTTTTTATCATAAAATAAATGTTTGGTAGTTGTAAAAAAGAAAAATTCACCTTTGATCTTACTGAACACCAAATCTTCATAACTCCTATACTGTGTTGTGTATTGAACTACATGATCCTGGAAATGAACATGAAAAGTAAGACTTGCCAGTGTCTTATAAGAAATTGAGGTGCGATGTTAACTGATAATCACACAGAACAAACTAGAAGGGTAATAAAGTTAACAATCAGAGAGCATAAATGAAGGAGAAATAACTAATTTGGCTCCAACTTATGTTGCATAAAACTTATATTCTTGAGAAGAATTGCCAGTGTCTTACATTAAATTCATATTCTAAGGGGACAATTCTGATAATCTAGTTGAGTATTTAAGTAGTATGCTGAAAAGAGCTTCTAATGTGCACCATCTTCTTAACCTGCCCGAAATATAAGCATGTATACACAAACTTGAATCACGCTGAATCATTTATGTATCAATCTGTCTCTTGTTTACATATAACGGAGGTATGTGATTACATTTAGCTAAGTTTCATACTAAAAACAATAGAATCTCAATGACAAGCAATCATCCCATAGATGAAAAAGCCACCTGAAATAGCATGCAAAGAGATACAGATACGCATTAACGCATACGAACAGCTAGACTATATATCAAAATACCAGATTTAAATTATCATACCAGTCCTTAATAAAATCCATCATAGAACGCACGCAGATAAACATTCATCGTATATACGGAAGCCCTAACTATAAGGAAAGCTGCACAAGAAATGAAACGCACCCGAACATGAGACATAGATATTGATAGAGTACCTAAAGAGTTCGAATATGAGTGGACGAATTCTGCTGCAGCGACCAGGCGGAGCGAACGGCGGAATCAACAGATTCCTGAACCGTACGAGGTAGATCCTCGTAAATGTAGGAATGCCATGGCTTTTCTTGCTGCTGATTCTCCGCTGTCTCGTTTGCTGTATTGGATGGTGAATTAGCGGCAACGTCGCCGATCATGTTCTCCTTGCTCCTCCGTTTCTCGATCTCCCAATTTGTTTCAGTTGATTCCTTCTTCCACCTTTTGCACTTTTCTTCTCAGCCTACCCAATCCCATCTTCTCCCCAAATCAGTCGAAACCGTAACCCCTAATTCACTTATTCAACAGTGGGATTAATTTTGTATTTACGGGAAGATAGAGAGGAAGAATATTAATACGAAAGTAAAATAAGCGCCATGTTAGGCCCCATTTCATCTGTTTGTATTTGTGGTTCACCATCTTCAGATATGAATCCCATTTCATCTGTTGTTGTCATAGAAACAAATCATTAAAAACATCAACAAAGATATATGAAATATTAGAAAACCAATTGAATTCTTCTGGAATCAGGGTACTAATATTCTGATCATAGGAAAACAGTTCATCAATTTGACCAAATCAAGGTAGCCTCAATTTCGTGCTTCATATTTCATAAACCATATCAGTAAGAAGAAAGTGATAATATTCAATTAAAAATGAAACAAGAACCAAAAAAAGTTAAAAACAAAGAATGAAAGGGAGACGAAGGAGACAGTCCCAAATCTATTAGGTATAAACAGTTCTTTTTTTGTTGATTTGTTTAATTGAGGCAATCCATCAAACACTTGGTATGCATTTTGAATAAAGAGAAACCATGAGACAGCTATTATCACTTACATACTTCCAACTTACAACCCACTCCATCAAAAACAATCATGTTAGAAATTAAAAGAAATAGATTGTATGGTATGTAATCAGATTTAACAAGACTAATTTATTATATCAAGAACAAAGTCAAACAATCTTGATATGAATAAATGGAATAAATATTACCTAGCATAAATAATCCCAATGTGGTTCATATGTTTGACCATTTTCATAATGAAATATTTGCATAGCTTCTCCATTTTCAATAGGTAGAAATGTCCAAGCAGAAATCCTTGATTCAATTCCAGCAACAACTTTATCCTTCAAATCAAAGATCAAACATTACATATATTGTTTAGAATTCTTCATTGATGTTACATATGTTTAGGTTTGATTATGAACAGGATCACAGATGAATCGTTTTACTTGAGCTTTGTTGAGAAACTGTCTCTAATTGGGGACCATTGATGCCTGATCCTTGTTTGTCTTGATCCACATTCTCGCTTCCATGCTGTAAATCATCTATCTTCTAGACTATGGTCTCGTCAGATTCATCATTTTCTAGGTAAACGATTCCATCTCCTTCTCCTTGCTTCCCTTTACCAACATCCTCACTTACTAGCGGTAAATCCTCTGTGACCTTATCTCCACCTGCGTCTGGTTCACCGCCCTAATTTATCGCGTTATTCACATCACCTACTACAAAATTCTCCAAAACGACTTCCACCTTGATCATTGATTCGGAAGAAACAGCAGGAGATGTAGTTGATACGCCATCAATTTTATCAGATTTTTTGCACCTTATAGCCGTCTTTAGAGGAGGCATGTCTGATTTGTATATGACCCAACTTCAATGACTTGTTTGACGGGACGAGGGTTAGGGTTCTTGTAGCTATTAAAGGGGATTAAAGTACCGATCGATCAACACAGAGAGAGAGAGAGAGAGAAAGAGAGAGAGAGAGAGAGAGAGAGAGAGAGAGAGAGAGAGAGAGAGAGAGAGAGAAGAGAGAGAGAGAGAGAGAGAGAGAGAGAGAGAGAGAAGAGAGAAAGAGAGAGAGAGAGAGAGAGAGAGATAAAGGAGGCATGTCTGATTTGGTAACTTTTTTGAAGATAACTATTGTTTAGGGCTATCAGTAGCACCGTCGACTCTGCTACCACACTGTAATAAACAAATCGCCTTTGAAGGCCCTTCATCATCTTGCACTACCCTTACTTCCTCCAGTGACAATTTCGAACTCGACAGGGAGAGGCAATTAGTCGACTCAGCTCGCTGACGATGAAGGTTGCCGATGAGGAATGGAATCGTTTTGAATTATAGGGTTTGTAAACGTGGGGAGTCGTTGTAGATGGAGTAGGGTAGAAGTGAAGAGGAGTGAGCGGGGTACTTCAAAATTTTGGGGGATTTTCCCCCTTTAGCTATTAATGAAGGATCAGACTCTCGTTCTTACAACACAGAACGAAGCCAACATAAAACCATGTTTCCGGTGGTGGCGGCTGCTAGGTATTACAGAGAGAAGGAGGGGAGAAAATGAAGGTCATCGGCAAGTGGAGAGGAATGAATGAGCGGGTCCTCCAAAATTTTGGGGATTTTTGTCGATCGATCATTTCCCGCCTAAAAGGCGTGTTTCATTAAAAATTTATAAAGCGACATACTTACATGACGAACATTTTATAAAAGGCGCCCTCCGCATTTCTTTTTTTTTCTTTTCTAACACTAATTTTAGGGCACGCACAAATGTGTGTCTTCTATCCTTCAAATTTTGTAAAACTGACACTATTTTTTAGGGCACTCACAAATGCGCGCCCTCTATCGGCGAGTGTCATTGTTTGCGCGTCATCAAAGGCCAGTTTTCTAGTAGTGAGTGTAGAAACTGGCTCACTTGATTTACTGCAAAAGACAAGTCAGACTTGGTAATAGTTAAGTATTGAAGGGCTCCAACTAGTGAACGATAGAGCGTGGGATCCGAGAATGGAGTGCCGGTTGTGACCAAGTAGTCGGTAGTGGACAATGGTGTGGTGACGGGTTTGGCCTCGAGTAACCGGCTCGAATAAGAATATCATGCGCATATTTGGCTTGGGTTAGAAAA
This sequence comes from Lactuca serriola, assembly GCF_051521515.1. Classification (NCBI taxonomy): domain Eukaryota; kingdom Viridiplantae; phylum Streptophyta; class Magnoliopsida; order Asterales; family Asteraceae; genus Lactuca; species Lactuca serriola. The sequence goes on along the minus strand of NC_136414.1, from coordinate 6,521,251 downwards.
AGACCATCATCCGTATATGTAACCTCAAGACCAAGAAAATAATTTAACTGACCCAGATCTTTAGTGGCAAATTCATTGTTTAAGCGTGCAATGAAAGTGCTAATGAGAGATGGGTTGTTACCAGTGAGGATGATGTCGTCAACATAGACAAGTAGATAAAGCAAAGTGGCGTCTCTGTGAAAGATGAATAATGAGGTGTCAGCTCGACTACAACTGAACCCAAGACTGAGAAGGAAGGTGCTAAGGCGGTGAAACCATGCACGGGGTGCCTGTTTGAGGCCATAAAGAGCCTTGCGGGGACGACACACATGTAAGGGAAACTTTTCATCTATAAATCCGAGAGGCTGCTCCATGAACACCGTATCTGAGAGTTGACCATTCAAGAATGCATTTTTGACATCAAGTTGGTGAAGAGGCCAATTTTGCATGACAGCAAGAGAAAGGACAATTCGAACAGTGGAAGCCTTGACCACCGGACTGAAGGTATGTGAATAGTCAATGCCGGGTACTTAAGTGAAGCCTTGAGCAATGAGGCGTGCTTTGTACCTGTCAATGGTGCCATCAGAATGAAACTTGGTACGAAAAATCCATTTGGAGCCAACAATATTGGTGTTGTGAGGACGAGGAACGAGCTCCCATGTTTCATTAGAATGTAATGCAGCCATTTCTTCTTCCATAGCCATTAACCATTGTGGATTCTTGGCCGCAGACTTGAATCCTTTAGGAACTGAGGTAGTGAGTAAGGCTTGAAAGAGAGTTGTTGTGCCAAGAGATGCAAAATCTGCTCTATATTTTGGTTTAATAATACCAGCCTTGCCCCGAGTAATCATAGGATGAGTGGCTGGTGGAGGTGAGGGTGGTGGTGACGGAGAAGGTGTAGTCGGTGGTGTGACTGGTGGCGTAACTGGAGGTGTGACAGCAGGGGACTGTTGCGGCGTCTCGGGTGGTGAAGTGGGAACCTCCAGCGGTGGCTGAGCAGTGGAATTGGCTAAGATAGGAGCAGACATAGAGCAGGAGCTACAAGGCTCCGGATCTGTAGCAGAAAGCACCTCGGCAGGAGGCTGGGGAGATGCGGTTGTGGCTGCTGAAGTTGAGAGTGATGGCAGTCCTTCATCAAATGTTGAGATGAAAAGTTTATCTAGATCCGATGCAACTATGGAGCATGAAAAAGGAAAAATATGGTCGTCGAATTGAGCATTGCGGGTGGTGTAAATTCGATTTGTTGTAGGATTAAGACAACGATACCCTTTGTAGGCGGAATTATAACCAATGAAAATGCACGGTGCACTTCTCGGAGCCAATTTGTGTGGTGAGTAGTCGCGTAAATAGGGAAACACATGACAACCGAAAGTTTTAAAAATTTCATAGTTTGGCACCGTGCGATATAAGAGCTGAAATGGACTTTGATTGTTGAGGAGCTTGGTTGGAAGACGATTGATGATGAAAACCGCGGATGTAAATGCATCAACCCAAAGAGAACCTGGGGCGTGTGCATGAAATAACATGGCAAGACCGGTTTTTGTGATGTGGCGGTGTTTACGTTCGGCTCTACCGTTTTGTTGCGGGGTATAAGGACAAGACACCCGCTGATGTATTCCTTTTTTGGCAAAAATATCTTTGACACGATGATTAAGAAACTCTGTGCCCCCGTCGGTTTGAAAGTTTTTAACTTTGCAAGAAAATTGCGTTTGCACATATGTGAGAAAAGTGTCAAGGATTTGGGCAAAGTCGGATTTTTTTTCTTTAACGGATAGAACCAAGTGAACCTGGAGAAATCATCAATAAAAGCTGCATAATAGAGATATCCATTTGTAGATTCAATGGGGGGGGGGGGGGGGACCCCATAAGTCACAGTGAACAAGATCAAGCACATGTAATGAACGTTTCAAGTTATCATCAAACGGTAATATTTTACTTTTAGCAAGTTGGCAAGGTGAGCAAAGGCCCGGTTTGAGGGAAACAGTAGTAAGAGATTAAGAACCCAATTTTTCCAATAACGTAACAATGTCAAAAGCTACATGTCCTAATCTACTATGCCAAATTTCAAAGGAAGCACTAGTCCTCTTATTTTTTAACACAGCTAAAAACACCTTATTTCCTTGCTCAAGAATCTAAAGCCCCTCTTCACATCTACCTCTTGCTATTATATCCTTGGTGCTTCGATTCTGAATAGCAAAATATGTATTAGAAAATAAGATATCTACCGGAGAATCATGAGTTAACTTGCTAATGGAAAGCAGATTCTTGGTAATATAGGGCACCACTAGCACATCTAAAAGGGTAAGGTTATGGGAAATATGAGATGTACCAGTACCAGAGATGTTTAATAAATTACCATTGCCAACAGCAACATGATCGTTGCCTGTGTAGGAAGAGGAACTGTCCAAATTTGAGGCTGAATTTGTCATACGTGTCGAAGCCCCAGAGTCTACATACCAATCAGAATTTGTGTTGCACTTTGACTGGAATTCATGAGCCAAATTAGCATCAACTGTTCCTCCTTTTGCATATGACGAGAGGTCTGGACAAGAAGACGCATAGTGTCCGTTGGTCCTACACAATTGGCAGTGAGGAGGGCGGCGGCCACCACACCCTCTGCCACCTCCACCTCTAGAAGTTTTTCCACTACGTCCTCTATAGTTGTAGTTGGTGGGATTGCGAGGAGCTGTAGTAGTATTGGCTGTAAAAGCAACTAGAGTAGTGGCAACATTACTGTGAATTGAAGCCATGAAAATTTCGTGGCTCTCTGCATAGGATAACAGGTTGCGGAAGGAGGGGGTAGGCTTGACAGCCCGCTGGGATGTGGAGAAAGTCTCGAACCCAGACCCAAGTCCACAAAGGAACCAGTGGGCCTTATCAGTCTCTTCAACTGGATGGCCCACAGCAGACAATTGATCACAGACTCCCTTGAATTTTCGGCCAAACTCTGATACGGAGGAGGATCCTTTCTGCATTTGCCTAAGTAAATCTCGCAGAGTTTGAACCCTCTCCATGGAATCGTGACTATAAGCTTGCTCCAAAGCTTGCCAAATTGCGTGTGAAGTAGAAAGATTTAGCGTCTCTGTCATGGCCTCCTCAGATAGGGAGGATCGGATAATCAAAAGAGTCCGTTGATCTGCATCAATCCAAGATTGATGGGCGGGATTTGCGGCAGATTTACCATTGGTTTGAATGGTAGCAGGTGGGCATGGATTTGCACCATCGACATGCTCAAGAAGACGCTGATAGGATAAAAGGGGTTTGATTTGATTCTTCCAAATTAGGTAATTGGAAGAGGTAAGCTTTATTGTGAGCAGATGCAAAATTGTGGCAAGGGGAAGTTCTGAGGAAGACGACGCCATGGAGGGAGGAAGACGACAAGCAAGATTTGAGGTAAGATTAGGTTTTTACGCAACCCACTCTGATACCATATGAGGATTTAATCTCTGATTGTATTTCATGTAAATCAGGTACAATATATACACGTACATATATAACAGCTAGCCCTATAACAAAGGAATTTAAATAATACAAATACAATCTTATCTAAACTTAAATTTTATCGCTATCGCTAATACATGTAACTTAGTGATTGAGACGTCGAAGAAACTTGGAGATTTAAGAAGGTGACATCTATGTAGTGGACTAGCGGTATGCTTAGCTTATGTTATGATATGATGCTTATTATCTTCTTTTAAACTTAATAATGATAAATCTTTTGAAAAGATACTATAAGACCGTTTTCCACAAAAATGATATATATATATATATATATATATATATATATATATATATATATTTATAAAATGAATTTCAAATGAATATATATTGATAAATTGAATATTGGTGTTTTAATTTGAATTTCATAAGAAAATAGTAAGAAATTTGAAAATTCAATGATATTTATAATAGCTACACGTTTATTTAAATACAATGATTCATTCAAAAAAGAAGATCAATCATAACCTTTCTTTAGGTGATTTATGTAAACATGTTTTTTTGGAAAAAGATCCGTAATAAAATAAACACGAAAAGTAGATATAGGTCAGTTTTTTTTATTTACTCCCTCCGTCCCAATATTATTGTTCACAGACACAAAACACACAGATTAAGAAAATCATTAATTACCACTAACTTTATATAATAAAATGACAATTTTGTCTTTACTTTGCATTTAATGTTCCATTAAATGCTTAGTTTGTTAAGTAATAATGAGGGGGTATTTTGGTAAAAATGTTATTTATTTTTAGAAGTAGACTATTATTTTGGGACAAACCAAAAAGGAAAGATGAACTATAATTTTGGGACGGAGGGAGTATTATTTAGGAAGTGATATTTTTATTTAATAGGTTGATTCCTTCACTTGAAATATATGTTTACTAATCTGGACGATAACTGCAAATATATTGTACCTCATGTGGATGAATGAATTTATTTAGAAATATCAACTTCCATTTTTTTTTATCTCTCTGATCATTAAATGATTCAATGCTAAGAAAAAAAGATTTTTGAATCCTTTGATCATTTAATAAATTTGGGGATATATATATATATATATATATATATTTTAGAAAAAAAAGAAGATTATTGAATCCTTTGATCATTTAATAAATTTAGGGATATGTAATATTGTTTTTAGAAAAAAAAAGATTTTATAACATGTGTCATATAAGTATTCATAAAAAAACATTAACTATCCAAAATCTCGACACAATTAAATATTATGAAATACATTAATTATAAAATATATTTTTCATAATTAATGCATCTCATATTTATATACTAATATTTTTTTTATAATTATGTCGTTCTAACTTATAACTAATGGTTAGGGTATATATTAGAAAATATAAAAAAAACTTTAATAATCTTAAACTACAAATCGACAAAAATAATGAATATAAAATATTTGGTAAATTAACCTATTTTTTATTTAAATCTTATTTATTTGCCTAGTTTTGATTGACAGATTTTATTTAAAGAGAAATTAAATATTTTTTTTTCTTTTCTATGTATGATAAAATTAATAATCATACTTTAATAAATGAAAATTTGTTTTCTCATTTGTCACACACTCATTTAATTCGTCAAATGTTATTTCGTGGTTATTTTGAATTAATTTTTACTCCACATCTCATTTTATAGTTTTTCTATTTTATTAAATTTCACATAGTATTTAAATGCAGTAATAAATGCATATTAATTTCCTTAATGAATTTTCCTTTTAATTTCAAAATTATTAAATTAAAACTTTAATAATTTCTTTTATTTATTTATCTAAACTATTTTTTTAGTTTAAAGAAAAAAACTTTAATTTTTATAATTCAATATTTTTCTCATTATTTTTATAAATTCAAAATTCTCAAATATTTAGAATTTTATATTTAATTTTTTTATAAATAAACTCATTTAATAATATACGAGCCAGTACGTATTTGAATACACTTTTATTAGAAATGGATATTTTCGATTTAATCCCTCACATCAAAGCTTGGATTTTTCTCAAGGCGCCTGATTTATCTACAGATTTTTCTAATCCATCCACAGAAAATAAAAGTTTATGGACAAATATACCCTCAGTTTAATTTCTAGGTATTTAATTAAGAGACAAAAAAGCCCATATGTTTGGAAACTCTAAAAAAACATATGACGGCGTTGTTTCTTCAACTTTCGTTCCTTCCCTTGGCAACGTTATTTCAGCCAAAACTTTTTCATCCGGCGCTGTTACTTCACCGACTTCTTCTTCAACCCATTCTCAACCGGTAACTCTAAAATTGATGTTTGATTTAATTCTGTCAAAATATTTACCATGACTATTGATTTTGATTTTGTTTTGCCACAAACGAATTATGATTGTATCTTTACTCGACTTTAATTGTTATCTTTCATCTCAAAGCAATTAAACCATTATTACATTCACAGTTTACGTAAGTTCATGAGAGTGCATGAAACATTAATAATTTAATATTCACTTTGATTTTTATATAAAGTCATGTTGCAATATTTAATTAATTATCATGACAAACCATGTTACATCTTCCTGTGTGAACAGAATCTAGAATTTTAATTGAGAAAATTAGGATAATCATATATAGGAGTAATTATCAGTTGAGTTAAGTTAAAATGATAAATTGATTCTTTTATATGTTAAAACCAATATGTTAAAATGATAAATGGATTCTTGAATAAACAAAAGGGTTATATGTTTGATTCTTGGAGGTAATTGTTGGTTGTGATAAAATTGATTAACAGGTGGGAATGGATTCATCAAGTCCTATGATGCAAAATGAAGAACTCTTTTTAGCTAACTCTAAATTTGAATCATATGATGAATTATTAAAGAGTGTACGAGATTTCTATTACAGTAAAGGATATGGGGTATCTATTCGAGATTCAAGCAAAGACAAATATGTCACGTTGCAATGTGATTGAGGCGGTTCCTATCGAGATAGATTGTGTATTGGAGATAAAAGAAAGAAGAACACTGGATCTCGTTTGATTAAATGCCCTTTCCAGATTGCAGGTAAAAAGGGAAATGATGGTGTTTGGGTACTTAAGGCAAAAAACTTGACTCACAATCATGAACCGGCTATAAATGTCTCTGGTCATCCATCATTCCGTCGATTATCACCGGAGGACGTACAAAGTGTCAAAAACATGAAGCTTTCTGGCATACCCCAAGGCAAATTCTTTCTTCTTTACGTCAGAAAAATCAAAACCTTCCGGCAGTCTCTCGAACCATATACAACTTGAAGGCAAAAATCCGCAAGGACAACTTGAATAACCGATTAATGGTTAGTGCCTTATTTGAAGAGTTTGAAAAAGAAGGATTTGTTTATGATTATTTACATAATCCACTAGGGCATATAATCCATTTGTTCATTGCACATCCTTTGTCGATTAAACTTGCCAAAGTCTTCTCAAATATCTTTGTAATGGATTGCACATACAAAACAAACAAATATAACATGCCTCTCCTTGATATCATTGGGGTTTCATGCTTTAATACCTCTTTTTATTCTGGGTTTGTTTTTCTGGAGAGAGAGGATGAAGATAGTTATATTTGGGCATTAAGCGTGTTTAAGAAGACCCTCGAAAATCGTTGGCATTAATGAATGCCATAAAGATGGTATTTCCGAACACGACAAACCTTTTGTGTATTTGGCATATTGAAAAGAATGTGTTGGCAAATTGCAAGAAACATTTCACAAATACATAAGAGTTTGACATATTTATGTCAAATTGAAATAATGTAGCATATTCAACAACAACAGCAATTTTTGAGCAGAATTGAGGTGAATTTGAGTTGCTTTATCAAACAAAGCAAGTTGCAATTGAGTATATAAAAAATACATGGTTGCCCTGGAAAGAAAAGTTTGTTAGTGCTTGGACTGAAAATTATTTTCATTTTGGAAAGCGTTCATCTTCAAGGGCCGAAGGTGCTCATTCCAAGCTTAAATCGTATCTACAAGTATCTATGGGTGGGTTTCAAGGTGTTACAGAAAAGATTTGTCTTGCAATCAGACATGAATTCAATGAGATTAAAGTGAAACTCGCAAATAAGAAAATCAAAGTTCTTCTTAAGTGTGACACACCTGATTTTAGAGAGCTTTTGTATAATGTATCTCATTTTGCATTAAAGGAGATACATATACAATATCAAAAAGTAAAAAAAAGATAATGTTTACAAAGATATATAATTTTACATTATTGCACGACATTAAGTTTTACATTAACCTTTAATAACTATTTTTGTTTTTTAGGTACAATGGCTCCTTACACTGGCCATTTTATGGCAACATGGGTCTTCCTTGCGCTCATAAGATACAACATTTGAAGGGAATGAAACTTTCATTAGATCTCATTCATCCACATTGGAGGATTGATACATTGTGCCTGGATTCAGAAGATGATTCACATAATGATGGTGTTAACAAATTTGATGAGTTGCTTATTGAGTTGTCTTCAAGATACCAAATGTGGCCTTTAAGTAAGAAAGAATTTGCTACTTCCATGATTAATAAGCTTTTGACTGAATCTGATACGTTGTTTGAGCCCATGATCCGTCGACCGAAGGGTAGACCTCCAAAATCAAAAAAGAAAAAAGGAATAAGTTCTACCACACGAGACCCTTCAAGATTTGAGCTTGTTGAATCATCTCAAACACCAAAAACTTCGAGTTCTACCGGTGTCTTTCGAATTAACAATGAAGTATATGATAATATTAGTTATATAAATAATGAAAACAACTTGTTTGATTTAAATGCATATCCAACCTTTTCAAGTGATGATATGACATATGAGTAGTTTGAAAATTTGATATGTATTAATTTGAATATTTGATACGTATTAGTTTGAATATTTGATTGTTATTTGCTAGCATTATTTTTATGTTATATTTTTTTTATATTAAATTTTTCATTGTGTAGTAGTGTTATAATTAATATGTATAAACTTTTAATTAAAAATTGAGTTAGTGATGTGAACCGTGAACAATAGGTAACGAAGAAATAAATAAATTAAATATTAAAATAAATGGTATAAAACTCTAGATAAATATTAAAATAATTGTTTTTTTTAATATTTATAAATTAATAAATGATGTATAACTGTGGTGGGGAATGCATCCGTTTAGAATTTCTAAAAATAGGCTATTTATCTTTAACATCTAAAATTTAATATAATTGTCCACATATTATTCCTTCCTTGGATTGATAAAAAAAACTCAGTGGATGAATCATCCCCCTTTTCTCAAAGATGGATTCCTCAAGCTCAGTATTTCACCTCTTTTGAAGCCTACTTTAACCTTGTTCCCGAGTTCCACTTTAGCAGAAAAATGGGAGGATACAGAGGGAAAGTGAGGGGTGTCGAAGGAAAATCGTGTTCCCGAGTTTCATTAATGGAAGGAAAGTGAGGGGAGGGGAAGGATTTTAGAGTCATATTTTGCTTCCAAATTTTCCTCCCAAATTGGGCGGATTTGGGAAGAAAGTGAGGGGAAGGAAAATTTTAAGTTTTATTTTTTTTTTCCTCCTAAGTCGGGAACACAAAAACTAAAAATTTTCTTTTTCTTTCCTTTCATTTCCTTCGAACTGGGGAACAGGGAACACAGAACAATTAATATTTTTCTTCACCTCCCTTTCTTTATTTCTGTCAAAATTTTCCTATCCTTCCCTTTAATGAATTTACATAAAAACTCGGAACAACAACAAGTACTGTTTAACACCCATTTCTATCGAAAAATCATACTATAATATAAGGCCCCACATGAACAATAAACATCTGTTACCACAAATCTTTGATTCAAATTATTCAAAACCTTCGTAGATGGTCGAAGCGTCTCGTCGCAAACTATCGATATACCCGAAATTTTTTCAGGTAAATGATTGATTCGGTACCTTCTTGCTCACTGTTTTATATGGATTTTACACATAGTTAGACACTGTGGTGTCGGTTTGTTGTTCATTTAACTGATAAATCGGATGAAAGTCGCTGTTGTTATTGATGAGATTCGTTGATGAACATACTGATCTTGTTTTGAGTTGGGCATCATTTTATTAGTGGAATTGCATGGTATTTGATTTGTATTTAGCTTACTATTGAGTAATACAAGTATTAGAAATGTTGACAATAGATGGGCCTGTTAGGGATCCTATCATCGAGAGAGAATTAGGGATGGTAACTTCACGTTCACACCCCTTTTAATTGGTATAAGAAGAGATATGGTAATTGCTTATTACTACAAATTCTATGAGTTTATGGTCATAGATTTGAATTATTACTACATAGATGATTGGTGGATTGTGAGCATCCATAAAAGAACATAAGTGATAAGTGTTTGTATCAATTGGTGGCTAACACCATCTACAATATTTAGATTCTTGGGTTGAAGGATGTTCTTGGGTCATACAGATGGGCTGCCAAGAGTGGGGTCTTCAAAGGAATTACCTCTTGCTGACCCTGTGTCTGAACTGGATGGTGGGGATGATGTATCATGGGAGATACTATATTCTGCCTCTTTTGAAGAATTTGCTTCAAGCATTGTAATGTATGACACTATTATATGGATTTCCATATCACTTATCTTGGTTTTAGCTTGGGGAGTTGGCGTCATCATGCTGCTCTATCTTCCCATGAGATGTTATGTGCTCTCAAAAGACATATCTTCACGACAACTCTATGTTACTCCTTCTGAAGTAGTTTACAAGGTACTTTGAAAAGTTACACTCCAAATTTCAGATTTTCATCTTAATGCAAAAAATAACCACGCCCTTTCATTCCTTGTTTCATTTCTTTCTATTACAACATTGTACTTTGAAGTAGTTTACAACGAGCTTTCATGGATTTGTTTATTATAGCATCCTACTTTCATTTATTCCTATTAAGCATTTTACTTTGAAGTAGTATACAACGTGTTTTAATTGATTTGTTTAGTATAACATCCTACTTTCATTATGCTGATTTGTTTATTATTGAATTCTACTTTCATCCAAATACAATGCAATTTTCACTGCTGCAATTGGGTATACTTTTCTTAGTATAATAAATTTATTTATAATATCCTAACAATAAGAAATTTTGAAAGTACAATACTATAACCTAGTAGATTTCTCAAAGTACGTTGTCTTATTAAGAAAGCAATTAAAAGTACAAAGATGTGATCGAAAATAATGAAATCCGGATGCTATAATATCCAAAAAAAAGTAAGTTGCTCTGTTTTTGCACGTAAGCCTTTGATTTATATGGAGGGTAGATAGATAGATGTTAAGGAGAGTTTTGGTTTTAATTTTTAAAGGTGTCAAGACCATCATTTATACCTTTTTGGGGGGTTGTAAATTCTGAAAGGTGTATACCTCTTGCTCGAGCAATAGATATCATTATTGAACAAGGTATGTATTAGTATTACATCACCCTAAACTCTCATCTCATCTCACTTGTTTTATGACTTATTCAACATGGCAATTATGTAATTTCTTACTAGGTTGCTTGCAAGCCATGTTTGGAATCCATACCTTTAGACTCGAAAGTGTAGCACAAGGGAAAGCTGCTTATGTTGATGAATTACAAATTCAAGGTGTTTCTAATCCTCAACTTTTAAGAAAGGTAAATGCTTTTTTTCTCATTAAGTGGCTGAATAGGTAGCATGATGTCTGTCTTGGCAAGAGAGAGAGAGAGAGAGAGAGAGAGAGAGAGAGAGAGAGAGAGAGAGATTAAATGGCCATTTTACCCTTACTTTTCTGAAAAAAGTAATTTCACGCTACATATCATTTTAAAAGTTGAATTAATGCCATGGTTTTTAGGTGATAGTAAAAGAAGCTTCAAAGGTTATACAAATACAACAAGATGGTGGTACTGGTAGGAGTTGGAGACATGGTAGTGAACCACAAATGAGATCCAGATCTTTTACAGACGGATCAAATGTTTTAAGATCAGCATCAAGAAATTGGAAGGTAATCAATCCACTAATTATGTAATTTTATAGTCTTTAAAAACCAATTAATATTTTTTTTTTTTTTTTTTGCCACTTGGAAGAATTCACCTCGACCTCCTCTACAAGAACAGAGAGGGTTGAATCGTACAGATGTCATAATAAACAAAATGGACCAACTCAGCAAATCCATCAAGGTACCTTTTTTTTTTTTTTTTTTTTTTTTTTTTTTATTTACGCTTCTAAAGAAAATAGTAATAATAAATAGTATATTTGTACACAAATAAATGACTTGAAACAAAAACAAATTTGGTAATGTTATTGTTGGTTTTTTTTTGGCTCTAAATTACCAGAAACTGGAGGGGATTGTAGAAAAAACTCAAGCTACCGATGTTTATGAAAGCAGCAGGTAGGCAGGCGAAAGATTGGAGAAATAGAAAACGGGTTTCTTGTGAATTCAAGGGCTCGGATTTTTTGGAAGTGTTGGTAGAGCGTAGAATTAAACCTGATGATGTATGATTCATTTACAATGAAATAAAAGAATTAGATCTATTGGGAAAAAGGGAGTCTCTTTGTTTTACTTTGATGATGTATAATTCTACATTTTATTTAATTAGATGGTTTATAATTAGATCTATTTGAATCAATGCTTTCAGAATTTATTTCTTTATAAATATGTATTTACGGTTCATTCAATTCCTCAATCATTTATCATATTTTTCTTTGCTTGTGAGAACTCATTCTTCAAAGCCATAATCGAATTGCTTACACTTTTAAATATCTCTATTATAAATAATCTAAGTTTTTCACTCGAATGTGTATCTATATATCTATATCTATCTAATATAATAAAGATCAAAATACTCTTAACTATATTCATTTAAAACCTACAGAAATTTTCAACTTCTTTTTTAGTTAACTAGGTGAATTCCCACACATTGCACAGGTTAGAATTTTGTTGTTAAAATATTGAAAATTTATATATTTAAAATGATTATGCTATTGACATTAATTTTAACATAATAGTTTTTCCACTAATTTTATATATAAAATCTCAACTATTTTGAACAATATCATTCAATGGTTTCTATTGTTACTTGCTCATAAATAAAATTAAATACAATTATCGATTTAGTTCTATTTTTAACAATTATTATGATCGATTAATTTAAGTTTTTACTTATGCGGTCATCTTTTAATTTCGATTATAATGTTTATTTAAAATATCATTTATTTTAGGAAATATTATGTAATTTATAATTTGATGTAATTATTATTTACATTTATTGTTCATTAATTTTAAAATCATTTATCATAAGTTAAAAAAGACTTTCTAAGAACCACTAATTATTATTAAATCGTTACACATATACTATAATTAAGTGATCAAATAGACAATTTGCATTTTAAAAGAGACTTGCATATACCTAATATAATTTACATTAAACACAGGGGTGGAGCATGACCATTATGATTAGGGGGGCCGAAACCAAAACATCAAAAAGAAATTTATATAAACAATTTTTTGTACCGATTTACAAACCCTTCAAGAGTATATTGTTTATTTATGTTGATGCGCAATAATACATAACAATATTAATTAACAAAAGTTTTCAACCTTTATATATTCTAAACGTATATTTATAATTTCATAACAAATTGTTTTATTTATTTGCTTTTGTACATTGACAACCAGTTTTGATGATAAAAAGAAAACACAATTGTTAATACAACATATGTATATATACACATTTGACTTTATCCGTTTCACTTTCTAACCAATAAATTGTAATAGATGTTAATGATTTTTTATTGTTTACAGAAATCTTATATACACTTAATAATTACCGGAATGAGTTGATTTTTTTTATAATAAAGTAATACATGCCTCTTTAAGTGTTTTGCAACTTTAAGTCTAGACTTTTGTTTTTAAGTGTTTTGCAGCTTTAAGTCTAGACTTTTGTATTTTTAGTCTTTTCATGTAGAAATACGAGATATACCCACTTTTACAATCTTATTTAATAACTGTGAGAGATAGAAAGATATTAAGAGGGAAGAGATAACTTACAACTTCTGATAGAGAGGAGACGAGAGAGAAATTCAAGCGGCAGCAAGCATAGTTTCAAGATTAGTAATCTAGTGAACACTAGATGAGAGAAAGCTCACGAAGAAAGAAAGAAATATGGCGACCGGTGGAGAGGAAGCAGAGAGAGCGCATGGAGAAAGAAAGGTCAAGAGATGAACTTTCCAATGACTGTGTTATTCTTCGGGTAGGTTTCAGAAATTCTTTTCCGATGGTACCAATTATTTTTTAAGGTTTACTGATTTATTTAAACTCAAAGCTTGAGTTAATTGTAAACTAGATACGATTATGGTTTTTTGTAGAGTTTAACATTTACATAGTTGAAAGAAGGATTGTTTTGCTTTGTTATGATTTTCTGATATATTTGTAATTTTGTTAATGAGTTATATTGTCTTCGGATTTGGTTGATAACTTTCCAAAAAAAAAATAATAATAACTTATCTATAGACGCATGTAAAGCTTAAAATCAAGGGGGCCATTAGTTATTTTGATGAATTTTTATTGTTAAATAACCATATATGTACCTCTTCTAACCCTTAAACCCAGGGGGGCCATGTCCCCTCTGGCCCCTAAGAGCATCCGCCACTGATTAACGATTCAACCACAACATACAACGATTGTATTAAAAAAATATTAAAACCAATAAAAATATAAAAAAAAAAATAGTATATAACAAACTTACAAATTAAAAGTTTTAATATGATAACAATGGCTTGAGAAATGGTTAAAAGACCTCAAACCAACACAAACCTTTAAGCTTGTTTTATTTGTGAATTTTGTATTTATATCTACTCAAAAAATTGTCACTTTTACAGTAGACTATTCATTAAATGTTTATTAAACATATATATAAGTTATAGAACATTTTAGTGTTTAATCATTACTAAGAGATTTTTGAGTGATATTAAACACTTATAAATCATATAAAAGGAATATATATATATATATATATATATATATATATATATATATATATATATATATATATATCAACATGCAATTAATGTATAGAAACAATATTATTCCAAGAAATATTCACGTTGCAATAACCTTGTTTTTTCAACTATTCATACTTAAATCACAAATCTCATCAAACACATAAATTTTTTGGTGCGCAAAACCTACTTATTTACTATTAATATAGCTACAATGGGTATAAATTAGAGGAAAATAAAAAGTCATCACCAATCTTTAAATATTATTAAAAGAGAAACCTTATGACATCATCTAAAACAAGTTGGACCCTTGATTGTGTTTTCTTTATAGGTTTTACACCCTTAGATCAATTTGTTTACGTCACCTTGATCAAACAAGAAGTCAACCCGTTATATTAGGAAATTAAATATAGAAATTGAATGAAAATGATACTTGAATTTTTTCCAAACTTACAACTACAAAATTGGTTCCTTATTAATGTAAACCTTAAATTTAGGCTCTATTTCCATTCAAAATTGATTTCCAAATTATATTATATGTTGAAATCTCGGAAACTATTAATTTCAAATTTCAAAAGTTTCGGATATTTTTATGAACCAATACACTTTTAAGCATGATATCTTTTATTTTAAGTTTAAATGAGATTTCAATTGATTACCTGCTAATTTTCATCATATTGACTTGTATATATATTTCAAACCTTTTTAATAATCGATCTACACAAACATTATGTCATAATTCCCACATAGAAAACAAGATTTCTAAATATTATTAAAAAAGAAACCTTATGACATCATCTAAAACAATCTGGATCGTTGATTGTGTTTTCTTTATATGTTTTACACCCTTAGATCAATTTGCTTACGTCACCTTAATCAAACAAGAAGTCAATCCGTTATATTAGGAAATTAAATGTAGGAATTGAATGAAAATGATACTTGAATTCTTTCCAAACTTAGGGGCTGTTTGATTTGCTCTTACCGGGTCCGGTCAGAGCTGACTGCTGACTCGGTCAGCAATCAGACCGTTTGATAATCTAAAAATTTGGCTGACTCGGTCAGCTATTGCTGACCAACACCCTGACTCGGTCCACCAAATTTTTGTTGCTGACCCAAAAGAAAAATACCGCTGCCCTTGCGCCTTAAAAGAAAAAACACCAACAAAATCAAGAGTGCATCTGAGTTCCGTTTCTCACCTCTGCATCTGCGCTTTGTTCCACAGAACACACCGACGACGCCTCATCATCCTTTGCCGACGACACCCACTGACACCTAATCCTCCTTCCCCACAACCGCGGACGTCGCCTCCTCTTCCATCCATACCCATCGCAGCGGACACAGCAGCAGAGAGACAAGGAAGAGCACAGCCTTCATCGCTCTCTGTAGTCTTTTTTCTCTCAGGTCCGATAAATCAAACTTCTTGGTCGTTTTTTCTTTGTCAACCTTTACAGGTTGCAATTGTTTTTTTTTCTCCACAGCTTTCAATCGATTTTGATTTCTTATTTGCTTGCTTTTGTTATATGATTTGCTTTCAATCGATTTCTCCACATCTTTCATTTGATTTTTTTTATCTGATTTACTATATATCGTGTCCATAGACATGGAAGAAATCAGTTGTGTGTATGCTTGTTCCTTAGACATGGTAGAAATTAGACTTTGGTAAAGTAAGAAACACACCAGCAAGACTGCAACAAAAACGATCAAGAAATTGTTTATTTGTTTGAAAGAAAGTGTAGTCTTCTTGAAGCATTGAATCAGAAGGAAGGTGAGATTGATATGTTAAGAGAAAGTATTAAATTTTTTTTTGCTATCTTGATAAACTTACAAAACAGATACAATGGAAATAAAGAAGAAGTAGAAGCGATTGAGCATATGATTCTTGAATTCCAGGATAAAATTCAAGATCTCATGACAATGGCATCTAATGTTAATGACGTCACGTCTCGTGTTCATGAATTTCTGTGTGACATGAAGAAATAAGGTCTGAGATAATTGTAAAGGACTGTTTGTGTTGCACGTATGTCATATGAGAATATTGATGTAAACAATGACTGGTTTGAATGTAGAAAAGAACTTGAATCTTCATAACATTTGTATCATTTGTGTATATATTTTTCTTTTAATCTTCATATTCTTGAGATTATTACATAAATGGAGTTAATTAATAATATAGTGTGGTTAAACAGGTTTTGTTGGTGGTTTAGTGTTGGTTTAATGTTTTTATCAAAAAAAAATGTAATGTTATACATTAAATGGTAAATCATAAATGAATTGTTTTAAAAAAAATATTTTTTGAGGGTAATATAGTCATTTTACATAGTCAGTCAGATTCAAAATCAAACAACAAGTTTTAGTCAGAAGTTAACTCAATCAAAACTTCTAACCCAGTAAGCTTCTAACTCAGTCAGCTCTAACCCAGTTAGCAGCTATCAAACAACCCTTACAACTACAAAATTGGTTCCTTATTAATGTAAACCTTAAATTTAGGCTCTATTTCCATTCAAAATTGCTTTCCAAATACATTATATGTTGAAATCTCGGAAACTATTAATTTCAAATTTCAAAAGTTTCGGATATTTTTATGAACCAATATACTTTTCAAACATGATATCTTCTATTTTAAGTTTAAATGAGATTTCAATTGATTGCCTGCTAATTTTCATCATATTGACTTGTATATATATTTCAAACCTTTTTAATAATCGATTTACACAAACATTATGTCATAATTCCCACGTAGAAAACAAATGCAAAAAAACTTCAACCTTCCCATCAGTCTGATTAGTCGAATAAATGTATATATTTCTTTCTTAAATCGTTTTAATCTGTAAGTTTGATATTGTTTTCGAAATTATATGTTTTTACTCATTCGTATGGTTCTTTGTCAAATATTTATAATTTGGATGTATAATGTTGTTTTTGAAAAAAAAATTGATGTTGTGTTTGGTTCTTGGTTCCATCTTTTTAATCGGTAACTATGATCCTATTTTCGAAAACAGTAAACTCAATGTTAAAATTGGATGTTATATATAATGAAATTATGATGTTACATGTGTGTGTATACCTTTGTAAAAAATCAATAGACAAGACAAGAGATGACATGACATAATATAACAGACGGGTTGTACAAAAGACATGAACGCCCCCATTAGAAAGTTTTTTTATGTCTCCGGTAGTAACAAAATAAGAATAAAATAAAAACTAATAGCTAGGCTGTTAACTTAGGAAATCATAAAAGTTTTATGAAACAGTGAAACAAGGTCCAAAAACTACAACCTGATTCTTTTAGGGACCAAAACCAAAAAAATCAACTAAACACAGGGACCAAATATGTAAATCACTAAAAATAAATGAAAAAACTTTTGTTTATACTGATCCCCCCCCCCCCCCCATTTTGAGGTCATGGTAGTAGATTGAGCTTCATCACTTCTGCCCCTAATTTGCTCTTTGCTTTATAGTAAGAAATGTTCTTTACTACTGCTGGATCATTTCTTACACGTTCAGGATCCATTGATATAATCTCTATTGTATTTCAAATTCAATAACAAAATTGTAATTAATTAATTTCTCATTGAAGTTAATAAATTATAAATTTATCTCACTACTGCTCATCCAAGTTTTCTCATTGCTATAGCATCACAAAGTTGATCATATCGCATATTTTTCTAAATAAGAAACACTAATATCAACAAAAGAAGCTATTTAATTTCGTAATAAAGTTGAATTAAAAAATAAGTAAATAAATAAATAAGAAATAGAAGAACCTTGTATTACCACCATATTTTATGTTTGACATCATCACCATATTTAAATCCTCCCATAATTTGAGGCATTGTGATTAACCAAAATGCAACAATGTTTGGATCTTTCATGCTATCAATAATATGCTGAAACGCAAAAGTAGATGTTTTGAAGTGAGATAATTGTTACAAAAGGAAAATGGGTAGATTCGTAATTGGCATTTACCTCATAAGGGTTTTTTGTTTTTTTCATTATGTTGTAAGCTTTGCATGGAGGCTTGATAATTTGCAAAGTAAATAAAACTAAAGGGGTGTTTCTTTTTTCCTTCATTAAACTCTATAGTGAATGACTATATGGATAAAGTGTTCTATACATAAAGATTGTAGATAAAGATGGAAAATAAAACGCAATGGATTATGAGAAATCACAAAAAAATAAGAACCAAACCTAGGAACCAACATCGAATAAAAACCCTACTTTCTTTACTTCAAAAAAAATTAACATACCTGCACATACTCAAAACCGTAGAAAGAATTTCACAAAAAAAATGTTATTTCATAAACAAAGGAGCCTGAAAAAAATGGTGGTAAATCGAAGAAGGCATATCAAAATCAACAAACAAAACGAAGATATAAACATAAATGATGGACCTGATAAATGATTTCTGTCATATTATCCCTAAAATAAAAAAGAAGTCATCAATGAATCTTAACATTGTCGATGATAGTGACAATAAGTTAGATTAAGGAAAAAAAAGATCTGATATTAGAGATGAAGTGGAGGGAGATGATTAGCTTCGTTGCAGATTTATTGGTTATAGTTTCTTTATATTTAATATTGGGGGGGGGGGGGGGGGGGTTATGTGGTTCATTTTGAAGGAACATAAATAAGTTGCTATTTTTTGAAATAAACAGTTATATTTCGCAATATAGCCATAAAATAACAATGTATTTTGAAAGTACATTGTTAAATGTTGGATTATACTTATGTATGGTTGGTACTTATATGTGATAAATAAGGTCATGGAACTAATAAAACAAAAAATGTTGTCTATAAAGAGGTCTTTTAACGTTATATATATTTACCTATTTTAGTGTAATTTCTACACATTTCAGTGATACCAATAACCCTACTTTTTTATAATTATTTTGTAATATCTATATAAATTTGCATTTTATTTATGTATTCCCCGCGTTTAACGCGGGTCATAATCTAGTTAATAACTATAAGCTAAAAAAAATTGAGTTGTAGTAATTAGTTACTTTAAATTTGAAATCATAAGTACACATAAAGTAGAAAACTATTGAATTGTAGTGGAAGTTTCAAATCAATTTGGTACAAGTAAATTTGCCTATGTTATATGATAGACTATGCGAATATCCACACGTTACACAAAATAAAATTATATATTTAACCTTTTAGTGATAATATGCCTTTGAAAATATATTTTTTTTTGCTTATATTAACTAAAAAATAATTATGATTAAATTTAGACATTTAGTTAATGTAAACATTATAATTAATTTGAACAATACATAATATAACACTTACTAAAATCGAATCTTTTAATGTCATCTACTCACTCTTTACATGTGTATACAATTAGTTACTAAAATCGAATCTTTTAATGTCATCTACTCACTCTTTACATGTCTATACAATTAGTTACTAAAATCGAATCTTTTAATGTCATTTAATTACTAAAATCGAATCTTTGGAATTGTAGGTTGGCTTCCTCCGTATGGTGCAAGGTGATTGTGTGGGTAGATGTTGAACAGCCTATGTGTGGAAATTTTTGATTGGATTGATGATAGTCGACTTTAACCGGCTAAAAGATTTATTATAGTTGTTGGGTTGTGGGTTCTTTGGCGATTTCAGAATGAATATTTTTTATTTTTGAGATAAGCTTCTGATATATCAAGTGATGTTTGATAGTATAATTGATTATTCGAATTTGTGGTTTGTTAGTAGGAATACCCAATTTGGATGCTTCTTAACCTTGTGCCACATGTGGGGAAATTTTCCCTAGAAACCCCTATGGGGGCCGAGTTTGCCCTGTAAAGGAGCTCGTTGAAATATACGAGTAGGCTTCTGTTTAATCATTTGTCGTTTAAAAAAAAGTAGGAATACTAACATTAGCGCTAGTTGGAGCAATTGGCTCTAAAATCCTTTATTTGCCAATTCTATGTAATTTGTTTTAGCCACCGACTAATTTCAAAAAAGTTTAAGCTGTTAATAAAAATCCATAACATAGATAAGCCAAATTTTAGAAACCTAACACATGCACGAAATCAATTAGGGTGCTATCAACGACACTTGAAAAAATATAACATAATGACATAACAGTAAGACTAAGAGTCTCTTTAGTTAGATAGAATTAAATGAATGGATGAGGTGATGAAGTTTATCGTTATTATTATTCCATTTAAATGTGTGGATGCTTTGTGTCGAAGGATTAAGTAATAACACATATTGTTTGTTATGCATGAAAAAACGAATGAAATTAAATAATAATGAAATATATATCATTTAACAAGCTAGATTACATTCAAGACTATTTATGGAACAAACAAAGAGAATAAAGAATTCAAAATTTATTTGGATCAACAATGCATTGTTTTCATCATCTTATCATTAGGATAGTAAGTAGGAGTAATATAAAATTAATGAAATAATAAATAAAATATACAATGAATTTAACTAAACCACATTAAAGAAACCCAAAAAATAACATTATTTAATTGGTTGCAACTTTTGTTTGAAGAGAAGGAACTCATGGCCTAACGATTGGGGTCCCAAAACCAAGAAAAACTTGTTGAGATAATGGCTAATATGGAAGAATGTTTTTTGTCCCATATTTGTAGAAGGTTGAAATGTTAAGTAGTCTCAAACCTATAAAAAGGAGTTAATTCGGTGTCAAAGTGCTCTGATCAAATTCACTTTTTGTAGTTGCTTCTTTGTTTTTCTTCTCTTACATACTTAGAGTGTAGAATGGTGTTTGTAAAATCATTGGAGAATGTATGTGTAGGTAGGGGGCTTGAGAGATTAGTCTATGTGAGTGTAACGATCAACATACACTCATTCGTTTTAGAGGCTAGTCATTTTTACTTGATTTGGTAGTTTTCTATGCAAAACAAGTCCAGTAAGACAAATAGGGTTTTTATTGCAAAAGTTAAAGTATAGTTAGTCAATTGTATGGGGTCTCCCTAACAGCAGTTCCTCTTATTATAAAAAAACGTTAGATCTAACAGTTGTATGGGGTCTTTCTAACAGTAGTTCCCCGCTAATTCCTTTTTGGTATTATTCTCCAACCCCCTTTACTTAAGTTGTGAAAGCCTTGCTTCCATGTTTTGCTTCTCAATTAATACGGCCTAAAAAAATAACTCAAAATTAAAATCAAAAAATATAATCCTAAAAATATGATTTTTAAACTTAATCATGATTACCTGAAGGGTATATTCTTTTTCTTCACATAAATATCTAATCTTATTATAATCATATGATAGTTCATTCACAATTTTCTTTTTTGATCTCCACATATTTTTTTTAATGTCTTCATTTCTTTTTGCATGTTCATTTCTTTCTTTTGTTTCTCATTTAATTCTTCTGATAGAGCTAAATTACCATATTAAATAAATAGCAAGTAAATTACCAATATATTAATAAAACTAAATTTCAATTTCAGTCTTTATGTTTTACTCAAAATCGAAAATTTGGTCTATTTTTTTAAATCTTCTCTACCTCGTCTTAAGTTTTCTTTTGTTGTCAGAGGGACTACATCTGCAACAAAGTGAAAACTTAAAGATGACTTTAGTAACATTTCAAAACATAGGGAATATACTCTATTAATAAAGAAACCAAATTACTCACTTGCTTTACAATTTTTTCACATTCTTCAAGAGCTTTTGACAAATCTTGTACACCAAAATCTACAGTTAGGGAATTTGGTCAAACTTGTTTAATTTCAAACTTAAATACATGCAAGATGACAACAACTCTCATCTTGAAAAACATAGCAGTTTTACTGCTACCCAATTGCATTATTTCTCTTAATGCAGTAGAGTGTATAAATTCTTTTGAAACTGAATGAAAAAAGTGAACCTATCTATGCAAAAACAAAAATTGTGTTCACGGTGTGTGTGTGTGTGTGTGTGTATATATATATATATATATATATATATATATATATATATATATATATATATAATAGGAAAATTATATATAACCACATTTTATTCGGAATGAAAATTATGACTTACCCCACGTTTATTAAACCCAAGTATCATGTATGATTCTTTCAGGTAATTGATAGTTTCGTTTTTATTACTTCTTTTCATAGTTTATTTTAAGTTAAAACCATCTCATTTTAGTCAATCTTCATGCATATTTTCTGTTTTTGTCATTTTTCTCCTTTAGCGGGTGCTTTCTAGTCTTTTGAGCTTAATTGCAGGATTTACCGAAAACTATTTGTTATTGGAGGCTTAGAAGGATGCGGGACTTATGAAGGAATGTGATTTGCTTGTGGACTTGAAGTGGTGCGATTGGGCTAGGTGCTTGCGTAAAAGAAGATTAATTTGGATCTAATTTGTGGACAAGGATGATGATGAGGCGACGCGGAATCGAGCTACAAGAAAAGTTAAGGAGTATTGGGTCAATCATTAGAAGGCTTTGGAATGGAAAATGGGTCCTAAAGAGTTATGATTGTGGGCTGAAGTTGAAGAAGTGAATATTGGGCTAAAATGCATGATTAATGGCCCAAGTCTCACATTCAGCATGACCCATGCGGTCCGCGTGGACTCATACGCGGTCCGCGTGAATTGTTCTGAGCTGATTTCGGGTTTGACTTGTTGACTCTATTTGTGGAAGCTTGGTGGGTGACTTTTGGTACCCTTTTTGAATCCAGAAATCAACCCCCTTTTGCTGGAGATTGGAGCCATTTTGGTGGGGGGATGACTTGAAGAACACACACCATATTCTCTCAAAAGAGCCTTGGAAGATTTGAAGAATTTTTGGAAGATTAGTGTAATTTCCTTTCATCTTGCATCTAAGACAATGTTTGATACTACTAAACTATATTGTTTTTCTTTTACTTTGGCCATGATTGGCTAAATTTTCATTTGGTTGATTAGGGTTTAACCCATGGATTATTATTTTTACAAAACAAGTTTGTAATGTTTAATGGTTTTGAAATGTCTTAAAAAGTTTAAATTTGGAATGATTTTTATGGATGTTACAACCTGGAGAACTGTGAGACAATACTTGGGACGAGTATGAGTAGGTGTGAATGGTATTAGAGGCCTATACTACCAGAAGCACAGGACTCGCACTTGGATCAAGGAAAGTCATAAGGTTACCAAGAAGTTCACCTTGGGGAGCCCCGATTCTGTTAGTGAAGAAGAAGGACGGGTCTCATCACATGTGTATCAACTATCGGGAGTTGAATAAGGTAATGGTGAAGAACCGTTATTCCTTTCCGAGGATTGATGAGTTGCGATCGGGTTATCATCAAATGCGGGTCTGGGACGAGGATGTGCAGAAGACAGCTTTCCGAACTCGATATGGTCATTATAAGTTCGTGGTGATGCCTTTTGGGCTCACCAATGCTCCAGCTACGTTCATGGATCTCATCAACCGCACATGCAGAACAACGTTGGATAGGTCTGTAATAGTATTCATCGATGATATCTTGGTCTATTCCAAGACTCAGGAGCAGCATGAGGATCACTTGAGGGAAGCGTTGGAGACACTGAGGGAGGAGAGACTTTTCGCAAAGTTCTCCAAGTGTGAGTTCTGGTTGCGTGAGGTGCGGTTTTTGGGGAACCTTGTCAACCAGAAGGGTATTCTGGGCGATCCGACCAAGGTCGAGGTCATGATGCGGTGTGACAACCCGAAATTTCTATTATGTACAACATTTCCATTCAATAGAAGTCAGAACAATTTCTGGAAACTTTCAAGCTTTTTGGAATAAGTTTGAGTATTTTAGGATTAACAACTTAGGAGATATCAGGAAAGATGATGCCCTAAGGATTATTGTGCAACAATAAAGTCTCGACACATCAAAAGTTTAGAGTTTACGGCCTAAACAAGGAGTTTACGGCCACAAACCCTAAAGGAAAGTGGTATAAAGGTGACACTTAGTTATTTTTACCATTTTTCCAACTTTCAAGAACAAAAACTCAAACTCTCTCAAGTATCATCCAAAGAATTCTTCACGATCTTCATCTAGTAAGTGTTTCTAGCCCTTTTAAGTTAGTATATCACTTAATCTAGTGATTTAACACACTTCTATCCATGAAATCTTTCCAAAAGGTTGATTCTTCAAGTTTCACCAAGAACACACACTAGTGTTCTTGGACTTTTGGACCTTTTCAAGCTTCTATATTGTAAGTACTTCTATCCTAGAGTATGTTAAGGCTTGATACACTTATTTACATCAAGAAAACACCATTGAAACCCAAGATCAAAGGTGTTTACGGTCCAAGAACACCTTGGACCGTAAACCCTAATTTAGGGGCCAAAGTGACCCTAGTCCCTTCACAAGCTTTGGAAACTAGTCTAGACTCATTCCTTTATATGTTTAGGACTTGAAAACATCAAAATACCATAATCCATAAGGGTTTACGGTAGTAAAGCCAAAAGGAAATGGTCTTAGGGCCGTAAACTCCTCAGAGGGAACTTGTGCCCTAATCTCTTCCAAAGGCTTAACCATCAAGTAGAAATGCTTCTAAAGGACTTGTAGGGCTTCAAAACAAATCATGGTCAAAGGAGCATGAGTTTACGACCGTAAACTCATGAGTTTACGACCGTAAACTCAATGAGTGATGGTCACAAAACCATAAACTCATTTAAGGGGGTTTCCTTGAACCCTAAACTCAACAGTAATGTCCTACAACACTTAGATGCAATCTTTGGGACTTATAACACTTATATAAGGTGTTTAGCATGTCCTAGGATGTCTTAACTTTGTTGATTAGTTGTTTAAAAACTAAGTGGATACATATATGTGTCATTATATGTTAACTAGGATCCTTGTGTGTGCTCAAGTCTTCACTTGACACCTAGCAATCTTGTTTCATCAGCTCATCCATACCACTCACTACAGGTGAGTTCATACGCCTTTCCACGAATACACCCACCGTACCACCTTCTCTCTTTCTTTCTGTCTCTTCTTCTTCTTCTTCTCCTCATCCTCCAAATTAAAAATAAAAATGTGCAACAACCACCCAACGTTCTTCCATTTCATTTTCTCTTTCTCTCTCGTACAAAAGCCGTAACTCAAGAAAAAATTAATAACAAAAAATTTGAATGCGAGTGCACTTCGTTAGAAACCAAGATCTCCGGCGAACACCAGAACTTCGATAAGCACCGAAACTCCAAGATCGCCCCTGAAATCATCCCCTTTGCATTTCACATGAAAAATCTTACTTTATCTGCATCATCTTCCATTTCTCTATCGACATCTTCCTGATTCAAAACTCATATACACTAATGAACCCACATGCTTAGATACACACACAAACACTATACAATCAATTTGCAAGTTTGAATCTTAACTTTACAAACCCTAGATTTGCAATATCTATGGCACTGAACCCCATATTTTACAAGACCCGTGTTGAATCAATTCATATGGCTCTGTTGGACCTTAACCTGTTATTGGAGGGTAAGACTTCCATTTCTCTCCTATCTTCTTATTGACCAAGAAACCCATCTGGATTAATCAAATGAAAGATTTAGAATCTAGCCAATCCATAATGCATTTATAGATTGAATCGATTTGAGCGTGAGATGAATAGATATACCTGGGTTTAGAATCGCCGCCAGCTTCAAATCGTAAAGATGGAATAACGCCAACACCCACAGTCGTGGATTGAATCAATTCTGGTGAGTTATGGCATTCGAGGGCTAATCGGGACAAATTGCGAACCAAATGGGGCTGCACAGTGGCCAACGATGGTGCCAATGACCACGGGTTTAGAAGATCATGGTGGTGTCATTGGGTTTAGGGTCCGGAGTATACAAAAGGAAAGAAAGAGTATAGAGTCGTGATCTTCTTGGTCATTGGAGAGAGAGAGAGAGAGAGAGAGAGAGTCCATTCTTTTCTTTTCTATTTTTATATGATAAAAAATTAAAATTAAAATACTTAAAATACAAAAAAGAAATTTGAAGGGTAAAATCATCCTTTTAGGTTTCTCTAGGACCAAAAACACAAAAAATTCTTAATTTTAGAACTAAAACTTCAGAAATTATTCGATTTTGGACCTTCCATACAAGTCAGAAACTTTTTGCACCTTATCCACAGATTTCCATAAACCACAAGGACCAATAAACAAAAGACGTTTAGTTACAGTCTAAAAATAAACACAAACCAGAAATAATTGATCCTACTCAACAACTTCCATGTCCAACGAAGACGACTTGCTAGTCCAAACAAAGACTTCTTTTGCCAATTTAAAAGATAAACTAAGGGGTAACTTATGAAAAAATAAATTATTAGAGGTTCCCATCGGAATAAGTTATTTTTATCCAAACATTTTTTTTAATTATAGTTGTGTGGAACCTAATAAATTGTTTTAAAAGGTTAGCCAAACACCCCCTAAGTTTTAAAAAATAACCAACAATTATGTACCTAAAAATAATGGATTATACAAATATCCAAAGG
The DNA here is from genome assembly GCF_051521515.1 of Lactuca serriola. NCBI lineage: Eukaryota > Viridiplantae > Streptophyta > Magnoliopsida > Asterales > Asteraceae > Lactuca > Lactuca serriola. Next base: position 6,494,426 of record NC_136414.1, on the reverse strand, counting down.
AGACCTAAAAACTAAAATATTTTTATCTCCAAATAGTAATGAAAATTTTAGGGACGCATATTTTCTTTATTCGATCAAAATCAAGATAGGTAAAAACTAAAAGAATATCCTAACTTAACATTACTGTCTATTCATAGATGGATTTAACAAATATAAGAACGTTTATTAAACATGGATACCATATCTCTCAATGGAAACGTTTTTAATGTTTGTTTAAAGGGTTAATGTCATAAAAATTCTTAAGTTTTTAAAGTTTTGTCGGTTTTGCCAAAAGTTAAATTTTATGTCCGTTTTTACCCTCACATGTTCCAAAAAAATGTTCGGTTTTACCATTTTACCGGTGATAACAGGTTTTTTAGGTTACCGTTATACTATCTTCGCAAAAAAACCCCTTAAGTTTACAGTGTTTTTACATTTTTACCTTTAAGTTTATAATTTTTTTATACTTTACCCTAAATATTTTTTTCATATTATACGTATTCCTGCAGAAAAAATCATATTTATATACGAAAAAAAAAGTTTAATTAAATATTGTGTGTGTGTGTATTTTTTTCCTGGATAAACCGTTTAAAATGTAATAAAAAACAAATTAATATGTTTTTAGAACTACAAATACATACTTTTATGTATTTAAAAATATACATATCAATAACAAAACTTGTTCAATCATAAACGTGTTTATATATAATATTAAAAAAATATTTAAATACAACATTTATTTAAACATTTGTTTTGTTTATAAACACGATTTTTTTTGCATGAATACGTATATTATGAAAAAAAATACTTAGGGTAAAAGTGTAAAAAATATATAAACTTAAGGGTAAAAACGTAAAACAGTAAATTTAACGGTTTTTTGCGAAATTAATATAATGGTAACCTATAAAACCTGTTATCACTGGTAAAATGGTAAAATCGAATTTTTTTTGGAAAATGTAAGGGTAAAAACGGACATAAAATCCAACTTTAGGTAAAACCGATAAAACCCTGAAAAATTGAGGGTTTTTATGACATTAACCCTTGTTTAAACTAGCTCTTATATATTTACATTTTTCAAGGTTTAATGATTAGAAACTTAAGGGCTGTTTGGTAGCCTCTTAATTGTAAAATTAAGAAACAACCTCTTAATTTTTTAGATTCAGTGTGTTTAGTTACCTATGAATAAAAACCTCTTAATCTAATTAAAAACCCCTTAAACTTTCAGACTTGAAAAAGTATCTGAATAAAAAGAAGAGACGATCATTCCTCTTTTGACCTCGTACTCACGCTTCCATAAACAAACACACCCACCTTTCGCTGGATTATCCTTCTAGTCTTCTCCCACCTCCTCCATCATCGACCTCGCACAGCACCGCCACCCCCATTGTCGCCTCGCCAAGCTCTGACACCCAGTAAACCCAACCACAGCCGGAAAAGAAGAAACCAGGCGAATTTTTCTATAACGACTCTTTTCATTTGAATTTCCGGTTTTTGAGTAATTGGTGAGCTGAAGTAAATATTTTGTAACGAAACCCTTACCTTGATCTGCTTTATTAGTTCTAGGCCATTTTCCTTACCTTGATCTGCTTTATTAGTTCTAGGTCATTTTCTTCTCTATGATTCGCCTTCTTAATAGAGCTGGGAGAGTCAACATGTCTCATACATTTTGTATCTTAACCCAACAACCATGTAAGTCTCGATTGATTTCTTATTGTTCCAAGTGTTTGTCAAAGTGCTCCACTGAGTTGAATTTTAATGAAAATATGCTTTTGTGAACTTTTTTTGGGTACTCAACAGATTTCTTATTGTAGAATGTTGGGAGTGAGTTATAAGCATACTATATGCAGTTTTCTTACACTCAATTGGAGTGTTTCTTTAATCTGAAATGATAAATTTGGTAAAATTATTATTATTTGTTTACAGAGGAACCATGTACATATTCTTAGAGATTCAGCCTCTTTTGGAGGTTCACATCAGAGTCATTAGCTTTTGGAAAAATGGTCAACATTTTTTCATAAACGCTATAGTGAAGAAGACAAGAGTTATGCCCAACCTATATTTTAAAATTATGAACATATGGTGGTTTAAATGTTTATATGTAAATATCAATTTCTCAAATTTTTGAAAGTTTTATTGGATATTTATTATTATTTTTAATCAGAAGGTAAAATAGTCATTTTTATCATTCAGCTGATATACTTGAAGAGGTTCCAACCAAATATGTTAAAAGTTTCAGATCTTAAAAATTAAGTTTATAACCTGTCATTAACGGTTGATTGTTTCATCACTGAATGGTTTAAGTCATGTTTGATGATGAAGAGAAGGACCATCAGAAACCAAATATTTATCCCCAAATGCTAGTTAAAGCCATACGGTCCGCATCATGGTTTGATATCTCCTTAGAGAAATCCCATCATCTGGATCCTCTCTTGTTCCATCACAGTCAACAAAAAAAAATAAAAGGAAAATATCATTTATCAAACAAAAATAGGCATGAAATTTTAGTTTAGAATAAAAGAATGGGCTCAGATACAAAATATGGGTAATGAGAAAGTTTGTCGATCACAATGAATATCAGAGTGGTGCATGACTTTCCTAGTTTATCATCACTGCCCCCTATCTATCAATCAACCTTTGCACAAACAAAATACAACTCGGAATACGTTGAACTTCGCTTTTCAATATTAAAAGTACTACAACTGCTCAGACTTATGAACTACAATCTCATTGATTCATTTATTTAAAGGAATCTCTGAAGTCTGACATGTGATTGGTTTCATAGATCATCAAAGCAGATAAATTTTAACAAAACAGACATAACACATTGGATTTTGAAAAGCCAAAACAATAAAAATACGCCCAAAGTAACGAGAAAAGGAAAGAAGATCGAATATGGAGAATGGAGATCAGAGTTTGGTTAATAAGTTGTCGGTCACGGTAAATTCAGAAACACGGACCAATGAATTGATCATCATATCTCCAATAACACGAACGATGAACGTAAATAAAAATAAGATCATAAACACAAATCTAATCAATTGTTCAACATCAGAGACTTAAATACTATAGGTAATCACGAACACAAAGTTCGATCATTTTGTTGCAGTTATTTCTCTCATCACTTGACGAACAGAACAAGAATAATACTCCATCTATCTAAAAACATCCAGATTACCTGTAGACAGTAGAGCACGCTTTGCCGTTAGACACTGTATGAGATGAAAGATGAAAACGCCGGTGGTAGGTTTTATAGAGGAAACGTATGGTTTATGGTGTAAAACTGTGAATGAAAGAAACCCTACACCCTAGTTGATAAGTTAGACTGGGCTTCTGGCCCACTGTAACCTGTTGCATTTGAAAGAATTTTATTTTTCAGACTCGATAATAGATTAACTAGCCGTTTATCCGTGTCAAGTGTCGGGTGCGGATATTTTATTCAAAAATTAAATTGTAGGGACGATTAATTCTTTTGCACAAATAGTTTACTACATATAAACAATTATCAGTATAATTAAAATAATAATATATAAATGTACATTCTTGATTACAAACCCGATTATGTCAAACTGTGCAAATGTTAAAATAATAATATATAAATATATACTCTTGATTACAAACCTGATTAAATATTTGTTTTTTTTAGTATAATTATGATTTATGTTGTTTTTTTTGTCACAATAAACAGGTAACACATAAATCGACACTTAGGTAACAGATAAATCGACACTTAGGTAGCCAATACATAAGTCACAGGAGCTCGATCCACTCCAAATTTCCCATATTTTTCCACCTTTTCACTTTCTCTCACCTTTGACTTTGACTCGGACTCATTAACAACCCTTAAAATCCCCCTTTGTCTCAAACTCTCCCAAGAAACAACTGTTTTTTCGTTTAATCTTATGCCCCCACACAACACTATCCTTATCCCACATTATTACCTCATTAAGCAACAAACTTTCATTCTCTTTCACATCATCTTTCATTCTTGGAACAAAAATTTCCGGTTTTGCCCCTGCCACCGCCATTCTTGGAACACCCAACACGTTCACAAACGAATAAGGAGCATCATGTCTTTTTTTCCCATTTGAAGATGAAAAAGCAGACAAGAAAATATCCTTAACATTTCTCATGTGGATCCCTGTTTGACTTTGACTTTGACTACTCAAGGTCCTACTAACTTTTGAAAGTCTAACCACTACATGACCTGTTTTAGGCCTTAAAGATTCCACCTTTTTGTCTTCTACCATTCCGGGAATTGAAGAGAAAGAAAATTGACCTTTGATGGAGATGGAGGGTAGGATCTTGGGGGTGGGGTGAAGTTTTTTTGGAGGGAGTTGACTTTTTTCGGGCGGTCAACGGTTGCCCCTTCGACCCATCTGACCACTGCGATCCGTGAAGTGCGATTTGGTTCGTATTCGATTCGTTCAACTACACCTACTGATGAAGTGTTGCGTTTTAGGCCAATTGTTCTTTGTGACCGTTTTGCCCCTCCCCCTCTGTGGAAAATTGTGATACGACCCTTTGAATTTCTACCTGCTGACTTGTCTTTACCTATAACGAATTGCCTAAGTGGCCTTTCAGAGCTCACATTTTGAGCACCTGTAGGAATATGATAAAGTCAGTAAAACTGTTTTTGTTTGGATAAATCATAGATGAATTTCAGATAACAATATAATCAATAATGTTCAAATCCTAAGCACCATATCTATACAATCAAATTAAGAAAGCTGGAAATGACATCTCTCTGGTACTGATTATCCATCTTGAATTGAAAATATGCAACTTTAAATACCAATTTCTTTTTACTTTATCAACATATGATTCATTCTTTCAATATATTTGCATTTTTACATGTACAAATAAGTGTTTACTGAAATGTACATGAACAAAATCAACTCTTTTTATTTAAAAGAGTATACCAGGGTCTAGGAATGCCAAAGAAAGTTTCGCTTCTGATGTCAAAAAGGTTGTTTCTTATTGTAAAATTAAAGTTAAGGTTCAACAAGAAGAGCAACAAGCAAACAAATTCAAAAAGTCACCTGTTTCATCAGCAATTCATAAAACACGTGTTTTCGGCATTACTATTACCAAATTAACACTCTAAGAGAACCAATATCCCAGCAAAGCTGAAACCTCAAAAACAGAACTTTGCCTTGGGTGACTATCGATACCCTTAAGCATTTTGACCTTATACAGACGTGGGCTTTGAGGCTAGAGACACACAGACGACACTCGAACATGTAATAATTTGAAAGAGCTAGGTTTGACATCAAAACTGGAACAAAGAATCTGTATTTGCACATTAATTCCAACATCAAATTCAATCTTCATTGAGCCCCTTTTTCAGATTCATTTCTCTTGAACATGACAATTTCAACTTCGAATTTGCATTCAAAAAAAAAAAAAAAAACTTATGGCTGATAGAGTGCTTGGATCTCATCTGAAATTTGCTAATCCTCAAAGTAACCTCAAGCGAGCGGTGCGAGTGTAGAGGTTAGAGGATATAAAGAGAGAGTGTGGTGGCTTCCTGTCACCAAAAAAGTGTTACGAGAGCACAGTAGGTGGCGGCGACGACGATCAGATACATATACAGTGAGAGGTGCGAGGTTGGAGAGTGGGTGGTGATTCACTACCGATGGTGATGATGACGATAAGTTAGGCGGATGAGGTGCGATGTCGGCTTTTCAAAATAGGGTTTTTGCTATTTGTTTGAGGGAAAATGCGAGTGTAAAGGACAGAGGAGAAAAATAATATGTTTACTTTTTCTATTCAATTTATGAAACGTCAATGTTAATGTCATTAATTTGTCAATTGAAAATGTGAATATTTAATGCAATTAATTTGTAAAACGGAAATGTGATAGGAGTATTAAAATGTATGAATAAATTGATTGTATATTATGCAGCATGTGTAGTACCTCTTAAATTTCAAAAAATAGAGAATATCCTTAATAATATAGTAAAGATACGACGAGTTTTATGAAAGGAATAACCAAATCTTCAGTCAATTCTTAATATTTTTGTACAATCTATAAAAACATTTTAAAATATATTTTATTAACAAAAAAATTCTGATAATCAGATAAAAAATTCAAATCAGCTCTTTTTTACTGGTAAATTACTTTTTTTCTAATTATCTCCAAAGTCTCGTTAGTTTGGTTTAACTTTTAAAAAAGTTTCCAAATTTTATTTTACTTCAACTCTTTTACTTTTTTTATAAAAAATCTAGAAATTTTTTGGTTTTAAAAAAATTCATTGTTTTTACCATTTGTTACACTTTCAAGACTATTTTTTATGATGTAAACTAAAAAAGACATTGTAGTTTTTTTTACAAACAATGTCGAAAGCAAGTCCATCATTACATCATTTAACATAGTATAAAATCACAATATTTAACATAGTATAAAATCACAATGCTATATATTTGTATGTTGTCTAAATACAACTTCACTTTAAACATTCATGTGAAACCAAAAGTGATAATATAAGTAAATCGATAAAAGAACATGGTGTTTCTTACATTCTTGGTGTTTTGAAGCTCCAAACTTTAAATTTGTAGACACGTGAAGTAATTTATTTATGAAATAATTGTTGATATATGCTTAAGATTTAAGGATAAAACTTATGCTCTTTTTTATAATTTGTACAGCCTCACTTAATATACTATTGTATTGATTGGTTTATGATCGATCAATGATTTAACCTACTTTTAGATAGATTATAATAAAGTGTTCAATGCATAATTTGAATATCTTATAACACTTCTTACATAAAAATGTGTGAGAAATAGATAATATGGACGATGATGAGTTCAAAATGATGCTAACGTCGTTGTTTTGTGTCAAATAATTGGTTATAGATGACATTGATCCTTAGTTTAAAGAGTTTAATGACGTTTATTCCTATTCGTAGTTTGAACCAAGAAATTTTCAGATTTTTAGTGAAAAAAAAAGAGTTCAAGTAAAATATCGAAACTTTTTCATAAATTGTGCCAAAAAAAGTTTACCAGTAAAAAGAGTTGATTTGAATTTTTTATCTGGTAATCAAAATTTCTTGTTGTCAAATAAAATTTGAATCTTTTTCATAAATTATGCTAAAATATTGTAACCACGAAATTTTCAAAACAAAATTTTCCTTTTTCAACAGCCAAAATTACATTTAAAATCATTCTCAAAGGAGTATTTCACAATTGTTATTAATCAAAACACATTCCCAAGATCATCGACAAATATCCACTCTGTGTGTATGTTAGGCGTGTCAAACCCAACAAATAAAGGGGTACGATATACTCCAAAATAATCTCACTATATTGCACTAAAAGGTAGTACAAGACAAGCAGGGTCGATCCACAGAGACACGAGATAATTAGTCTATACCTCTTTGCACAAGATACTATGGTCACCAACAGTAATAAGGGGGGTTTAAAATGCAATGACTAGACAAACAAATTTAAAACACGAGTAGACAACTAAACGAATGAATTAAGTTCAGATTTTGTAAGGACTCCAACTCCATGTATGACAATTTAGCAATGTGACTCAAAAGGTGACACAATATTCGTTCAATTCTATCTAAGTTGGTACTTGAAAGTGCTAATAAGCTCTAACACTTCCCATTCACCACATTAATTAACCAAAACAAGATCTTTGATTAACCCTAACCTTATAAACCTAATCTAAACAAGCTTTTAGAATTAGATTATAAGATTGCATGAAGCTTTATCTGAATGTTCCCAACAACACCCAATACTCCTCATAAGCTCGGGAGTGTAAAAGTGTATGAATAAGATTTACACTAAATTCATTAAATAGAGATCAATTTAATGTTTGTTACTTGTTCAATTTCACAAAACAATTATGTATTTTGTAAAAGAGATAACTTGAATGACCTAACCCTGATTCAAATGGCCAATAAGAATCACAATTAGAATCAAACATTCGATTGAAGCAAAATCAAATTCATTAGATAGAAATTAAGAACAAACATCATGTCATATGATTGAAGTCACTACCAAGAAGTCAAAACATGAAATTGGAGAAGTTAGGGTTCTAGCCACACATGGATAGAACAAGATCACAAGTCTAAAAGATGAAATTAAGTGTAATTACAACTTACAAAAACAAGAATTAATGCTTCCAAATGATTAACGGACAAACCATTGCAAAAACCTTCGAATTCTCCTCTCCAATGGTGCTCTGATTTGTTGTGTGTGTGTAAAAATGACCCTCAACCCGTACTATGAAAGATAGGAAAAACTGCCAAAAGTTGGTTTTTGGGTCGAACACGGCCCGTGTTAAAATAGGCTAAATTGACACGGGTCGTGTTCAGCAACACGCCCCGTGTTGATTTGCACTAAACTGACACGCCCCGTGTTCAGCATGGTCAACAGCTCCCATTTTGGTCAAACACGCCCCGTGCCCACTTTTCAGTGTAAATTCAACACGCCCCGTGTTCCCCTCTGACTCCGAATCCAAACTTGATTTTTCCAACTTTTTCGTTCTTCGCTCGATCATCCCGAAATCTTCACCAATGCTTCCCGACACTTCTCAAAGCGCGTTCCAACCTTCGGTTTACCTGAAAAAGACATGAAAATGTGCAAATAAGGTTGTTCCAGAGACTAACATAAAATGTGATTAAATTCAAGACAAATGAAGGACAATTATGCTAAATAGATGCATGAAATGGGACTAAAAGGTGTGCAAAAAGGTGCACAAATTGCACCTAACAGTGTATGGTTCATGTCGGCGCCTTCCCACGGTCCTCGCTAATACCTGAAACACATAACACAACAACTGTAAGCATAAATGCTTAGTGAGTTCCCTAAAATACCGCATACAACACATACGCCACTCGACGCTATAGCATGACCCTCCGGTCGATGTGTCTCAGCGGGACCCTCCAGTCTCGTAGCTCGTTGGACCCTCTGGTCCGGTCATAGCTCGTTAGACCCTCCGGCCCGGTCTGTATCGTTGGACCCTCCGGTCCGGTCTATAAAATCATACAACATACATATATCACATAGCACATAATGTCATACACAACACATAAGACCCTCTGGTCAACACATAATACCACTCTAGGTAACGTATAGTAAGAAGACTCGCCTCGTATAACTCGGTAACTCGGAAATCTCGGACTCAGTGAAATAAGACCTAGCCTCCGCCTAATCATATGAAATAAACACTCGTCATCAACATATTTCCCAAGGCTAGACCATTCCCTCTAATCACTCCCAGGAAAGGTAAAAGACCATTTTACCCCTTACTTGGCTCAAATACACTAAAGTTGACCAAACCCTAAAAGTCAACAAAAGTCAACCCTCCGGGTTACGCTGCACGTACCAAACATGTACGATGGGCGTACCCGAAGCCTTCACAGAATCGAGGTACGCGGCCCCTTACGCCCATCTCATTCAGGTCTTAATCGGTTAAGACTTGCATCCAAAATTCAGATCTAACTCCTCTAATATGACTTAATCCATAAAGTTGAAACCTTTAAGCCTTTGCATGGCTGTAAATGTCACTTTGTTCTCAAAACACCTTTCCTCTTTCCATAGTGAGACTATAACTCATGCATGACACAAGATCCACGTCCAAGACTGGGTTTTTATGAATCCTCAACATAATATACACTAGAAAAGGTCAGATCTAAGATCATGGAGACTCTTTGCACACAAAGTCTCCAACTTTGAACCAAAAACCCTAAAAATGGTCCAAAATCGAAACTTATGAAGAACAAGGAAAGCTTTGAGTTTATACCTCAGAAGGGATCTCCAACCACTGTAGAACTTGGATCTACACTTGTTCTTCAACTTCTAGCTCCAACAATGGCTCCTTCTTCTCCTTCTTCACCTTTAAAAGATAACTTCAAGCTCAAAAACACACACACACAAGCTAAAGCACGGATCTCAGCTCTCTAAGGACTCACTCAAGGGGATATGGCGGCTAGGGCAAAGGACTACATGTTCCTTTTATAGTGCACAAGCCAAAAATTAGTGTTTGCATTTGGGCTCACTACGCCCAGCGTAACCCCTAGGTACGCCCAGGGTACCCGGGTGAGTCCGCGTTCAATTTAAGCACATGAGTACGCGCGGCGTACACCTTAGTACGCCCAACGTACTCACCAATCCAACATACAACTTTAAGGGACTAATTTGCCAACTCTCCAAAATAGAAGGGTCATAAAGCTTACCTGGATTTCGGGCTTTTACAAGTATTATGACTTAATTTTTTTGGAGATTTCCCGATGAATAATCACAAAAACCACAACATCATTATAGATAAAAATAACAAGAGATGTTAACTAGTTTTATATATTAAGATTAATATTTTCATATTTTTTTCATAGAGGCTTGTTACGATTGTGAATCTCTACAAGTTACGAAATAAAATTCACTATGTTCTTGCAAACTACTTTGCGTCAAATCATTATAAATATTTCCCATAGATGTAGTTTGATTTCTTTTTGAGTTGGCGTTGATATCGGTGATAAACAACAATATAACACGAAGTATGTATTTTTTGTGGTCTAAAATGTTTAACACCACAACTTATTGTCTGGTTGTCTTCTATTTCATAGTCAAATAAATTCATTATTGATTTAAGTGGTCGTATATAAAGGTGTGAATAGATCTAGCAGAAATATAATGACAAAAAAATAATTTTTCATTTTGAATTGGTTGCAAATTATTATAATATTTATAATCTTTGGAACTTGAACGTTGTTACCGGTGAACATAATCATCACCTTGCATGGAGGGTTATTTGTTTGCAGATCAGCTGATTAAAAGGAGTCACGTCTTTTATACCTCGCTATACTTTTGATGTATATAAATTATGTATCAAACTGATGTAAATACTTTATATATATTCAATGTAATGGTTGTGTTTACTTTGATTAATATGATGCAATTGTTGTGATACTATACATGACATCCTCCACCCCTGAACGTTTCCGTCGTTTCAGTTTGGGGTGTGACATTAAAACCCATGGAACATGAGGAATATGGAAAGTCATGCACATTAGGGTTTACTTGGTGTAACCCTAATGTAGCTATACTATATAAGAAGCCCTTTGGCTCAATAAATCGGCACCTAGAGTCCTTGTAAGAGTGCTAGCCGATTTTTAGTGTATATTATCTCCTCTCAAGTTCTTCTAAGTGTTAGTGGTGATTTGTGATTCCAGTTGAGGCATTCACATTATTGGTGTTTTCTCTTAAAGCTCCAAGCAACAAGCTACAATAAAATGTATGTTATCTAACTTGTTTTATTACCCCAAGTATCAAAGTTTTTGTATGCTAGTTAGGGTAATACCTTGAAAATTGAAATTTTGCATGTGCAATAGAAAAAACATAGATCCAATGTATTTAAGGTTGTATGTACACCTTAGGAGTGTTAGAATGCTCAAAACCCTTTAGTGGTATCATAGCCTAGGCATGTACAATAGAAAAAACATAGATCCAATGTATTTAGGCTTGTTTTCGATTATATAGGTGAGATCTATAAGGGTCACGTCGCGGTTCATCATATAATACTCTCTTACGAACTCACTATATGAGTTAGGAAGTGACTGAAGAACCCAATCAACCGCCATCTCAACGGATCCCAACATTCTTAACCTATCAATATGTGACTTCATCCCTAGGACGTGTGCACACACCGACTTTCCTTCTTTATGTTTACTTGCCAAAAGGGCTTGAGTGATCTTGAACTTTTCAAGCCTTTGAACTTGTGGGTTAGAGAGAATAATTGGAGGAGGAGGAGGAAGTGAAGTATGATCTCTTGTTCCTCGATCGAATCGTGGAATATCATCTTCATGTGGAATGCTTGTTCCACGGGATTTGAGAAGACCATAGTTGTCAAACTTTGACATCTACAAAACGGGAGAAAACGAATTCAAGTTAGTTGATTGATTGAGTCCTTAGTAAATCACCCAAATGAGATACTAAGGCTAGGACCCAACACAATATTCTACAAATCGGGAGAGGGATGCCATAACCCAAATTGCAGAACATTTGAAGGTAAGTGAATGACGATTCACTAATTTCCACCATGAAAAACGAAAAAGAAATTTAAGTTTTAAATCTATGAAAACTCCTAGATCCTTTGAGATTCATTGAACTTTCAATGGCATGTTTAAATCTCGATATGCCCCTCTTGTTTGTGACTGGGATGCCGAGGATCACAAAGCGGGTGTGAATAACCATGCAAACTTACATGGTGCCCTCACATGTTACAGTCACCTATTCGATGTGCCGGTAAACCACACATGCTCCACCGAACTATGACAAACATTGAGTCACCATTTGCTACCTTTGCTTAGAACCATTTAGTGTGCCGGTAAACCACACACGCTCCACTAACGTCTTTGCAAGGGCACAAAGTGTAATTTCATGGAATTGCATCAATTCACTTTTGCCTAAGTAACTAAGATTGGGAATTTTATGAAAACATTTAGTTACTTTAATAATTCATTATACTTATAATGGAAGGTTTCGTCCTATCCTACCCGTTCGGCTAACGACCCTCCACTAGTCAAGAGTGCGGTGGGTAAGAGTGGATACCCATTCAATCGCCATTTTATAGGCAATTTCCTTAAACACCCCTTATAGACCAGCTTCGTGAATGAGGCCTACTAACGGTAAAACTGACTTTTACTCATACATATATATATATATATATATATATATATATATATATATATATATAATGTTAGACTTTTAATGTTATATATATAGTATAGGGTGTATTTTACACTTTTAAAATATTAGATGGTCAAATTTAACAATTATACTTTTAATTCAATTAAAATTTAAACCTAAACTATATCCATTGATTTATTAAACCTCTTTTAATTATACTCCTTAATTAATTAATAAAACCACAAGGGTGTAATTTGAACTTTTCAAACAATACTAGGGTTTTTAGAATTTAACATTCCTAATTAACCTTTTAATCAACTTTTAAATTCCAAAACTTGAGGGCAAGTTTTGAAACCTTTTTCAAAACATTAGGGTTTTAACTATTTAAATTTCAAAACAACAAAACCTTTGGGTTCAAATTTAAACTATAAAACCTAAGGGGAAAATATGAAACTTTTCATAACAACAAGGATCAAATAACAAATAATCTAAATTAACAATTAATCACATAATTATCCATATTTGATTTATTTAATGATTTCTTGCAAAACAATTTATCAATTTAGTCAAAATAATTAATTAATTACCACATAAGGAAACCATTATCTTATTAATTGATAAATATCTTCAATTAGATCAAGAATATAGTCAAATATATCATAAAATCGGACTAATATTGATCTAATATGATAAGGTAACTATCCATAAGAAAAAACAGCAAGAAATCGCGAAGATATCCCCATCTGACGAGTTGACTCGTCGAGTCAAGCTTGGACTCGTCGAGTCTGCATGGACTCGGCGAGTTCAGCTATGGACTCGGCGAGTCCAGCCTCCAAAAACCAAAAAATCGAATTTTTCAAAAAAATCAAGCATCAATACAATAGAAACCAGTCTAGGCTCTGATACCACTGATGGGTTTTGGTCATAAGACATCCTATGTGCTCATACAAACCCTAATGCTTGGATCTAGGTTTCTCTATTGTACATGCTTTGAATCCAAGACTATTGTAGCACCCGGTTCCTGGTACGTAAATCTTATTTGAGTATTTCCCTTCTTTTAGCCTTGGACTCGGCGAGTCATAGGTCCGACTTGCCGAGTGGATGCGGGACCCGGGACACGTTTAAGTTGGCGACTCGGCGAGTCCATATCCTGGACTCGGCGAGTCACAGCTGTTGGATGAAACCCTAAGTTTCAGGGGTTTGCATCCTATTTAAACGACTTATCCACCCCAACCTCGCCCCCATTCACCCTCAGAGCCCTGTATCTCTCTCTAGCCTTGTTTCCTTGTGAGTTTGAAGTGTTTTGTGGTGCTCTTGAAGTTTCTTTGAAGGAAAAGAAGAGGGAATCAAGAAGAGGAGAAGGAGGTCAAGCATCTCTGTGTCATTCCAACGTTTCCCCTAAGGTATAGCTCGTTTCCCCTCTGTTTTTAAGCTTATTGTCCCTTATAGCTTCATTAAAGTCCTTTTTGAGCCATTTCCAAGATTGTGCATGCTTGAGGGTTTGTAATAAGTCGATTGGCCTCTAGATCTAGGCAAGATTGAGCTCCAGGAGCTCAGATCTGTTAACTTTATGGCCCCATGTTGCTTGTCCACCCTAGATCTACCCTTTTGAGGCATTTTGAGCCCTAAAATCCATATTGGTGAATATCTACACGTAAAGTTGGAAACTTTACGTGTGATTCGTGTCCTAGAAGTCCAGATCTGTGAATGGCATGGACTGGAATCGAGCAAATCCGTGTATTTAGTGGGTGCATGGCAACGACTCGGTGAGTCGTTCATGTGACTCGGCGAGTCTGTTCGCGAGTCTCCGAGTTTGTCCCCTTTTCGTAGTGTCAAGTGAGCAGTGAGTCACGGGGTGTGACTCAGTGAATCGGAAGCTGAACTCATCTTTGGAGGTACTCGGCGAGTCAATTCCCTGACTCGGCAAGTTCAAGGCAATCTCCTTAGATCAAGAACAGACTCGGCGAGTTGTTCATACAACTCGGCGAGTCGCAGCATAAGTATTCTTCGGATGAAGATGGACTCGACGAGTTGTTCATATAACTCGGCGAGTCTTAGCATAAGTGTTCATCGGATAAAGATGAACTCGACAAGTTTTTCATACAACTCGACGAGTAGGATGAAGGACTCGAATATCAGTTTAGAAGGAGAACTCGTCGAGTCGTCGCCTAACTCGACGAGTAGAAACGGGATCCAGGACAATCGTTTGGGTAGGGACTCGGCGAGTTGGAAAGCCAACTCGGCGAGTCGGGTCAACTGAAAGTTGACTCTGTCTGTGACTTAGTGCATGATCGGGGGTAAAATGGTCATTTTACCCAAAGGACAGTTAGCAGTTTTTGATTGGGTATGTTGTGGGAATTGCAACCGAAGGATTTCCAGAGCAGTAGCAGCAGCAGTAGACAGTCAGTTCCCGATCGGATCAGCAGCTACTTCGAGGTGAGTTACCTTCCAGTAGCGGTGGGTCTACGGCCACAATGTCGGCCCACCAGTAGGAGTTGTATGTTAGATGATTGTCTTTGTGATATCATCTAGGTTTGCTACTACCTGATATGTTATATGATGGCATAATATGTATATGTGACAGTTGTAGAGTTCGGTTGTTATGACCGAAGGGTAGGTCAGACACCCCAGATATGTCTGACAGTACGTGATGATATGTTTTCATGCTGGCTTGTTATGTTATATGCGATAAAGGTAGTAAGAGGGGACTAGTCCCCGAGGATCGGTTGTTAGGACCGATGGGTAGTCAGCACCCCAGAATGGCTTGACACGGGTAGTCAGCACCCCAGAATGGCTTGACACGGGTAGGACGGCACCCCAGAATGGCCGTACCGGGTAGTCAGGCACCCCAGAATGGCCTGACAGTATGTATGTTATGTGTTTGTATGGTATGTGGTACGATGGGGGAACTCACTAAGCTCTGTGCTTACGGTTTTCAGTTTTGGTTTCAGGTACCTCCTCGGCTAGGGGAAAGGAGCCGGCGCGGTAGCAGCATGTCACACACACACTCTCTGGTTTCCGCATTTACGAGCTTCACTGGGATTTGTACTCTGATATTTTGATTGGTTGTATGATTTGGCTTTTAGACATGGTTCACGTTGTGTTATGGTTTGATCAAACAATGTTTTTAGTTATTAATATTTTCTAAAGTAATGTTTTAAAACAAAATTTTTGGTCGTGAAAATTGGGTCGTTACAACTATAAACCCTAATTCTAGCATATGGAAATCGATATTAACATATAATTAGGTTTAAGATATTACCTTGATTGTTATGTAGCAATAACAATCCCAATTCCTCCTTGAATTGACTTTGGAAGGCTTAGAGTCACAAGTGTCACTCCTCTAATGGCTTACAAACACCAAGAGCAAATGGAGAAGGTATAAAGAGAGAGGAGAGGTATAAGAATTCGTCTCTAGGACCTCTTGGGAAGGCATAGACGAATTCATGAGCCTCGGGGTCTTTATATAGGTGTAGAGATTAGGGTTTTAGTCCTTATCCTTATCTAGTTACTTGCCCACCAAGTAACCATAAGATAAGCCTTGAAAACCCTTATCCTAGTCGAATTCTAAGGCCTTATCACCTTAAATTTGTCCAACCTATTAATAAGATAATCCTTACCTTATTTTGTAACTATCACATAATTACAATTCAGCCCCTCTAGTTTAAGTAATTACATTTGATCTCAAAATTAATTCTTAATTAATTATTGACCAATATTAATTAAACAAATATGATTTCTCCTTTAATATATTATTCTTATAACATATTAATAAATCATAATAACCTCTCTCTCTCTATTTATTTCTCCAATCAAGTTGCTTTGGTGAAGACAACCCAAAAGGACCATGCACCATCGGGTCAAGTACATACCAAAATAATTATGGACTTAGACACTAATCCAACATTAAGCTCCATGGAATCAAGCTACATCAAAAGGTATGTCTTCTAACTTGCTTTGTTACATATGAATCAATGTTTTGTATGCTAGTTAGGATAATACCTTGGAACATTCACATTTGCATGTATAATGGAGAAAACATAGATCCAATGTGTATAGGGTTGCATGTACATTTAGGATTGTTAGAATGCCCATAACCCATCACTAAGTACTTGCAGGATGTTAAGGATGGGAAAGTAAAACCCACCCAAGCATGTATTTACATTATATTGTCTAATAACTCACCACATACTAATTCTTGGTTCCTTGATACAGGTTGTGGCATTCACATTTGTTCTGATTTGCAGGGACTAAAAAGAAGTGAGGATGTGGAGCACGAGAAGATAAACTTAATCATGGGGAATAGGAAAGCTTCATCTGTCACCAAGATTGGAGTTTGTTCTTTATTGCTTTGTAGTGGGTTGAAATTAGATTTGAATAAATGTTGTTACTCGTCCGAAATGACGAGAAATAATATTTCTTTTCATGGTTAGTACAAACAAGGTTTTAGTTTTTCATTTGATAAGGAAAGTGGTGCAGTTAATGCTTTTCATAATGATGTATTTTATTTTGAAGCATTGCCTTGTAATGGTGTATATGAAATTGTGATGGTTGCATACAACATAGGAAATAACGTATTGCATATTGATTCTTCCACTAGTTTGGATAAAACATCCTTGTGACATTGTCGTCTTGGTCATGTCAACAAGAAGTGCATAGGCCAACTCCAAAAGGTTGGAGTATTTGAGTCATTTGACTTAAAGTCAGATAGTAGTTACGAATATTGTTTGCTTGGAAAGATGACTAAGTCACCATTCATTGGCTCTTGTGGGAGGGATGAAGGTTTCTTGGACCTCATACACAGATGTGTGTGGACCCTTCAGAACCGCCACAAGGGATGCTAACCGCTTCTATGTGACTTTTACTGATGATTACAGTAGATATGGTTATGTTTGCTTAATCAAATATAAGTTAGATACCTTTGAAAGATTCTAAGAGTTTAAGCAAGAAGTGGAGAATCAGTTGGACAGGAAGATAAAGATGCTCCGATCCGATCGAGGCGGAGAGTATCTTAGTATCGAGTTCCAAGACTAACTTAAGGAATGTGGAATTGTTTCACAATTGACACCTCCTAGGACACCACATCTTAATGGTGTGGCTGAGAGGCACAATCGAACCTTGTTGGACATGGTTTGTTCCATGATGAGTCGATCTTCGCTACCTATCTCATTTTTGGGGTATGCCTTAGAGACTGCCGCCCATATCCTTAATCAAGTCCATACCAAGAAGGTTGCCAATACACCTTACGCGATGTAGACAAGGAAGGTTCCCTCGTTAGCACACATCAAGGTTTGGGTTGCGAGGCTTTCGTGGTATGCAAGAATCATGACAAGCTCGAACCTCATAGTGAGCGGTGTATTTTCATCAGCTACCTACATAAATCGTTTGGTTATATCTTCTACAGACCGAGTGACAATGTTGTCTTCGTTGCGAGGAGGGGAGTCTTTCGTGAGAGAGAATTCATAAGCCAAGGAAACAGTGGGAGGAAAATTGACCTTCAAGAGCTTTAAGAATCAAGCGGTGAAGGAACCTCAAACACTAGCGATCAACCTGAGGAGGAAACTCCTGTTGAGCCGATTGAGGAATATGTACTTATGAGGCGTTCCACAAGAGTTAGGAATAAACCTGAGTTTTATGGTTTCCATATTACTACATAAGGTGATACATTTATCAGTGATAACACACTGGTAAATTTGGATGAACCTAACAGCTATAAGGAAGTCATGGCAGGCCCTGAGCCTGCAAAATGGAAAGAAGCTATAGACAACGAGATTCAGTCCATGTATGACAATCAAGTTTGGAACTTAGTTGAAAATGGAAAGAAGCTATGCTCCCCCTCCAAGGGATTTTGATATATAATACAGGACTTGAAATGCGTACACGAACGTACGTGAAGCTATTGTCTCACAAAATTTAGTATAAAACAGATTTACGTACGAAAATGTTCATTAGTTCTTGTATGTGAAAGTAAACTTCTTGAAATAGTGTTTCTAGTATGTAAAAGTTCGTAATGTCCTCGTAAAACTATACCTATTATAGTTTTCTAAAAGTGTGTCTCGTTTGTATAGTAATCCCTAGTAAAAATGCTCACTTTTTATTGAAAGTTATATTTTTTATAGTGCCAAGATGAACACATATACATATATAACCACATTTTTCATTTCCAAAAATATGATGTTATCGTGATATATTTTGCATACGAAAGTTTCCCTATAATAGTTATAAATCACATATGATTCCGTTTATAAAAAGTGTATAATGAAACTTCATATAACACACGATAATAATAGTGTGTTTTACTTGTATTTCCCCCTTAAAAGCATATAAAAGTATTTATAAAACATTTAAAAGTGTGGATTATAAGGGTATGAACTCACTTGAAAGATCGGAAAAAGGCGTGATGAAAACCGAGCAGAACTTCGACTCGAGAAAGCGGATTTTCTCGGGAATCTCGGGAACACAAACGACATTCGGGGCTTGAGCAAGGTAACCGGGACTTCGGGATATCACTTGCACGGAAAACGAGGCAAAACGCAAGAAAGTTGAGAGAGAAATGAGCCCTTTCTTCGGAACCCTCGCATCCCTTTATAGGGGGTGGGAACCGCCTCCATACGCTGGGCGTATGCGTACGTCACGCATGAGCACATCCTCGACTGCTTCGGACTCCAGATGGGACTAGACATAGGCTCGCATAGGGCGCGACGTGGACGATCCGAGGCCTAGGCCTCGAGTACGCTGGGCGTAACTCGGCTCGATCTGATGACTCCTCCTTCGGATAATACCAAGGTTTATTATTAAAATTTATATTTTAATTATTTAATAAACTTCAAAAATTCATATCTTCTTCATACGAACTTTGTTTTCGACGTTCTTTATATCCACGCGTAAGTGAGACTACGCTCTACAACTTTCGTTTAGATTCCGTTGGCAAAATTTGAAATTATTTTTATTATTCATTTTTAAAAGGTCGCGTTAAGAAAATTTCGCTAGAAATTCATAACTTCTTTATCTGACGTCTGTTTTCGCCAGACTTTTTACCGTTGTATTACCATTGCCGAGACATTCGATTCTTGTTTAGGTCATTCCGGCCAAAAGTCGCTCGATCTCCGATTCGAGTTTTTAGCTGTCTGTCGCTAAGCCGAACTTGGAAAATCATAACTTCAATATACGAAGTCGGATTTGGGCGTTCTTTTTACGTACGATTACGGTTTAATGACATCAAACATAGTAGGTAATTAATTAGAAACTTTTTGGACATTTTATTATCGAAGTTAATTTCATTATATCAAAAGTGGTTACAATACTTGACTTTTTAGGTCATTACATAGAGTTGAAATATCGGGTGGTCACAGATTACCTGAGAGTGACAGGGTATAGTGACGCCATCTTTCAGACCGACATAGATAATTTCCGCTCTCAGTCGGGCTGGGTATTTACCCCGAATGGAGGAGCAGTTACTTGGAAAAGTTCCAAGCAGGAGAATGTAGGCGATTTAACGTGCGAATCAGAGTACATAGCAGCAAGCGAAGCGGCGAAGGAGGCGATATGGCTGGAGAACTTCACTGTAGACCTTAGAGTTGTACCATCTATAAAGGAGCCTATGGAGATTTTCTATGACAGCGACAATACGGTTGCCTTAGCCAAGGAACCAATGGATCATGGTAGATCCAGGCCCATTGACAGAAAATATCACTTTATAAGATACAAGATAAAAGAAGGACTCCTCGTAGCAAAGAGGGTATCCTCAGAAGAGAACCCAACAGATCCTCTCACAAAGGGACTGAATAGGGTTAAGCATTTGCAGCATGTGAGGCGCATCGGGCTGAAAGACGATATTAGTTTTAATGATTAGATAGCTATTTCTGAAACTTGTAATAGATAAAATGTAATTGACATTTGATGATTAAATAAAAGTTATTGTTTATTTATGAGTAAAGTTACTATCTTGTGTCAATTATTTACTATTATTTCTATTTTGCATGTTTTGACTTCCAGAATAATAAGATTATTCAAACAATCTACAGTCGATCAGACTTTGGGAGTAGGTATTGAATCAAGACTGTCATGAATTTGGATTGTAGATTGTCTGAAATGGTTAGACATTGCCATGACATTCTTGAGTGCTCACAAGTTCCGAGTATTGGATTAAACCCACGCTCACTTGTATCACTTCATGGAATTCATCTCGAGTGATCATGAGACGATAATATCATACATGTCTTCAAACCAAGAGATACGAGTTGTTGACTATAAGTTGGCTGTGCATTGATAGTACAAAAACACATCAGTAACTTGATGTTATAAAACGTACTGTTGTGTATGCTTTGGCGAATAGTTAGTACAAGCATATGAGTCGAAGTTTATCTGTTCCTTTTATTCCTTGGAGGATTAAAAGCGATATCTTGGGCCCCTCGATGATTTTGTTTTGACGTATGTGTCGGGCCCGGTCAGAACTCAATTGATGTGTTCGATTAAGTTCTATGTCAAAGAAATCGGAAATCGGGAAACAAACAGCTGGACAATAAGTATGACGTTGTTCCATGTATTTGTCTGGCTGATATCTTGAGAACAGAGGATTATATGATCACTGTCTAAAATGGCGCGTCTTAGTTCAACAAGGTTTTAAGAGCCACGATTGTTGGTCGGTTCCTGAAGTCATACTTGCAACTATAGTTATTAGACTTATCCAGGTGGGAGACTGTTGGATAAGGTGTCTAAGTCCATAACTATATTTGGTATGTACTTGACCCGATTTAGCATGGTCCATTTGGGTTGCACTTCACCCGAACAATTTGGACTTTTGAGAATAGGATATTTATGATTCATTAATACATTATGATTCATTAATATATTATGATTCATTAATACATTATGATTTAGCATGGTCCATTTGGGTTCCACTTCACCCCAATTCGTCGAGTGCATCTAACAACTCGTCGAGTTCTTTCAGAGTCCAAAAAACCGGGACAAACCCTAGCCAACTCGTCAAGTTCACTCATATCCAGTAGACGGGGAAACCCGATCCAACTCGTCGAGTTTTCTCCCTATTTGCACATTCGGATGATACGTCGATTACATGGACTCTAGGGCTTAGATCTGAAATCTAAAGGTGTCTAGAAGGATAAAGTTTCCAAATTTACCCCTAGAACCACTCTGAATGCTCTAAAAGCCTTAACAAAGGTTAGAAAGCTCAAAAGCTTAGCCATAGGGTTCAAGACTCAAGGGGTTTGGAATCCCTCCTTTCCAAAATAGGTTCTAGTCCTCAAAATGTTCCAAAGATGGAGACTTTATGGACATGCATGTCTAATGCATGTCTTGAAGTCAAAATGGCCAAAGAGGGAAAAATATACCCTAAATTCCATGTATGGCATCCATGCTTGACCAAAAGCTAGATCTAGCCCACTATGGGACCATTTTGCCCTGAAGATTCATAAAGTTGCAAACGTTATGAACCCCATGCATGCAATCGACAAGAATAATAAGAAATGAAGAGTAAACTCAAGATCTAGCCATCTTCTAAGATAAAAATCGAATCTTGAATGCTTACAATAGTCCACAAGATGGTTAAGCTCAAGATTGAGGGCTTTGTTTGCTGGATCTTCTTCTTCTTCTCACTCTATTCTTCTTCTTATTCTTTTTCTTCTCACTCTCTTCTTCTTCTTAAGATCCAAAAGTCACTCTAGCTCACAATATGAGAGAAAATGGAGATTAGGGTTTAACATAGACGTTCTTAGGGTTTGGAGGCTGATGGAAGGTCAGCCTCAAGGTTTTAAGGAGATTATATAGGGTGCAAACCCGTTTTCCTTTACAACGCCTGCTCGTCGAGTTGGCCTTCCAACTAGTTGAGTAGGTCATGAATTCCGCGTCCCACAATTGATCTTTACTTGACAAGTTGAAGCTCCCAACTCTTCGAGTTCTAGTCTAAAACCCTAACATTCAAAAAGTGATTTGATATCTGAAACAAGCGTTACAAAATATAGGTACAAAAAGAAAGTTTTAGAGAGTGTTACGAAGTAGTTGATGGTGTAATTTTGAATATATTGATTGATATCATCAAACTAACTAAACTCTTTGCCATACCTTCATATGTTACCCAAGAAACTATGAAACCATTTATCAACTTATTTTTTAGAATGCATGCCATTAAATTTTTTATTTTTAGTTAGAAGATTGATGCTATAATTTAAGACGTCTTATTTAAGGTTGAGATCTTATAAAACTTAAAAGTTCAATATACCCTACAACATTTAATTCTCAAAAAGATATAAAAAATAAAGATAACATTTTAATTTTATTAAATATGCAAGGATAGCCGATACGCGGCGAACCCTAAACATTCCTCCACAATCTAAACAAAAAACGTGTGAACCTCCTTTTAAAGACTATTTCCATCCTATAAAATCCCCAGAAAGCCCTCGATAGCGACAAACGGACAAAGGGTATCATATCGGGCAGTCCATCAACCATTCACTCACCTGCCCGGAATTCGATTCTTTCCCATTCGTCCCCCATTCCCTGCCCGCAAATCTCGGGCAGTCTTCTCTCGAACAGGCTTCCTTCAACTGCAACACGACAGTGGGATATCGACCTATACGTACAGACTATCATGTATCTATATGTTATATTTATATAGATTTTTGTATCTATATATATGAACAGCTCGCCAATCATACATTCCCTGTGAAAATTGACATCACTAGACGAATTTTTTGGAGCTTCTGTTTGGTGTAGGGAGACATGTGGAGGAAGACGGTGGCTCGATCGGCAGCGGTGGTGGAAAACCTCCGAAAGTCACGGAGTTTTTCTATCGCGGCGTCGACGTCTTCGATTCCTGGTCCTTGCATTGTTCATAAGCGTGGAGCTGATATTCTTCACGATCCTTGGTTTAACAAGGTTTGTTGATTTTGATATACGTAATTGTGTCGCATTTTTAATTTCTCTTCTACCAATTTCGCTAAAATTGATGCATGGTGTACAACTTATTTCTGGTAAAGGTAGCACTAGTTTTATATTACAAACAGTTTGTAGTTTTGCAGATCTTCAAAATTTCGTAGTATTTGTGCTGTAATTGTGATGAATATGTGTTATTGAATTGGTATTTAGATTTGAGCTTTTGTGTTTTGAATGTTCTTGCTCCGAGGAAAGGGTGGCGTTAAATTGTGATAGATTTGATTTTTAAAACAACCACACACACGAAAGAAAATAAACATGCTGTGAACAAAATAAGGGGAAAACGCTGGTTTACAACACTTCAGTAAAAATTTTGTATTGAGTTTGGTGGCTGTCATAAATTACTCTCTTACACCATTCTGCATGAAACTTTGTTTGTAAACAAACAATATTCTTGCAGATTTGCAGAAAATAGAGAGAAAAGCACAGTAAAAAAGAACACACAAGTTGTTAAAAAATATGGAATTGTGCCCATCTTTTTAAAAAGGAATATATACCCCTTTTGTTCAAAATATAGAGATAAGTGCAACTTTTCCTCACTTCCAAACAGAGGGCTACATTGTTCATTGATTGTGATATCAAAAACTAACCCTGAAAAGGTTCTTGTTCTTATTCTTTCACATCTCTGTTTCAGAAAGCAGGTTGGAGGGTTGATTAAATTAAACAATATTTCATTAATAGACAAATAGAAGCTCTTTATGACTATAAACTAAATGCTAATATTTTAAAAAGAATTATTAGTCATATATTGAGTTTTGATTCTTGATTTTGCTTTACCTTCTTCCTAAGAATAAATGGTGATACCTAATATAATTGTTTTTTCATTGTGTCTAAGTCTAACTAATCATTGCTTGTGGAATATCCAAGAACAGGATACTGGATTTCCTTTAACAGAAAGAGATCGACTTGGGCTTCGTGGTCTCCTCCCACCTCGTGTCATATCTTTTGAACAACAATATGATCGTTTCAGTAAGTTGTATATTTCTTCCAATTCTGTTTTTGTTTTTAAGTCTTTACATTATTAGTAATTACATATACTCAATTTATTGTATTTGCTTTACAAGAATAGCATTAAGTTTGTAACACTAATGTCTATATGCCTATTGTTAGTGGAGTCATATCGATCATTGGAAAAGAATACAGAAGGTCAACCAGATAGTGTTGTATCCTTGGCAAAATGGAGAATCTTGAATAGACTACATGACAGGAATGAGACATTATACTACAAGGTATATATATATATATATATATATATATATATATATATATATATATATATATCATACATTATTATATGAAAATGATCAAACAGATGATAATAATGTAAAAAATGTTTGAACTTGTCATCACTAGGTACTGATTGATAACATCAAAGATTTTGCTCCAGTGATATACACTCCCACAGTAGGTTTGGTATGCCAAAACTATTCTGGATTGTTTAGGCGTCCACGTGGCATGTACTTTAGTGCCAAAGATAGAGGAGAGATGATGTCAATGATTTATAACTGGCCAGCTCAAGAGGTTATATGTGTTCCATGATTCCATTTTAACATAACTGCTCAAATATAAGTCATTTTTCATTATAGGTACTTTTTATGTTGACTAAATTTAAAGCAAATTAAATTATACATACAGGTGGACATGGTAGTGCTGACAGATGGCAGTCGTATACTTGGCTTAGGTGATCTTGGAGTTCAGGGAATTGGTATTCCAATTGGGAAACTTGATATGTATGTTGCTGCTGCTGGTATTAATCCACAAAGGGTATGTCAAAACTTGAATTTATTTTTCTTTACACACACAACTTTATGATCTATCCTTTTGATTGTAGGTCCTCCCTATTATGCTTGATGTTGGAACCAACAATCAAAAGTTGCTAGAAGATCCTCTTTGTAAGTAGATACATTACGCATACAACATAACCGTTACTTTGCACCGGTATTTACAAAATTGCCCCTTCATTTAAATTTGATTGACAGATTTAGGGCTACGAGAACAAAGGTTGGAAGGAGAAGAATATATTTCAATAGTGGATGAGTTAATGGAAGCTCTTCATGCACGTTGGCCAAAAGCTGTTATCCAGGTTCATTAATTTTTTTTCATAAGTCTGGCTTCTTTTATCTGTTGTAATGTTGTTTTGTCTTGTTTTATTTTAAAAAGGCAATTCAGTCACAAAAGAGTAACCTTATTGATTTGATTTTTGGAATGGTGATGTGAATCAGTTTGAAGATTTTCAATTCAAGTGGGCTTTTGAAACTCTTCAAAGATACCGAAAGAAGTTCTGCATGTTCAATGATGACATACAGGTTAGAGCATTTTTTTTAGAGTTAAATGCAAGAAACAGAAATGTACTTTCATTGATTGTTTATTATACGTTCATTTCCTTCTTCTACAACAATGTTATATCAAACACTGAAAGATTTGATTTTGGGCTAGTATTCGTCTGAAAAGTGTGTGCCAGATTTATTAATTTACCCTAAATATATATATTTTTTAATTAATGTTAGGGAACTGCTGGTGTTGCATTAGCTGGATTACTTGGAACTGTTAGAGCACAAAGTCGACCGTTGTCAGATTTTGTTGACCAAAAGATTGTGGTTGTTGGAGCTGGAAGGTATTTATTATAATCTTAAATGCTAGAAAATAGCAATATACTTTTGTTTATTGTAGATAGCATTCATTCTAGTTTCATTTCATGTTTTCATAGCTCTCTACTTTAATTTCTTCTCATTACAGCATCATCCTACCTTGAAAAATCTCCCCAAATACAAAGCAAATTTCAGTGTGTAGGATGCAGAAATAAATGAAAGTAGAATGGTGTATTTGTTGGGTTTAGCAGTTTATTATATAGAATAGAAGCTCTTAGTCTGTATGTTGTTTTAATTCAGTGCAGGGCTTGGTGTTCTTAAAATGGCATATGAAGCTGTGGGAAGAATGTCAGGAACAACACCAAACCCTCAGTTTTTCTTAATTGATAAAGATGTATGTACTGTAGTGTTTTATATTATATTTTAATTTATATCCATGAAGGAATGGAATCTGGAATCTGACAAGTTTTGATGTTTTTATTTTGGTTTGGTTGCAGGGTTTGATCACAAAAGAGAGAAGTGGTGTTGACCCAGCAGCTTCACCATTTGCAAAATCCATTGGAGAGGTTCAAAGTATTGGACTCCAGGAGGGATCTGATCTCCTTCAAGTGGTACATTACATCTCTTTTTCCAAAATACTAACTGCTAAATGCTACTTTCATTTCTTTTTTCTTATCAATGCCCATCTCCTTGAATTGAACTGATACGTCTCTTTTTCAGTTACATACCTTCTTTTGTTCCTTTATTTTAACATTCTACTTTCATTTTTTTTTGTCTTGTTACTCATGTCCTTGAAGTGGTAGGTTTTTAAAATAAGAGCAAGCTAAATTCAAGAAATAAGAATGCACTTCATTTATTTGTTTACATTAACATCCTACTTTCATTTCTTTTAGTTACAACATTCTACTTGCTAAACTTTTTCTTATTAAGACATCTCTATAAACTTGTGCTTGTGCTTGTGCTGTTCCTTTCATACAGATTTTGATGTTTTACATTACAGGTCAAAAAGGTCAAACCTCATGTCCTTGTTGGTTTATCTGGAGTTGGAGGTATTTTCAATGAGCAGGTGTGTACTTACTCTTTTCACTGTATTTTAATCCTAACCCGACTTAACTTTAATGTATCTCTTACTTCTGTAACTGTAAGTCTAATCTTTTCAAATCTTACAGAAAGCTCCTCGTAATTGATATTTTTTTCCTTCATATGATCAGGTGCTAAAAGCCATGCGAGATTCTGACTCCCCAAGACCTGCTATTTTCGCCATGTCAAATCCCACAAATAATGGTTTGTTTGTGTTTATGAAATGCAATTTTCTTTTCATGGATTATTAATTATATATATGATATGATTTATGAAACAGCTGAATGCACTGCTGCTGATGCATTTAAATACGCTGGTGACAACATAGTTTTTGGAAGTGGGAGTCCTTTTCAGAATGTTGTTCTTGGTATGTTGCATTTCTTCACCTAAATTTCATTTTCCTTTCTTTTTTAATAATCACTGTCTGACACTTATTGTTAACAGGAAACGGGAAATCTGGCCATGTAAATCAAGCAAATAACATGTACCTCTTCCCCGGGTATGTATGTGCTTATTTTGTTTCTATATGGCAAATTGGTCATTTTGCATCTACTTAACAACGTTTGCTTATTTTAGGATTGGTTTGGGAGCTCTGGTTTCTGGTGCTCATCTTATAACAGATGGAATGATGCATGCAGCATCTACATGGTATGACTATGAAATTAAACAAAACAAAATCATCTTCAGACCTTTCACAACAAAATAATTTCTTTTTTCTTTGTGTGTGTGTGTGTGTCCAGTCTTGCCTCGTATATTACAGATGAAGAAATCCAGCAGGGAATACTGTATCCATCTATCAATAGGTACTGCTGTTTATTATAATTACTAAGAAAATTTTCATTAAACAATTTCGAGTTTTTAAATATATGTGGCTGGCAATGGCAATCATTATTGAATTGTAGTATTCGGAAGATAACTGCTGAAGTAGGAGCTGCTGTGCTTCGGGCAGCGGTCAGTGAAGATCTAGCGGAAGGGCGAGGTGAAGTGGGACCCAAAGAGCTCGCACACATGTCAAAAGTATTGTCAAATCTCCATACTTTCATGTTTCTTTTTTTGGCTTAATGGACTAACCACTTAATCTGGACAGACAGAATGACCCACCCAAAAAAACCCCGACTTACCAACTCCCTTACATGACCTATCTGTCCTCATTTTTTCCTCCTACACGTTGAAATTGATGCTAGGGCAAAATGGTCATTTAATCTCATTCAATTTGTTATGGCTTATTTAGTCTTAAAAAGAAACCGACTTTATGTAGTATACAACATGTTATCCAAACATACATCATTACCCATTCAGTCACGGACTTAATAGGGAAAAAACGACCCCTAAGGCGTCATTTGATTGGACATGACAATACACTTGTTTGGCTAGGACTAGTAGGACTGAGACTGATTTTGTCCCACATAAAAAGGTGTAACAAGGTAAGTGGGTCACTCTCGACCTCTCGTTTATGCAAAAAGACATAGATGCCATTCTCATTGTCATCATCCGTTTAATTATTCATAAAAATTGTAATGTTACGTGTATGCAGGAAGAATCTGTGGAATATGTAAAGCGTAACATGTGGTATCCGGTTTACAGTCCACTTGTTCATGAGAAATAATATGGGTGTGCAGATGGTGACTCATAAACTTTATTATTTAGTTAACATTCATTGCATTAAAAGAGGGTTATGATTAGAGGCTATAAATACAAGGCCCGTGCCTGTTTTTGATTTTGATTAAGTAACCGATACAAATTTTGATTCTTGATGAGCCTTTTGTGGCCATCCATGTAGAATGACACCTTATTGTTTTCATTATCAACTTTGTTTATGTTTCTCTCTTAGTGAAAGGGTTCACTATATAATTATATTAGGGGTATGTTTAGTAAAACTAGCTCGTAGCCCAGGAAAGCTAAAACTTGTCTTTTATAGCAAAGGTAGTAAGTTTTTACAATTTGCAAAATGATATAAAACATAAAAACTAAAAGTTTAAAGCTCTTAAAAGCAACAAGATCGTACTCCGGGAACCAACTTTTTTTTATTTAAACTAAAAGCTTCAAGCTCATACTCTCGAACGATAACTTTTTTTTTTTAATCTGATTTTTTTCCTCGTAAAAGCTAAAAGCCAAGGGGATATTTGTTTCACCTCTAAATAGTTCCACTTAGAAGCTCTGAATGGCTAGATTTTAAAGCATTTGGTTCATTATATTTATGCTTCTGAATGACTCAGATTTAAAACCACCGGTAAATGAAAACTTGACCCCTTTAATTTGTCCCTTTGCTCTAATCCAGCTTTCTCCTTAGTTACCATTGCTCAACCAAAAATTGACTCCTCTCCTCCCGTTTATATGCTCCCTCGCCAACCCTCCCATCGATGGTTTCCAATTGAAGGTTACTTCCGTCAAGGTTCCTCCTTACCTATTAGTTCTATATAAAATTCCTATCGGTGTCTTCTTATGCAATTCCAATCAATGTTTGTATGGGCTTTTGAAATTATGTATAAATTTGTTTGTGTGTGTTATCTTGATGTTTGTAATTTGTTGTTTATCTAAAATTATATATAAATTTTGTCTTTGTGTGGTAATCTGTAATTTCCAATTTTCCATCAATGTATTTCTCATAGTATTGGTGACCACTAAATGTTGATTAATATAAGTTGAAGTCCTTTGTGAAATTGAGTTTGCAACAAAGTTTTTTCGTTGTGAATTTGGTTTTTGATTTGGTGACTTAATTTTAGACATATATAAACTTTGATTTCTGCTTTATGGATTTTTTTTTTCTTTTTTTTGTTTTTTTTTTGTAAAAAGGTTAAAATGATAATTTTTTTCGTTCAACAACATTACCAAACATCATGTCGTTGAATATTCATGCATCTTAATCTTTCAACACTAAATTGTTCAGATTCTACTAAACCTATAAAAGTTATATATATATATATATATATATATATATATATATATATATATATATATATATATATATATATATATATATAGACTATCTAAATCAATGTGGTTCAATATAAATGATTTATCTTTTACAACATTAATTTGAGGGGTTTTTTTTTCTTCCACGTTGCTTCGTATAGAAATCTAACCTTTTATCTTTACCCTATATAATATAACTAATTTGTTTATCTTATTTTTCATTTTTGATCATAAAGTGACTTTTAAAGTTTATTACTAATATTTATTAGTGGTATTTTTATTATAAAAAATGTTTTTATCTCAAAGTTTTAAATGATTATATTATTTAGTTTCAATTTTTAGGAGTATTGAAACCTAAAAGTTATTATAAAAAATAGTTAAACACTCAAAGTTTTAAATGATTATATTAATGTGTTGTGATACATGTATACTTCTTTCAATCATCACCATACACGTATATAGCTTTTTTTTTTTATTACAATGAACATCTAAACATTGTTCAAAACAATTAAGTTGAACATTGTAGTTGGATAAAAAATGTGTAGTGGGATAAAAAATGTGTCAGGCTCTTTACTTATACTTGTTTGTTAAACATAACACAAAAATGCACATGATAAAGCTACTTTGATCCCACATCGTCATGATATACAAAACTTAATAAACTATTTCATTATTTAAATAAAGGTCTCCCTAAAAAGTTTAATTAGTAACATAAGTCGTTAATCATTTTCTATCGACAAAATTGCAAAATTGGTCCTTATGGTTTGCAAAAAAATGTGGATACGGTCCAAAAAGTTTTCAACTTGCATGAAAGGTCCAAACTCAAGAATTTTCTTTGGTTTTGGGCGGCAAAATTCCTCTTCTTTCCCTTCCCTTGTCCAATAGCCAAGACAGGAGCAGCGGGCGGATTGGGAGTAGGTGCAACAGACTCGTCTTTGAAGTTGCTCTCAGCAACCCTCAAGAGACCTTGGAGCTTGCTTAGGGTGACCTCTTCTTTGTTCATGTGGTAGGTCATCCTAAATTGATTGTACATCGGAGGCAAAGAGTGAAGCACCATGTCGATCGCCAAATCCTCAACGAAGTCAACATTTAACTTGCGAAGGCGGTCGACATACCTTTGCATCTTTTGCAAGTGCACGGTAAGAGATTCTCCATGACCCATCTTCGCGGAAATCATGTTAGTGAAAATCTCGTACCTCTCTTGTCTCGCGTTTTGGTGGTACCTCTCCAATAGGTCTTGGTGCATCTCGTACGGGTACATGTCCTCGTAGGACTTTTGGAATTCGGAGTTCATGGTGGCGATCATGATGCAATGTACCTTCGTTGCATCTCGCTCATGAGTTTCAAAGGCGGTGATTTCGGCTGGAGTAGCGATTTCGGTGTTGATTTTCTCGAGCTTCTCATCAAGGACATACTCTTTGTCCTCATAGCGAGCAATGGTGCGAATGTATCTTATCCATTCGCTAAAGTTCGTTCCATCGAAGGTGACCTTTTGGCAAAGGCTCATCAATGTGAAAGAACTAGCAGCAGCGTTGTTTGCGTTCGACATCTACAATTAGAAAAGGACAAAGATAGATTAGAATAAGAATCCCTAATTATCACCCAATAAGAAAATTAGGGCTAGGATCCAACAATAACATTTACATACTAGAAAAGGGATGCCGTAATCTAACATGCAAATAAATTGAAGGTAAGTGAATGACAATTCACTAATTCTCCATCACGAAACTTAAACTATTAGTCCTAAGTGTTTTTGAGAATTCCTAGGTTCGGATGAGATTCATTGAAACTATTCAATGGCATGTTTAAATCTCGATATGCCCCTCTTGTTTGTGACTGGGATGCCGAGGATCACAAAGCGGGTGTGAATTACCATGCAAATTCACATGGCGCCTTCATTGTAACAATCACCTATTCGATGTGCTGGTAAACCACACACGCTCCATCGAACTATGATAAACAACGAATCACCCTTTGCCACCTTCGCTTAGAACCAATTAGTGTGCCGGTAAACCACACACGCTCCACTAACATCTTAGCAAGGTGCAAAGTGTAATTTCATGGGATTGCATCAATTCACTTTTCCTAAAGTAACTAGGATTGGGAAATTTTAAAATATGTGTAGTTACTTTGTATTTCTTATTATACTTTTAATGAGAGGATGAGGTTGCCCTATCCTACCCGTTCGGCTAACGACCCTCCACCAATCAAGCAAGCGGTGGGTGTGAGTGTACACCCATTAAGCGCCATTTTATAGGCCGCAACCTTATACCCACCTTATAGATCGGCTTCGTGAATGAGGCCTACTAACGGTAAGACTAGCATTTAGTTATACATATATATATTATTCTAGTAATATCATATTAGTATAGGGTTGTATTTTAAAACTTTTAAAATCTAGGGCTTGAAATTTAAGTTGTCTAAATTAAAGCTTTTAATCACAAAAGTAAATTTCAAAACATGAGGGTAGGTTTTAAACATTTAAAACATGGAGGATCAAATAACAAATAATTCCAATTAACAATTAATATCCTAATTATCTATATTTGATTTATTCAAGATTTCTTTTTAAGATAATTACCAAAATAATCAAAATAATTAATTAATTATCATATAAGGAAATTAAATATTTAATTAGTTGATAATTACCTTTAACTAGATCAAGATAATAGTTATATTTATCAGAAAAACGAATTAATATTGATCTAATTAGTTTATGGTAAGTTAAGATAAGATAAACACAAAGAAATCCCGAATCTGGCCATTCCTGACGCCTGGACTCGCCGAGTGCACAAATGGACTCGCCGAGTCAGGCCTACTCGCCGAGTCCATGACTCAGAAACCAAAAATTCGAATTTTGCAGGTTTGTTTCAGTTAATCAAGCAACAATTTACAGAAAACCAAGCTAGTCTCTGATACCACTGATGGGTTTTAGCCATAAGAACTGTCCTATGTGCGCATGCAAAACCCTAATGCTCGGATCTAGGCTTTCTAATAAACATGCTTTGAATCCAAGACTTCTAATTACTAATTAGGTTAAATAACAACATTGAAATAGATCTAGAATCATACCTTTGAGTTCCTTGTTGATCTTGAGGTCTTGGAGCTTCTAGAGTCACAAGTGTCACTCCTCTAATGGCTTACAAACACCAATAGCAATAAGAATGATTTAGGAGAGAGGAGAGGGGAGGAATTCGACCAGAGTTCTCTTGCTTTTTCAGAAGTGTCGAATTCCCTATGCCATGGGGTCTATTTATACTTGTAGACTCCTTAAGGATTACAGATAAGTCCCTATCAGATAATCTTCTCTTAAGGCTATCCAAATCCATTCCTAGATAACTCTAATGGACGATTTTAGCTATCCTAATCCTCTTAGAATTCGTCCATAGTATATCCAAATGGATTTACAGTTTAAAGCTTAACTATCAAACAATTGACAGTTTATACCCCTTTATTTAATTAATCTCTTTAAGTCACCAAATTAATTCTAATTAATTCTATGACTTATATTAATCAAATAACAAATATATTATTCATTATATTATTCCCATAATATATTAATAATATTTATTCTCTCTTAATAAATCATCCTATCAAGTTGCTATGGTGAAGGCAACCCAAAAGGACCATGCACAACCGGATATAGTTACAGCCTTAGACACTATTCCAACAGTCTCCCACTTGGATAAGTCTAGTAACTATACAAGTACAATTTGGTTTGCAATCGTAGCTCTCAAAGACGCTGTCAAACTCTGATCTAATCAATCTTGTCCTTTAGATAAGGGATCGTACAGTCCTCTGTTTAGATATCATGCTGACAATCCTATGGAATGGTTAGTCAAGCATTTAGGTTTCTCGATCTCTGATTTATTTGACATAGAACTTAATCGAACACATCAATTCAGTTCTGACCGGGCCCGGCACATAAGTCAAATCAAATCATCGAGCGGCCGAGATATCGCTTTTACCTTCTTAGATAAAAGTTACAGATAAACTTCGACTTATATGCATTTACTTATTCATTCACCAACTATACACAACAATACGTTTTATAACACCAAGTTACTGATGCGTTTTCGTATTATCAATGTACAATCAATTAACAAATAATAAACCATATATCTAGGTTTTAAGACTATATGATATTATCGTCTTGCGATCACCTTTTATATCTTATTCCATAAGGTGATTCCAGCAAGCGCGGGTTTATTCCAATGCTCAAAACTAGTTCATAAGCACTCATGAACGTTGCAGCAATCCTTTGCTATGTCTAACATCATTTAGACATTCTACACACCAATTCATGACAATCTTCTTTCATATCTACTTCCAACATATGAACGATTGTGGACCATTTGAATAATTCGATTATTCCTAATAACCTCAATTATTCTGGAAGTCAAAACATGCAAAGTGAAACAATAGCTAAACAATTAACATATGATAGTAACATTACTCATAAATAAAACTCCTTTATTTAATCATCAAATGTCAATTACATTTATCTATTACACGTTTCTAATACTATCTAATCTATGCTAATATCAACCTTCAGCCCAATACTCCTAGCATGCTGCAAGTGCTTAACCCTACTCAGTCCCTTCGTAAGCGGATCTGCTGGGTTATCTTCTGATGATATCCTCTTAACTACGAGTTGTCCTTCTTCTACACGATGTCTAATGAAGTGATACTTTCTGTCGATATGTCTTGATCTACCATGATCCCTCGGTTCCTTGGTTAAGGCAACCGCACCTTCGTTATCACAGAAAATCTCCATTGGCTCCTTTATGGCAGGTACGACTCCAAGATCACTGATGAAGTTCTTTAGCCATATTGCCTCCTTCGACGCTTCGCTCGCTGCAATGTACTCTGATTCGCACGTTGAATCAGCTACGGTTTCCTGCTTGGAACTTTTCCATGTCACTGCTCCTCCATTTAGGGTAAAGACCCAGCCCGACTGCGAACGGTAGTTGTCCCTGTCGGTTTGTAAACTGGCGTCACTATACCCTCGCACCTTCAAGTCATCACTTCCTCCGAGGACTAAGAACCATTCCTTCGTCCTCCGAAGGTACTTAAGGATATTCTTCACCGCTATCCAATGGGCTTTGCCAGGATTCCCTTGATATCTGCTAACCATGCTCAAAGCGAAGGCTACATCAGGGCGAGTACAAGTCATAGCGTACATGATTGAGCCAACTGCGGAAGCATATGGTACTTGGCTCATTTATGCTATCTCAGCTTCGGTACTCGGACTTTGAGTCTTACTCAATTTGGCATTACTTTGTATCGGTAGTTCTCCCTTCTTTGAGTTTTCCATACTAAAACGTTTTAGTACCTTCTCTAAGTAAGTATTCTGACTAAGTCCAATTAGTCTCTTACTTCTTTCTCTTATTATCCTTATTCCCAAAATGTAAGAGGCCTCTCCGAGGTCCTTCATAGCGAAACACTTCCCGAGCCAGGACTTTACCTCCTGCAGAGTCGGGATGTCGTTTCCTATGAGTAATATGTCATCGACATATAGAACGAGGAAGCTTACTATACTCCCACTGGCTTTGACATATACACAAGATTCGTCTTCGCTTCGTA
Organism: Lactuca serriola; assembly: GCF_051521515.1. Classification (NCBI taxonomy): domain Eukaryota; kingdom Viridiplantae; phylum Streptophyta; class Magnoliopsida; order Asterales; family Asteraceae; genus Lactuca; species Lactuca serriola. The sequence goes on along the minus strand of NC_136414.1, from coordinate 6,458,691 downwards.
CAAATCCAAACTCTTTGACTTTCTCATCGAAACAAAGATTCCATCTGCGAGATGCTTGCTTAAGTCCATAAATGGACTTCTCAAGCTTACACACTCTTTCCGGATGCTTCGGATCCACAAACCCCTCTGGCTGAGCCATGTAAACATCCTCAGCCAACTTTCCGTTAAGGAAAGCGGTCTTGACATCCATTTGCCAAATCTCATAATCATGAAATGCGGCAATTGCTAACATCACTCTAATAGATTTAATCTTCGCAACTGGTGAGAAGGTCTCATCATAGTCAACTCCGGGAGTTTGAGTAAAGCCCTTCGCGACCAATCGCGCTTTATATGTGTGTACGTTCCCATCCACGTCTTTCTTCTTCTTGAAGATCCATTTGCACCCAACGGTCTTACGTCCGGGCACGTAATCAACCAAATTCCAAACTTGGTTATCATACATGGATTGGATCTCGCTATCCATTGCCTCTTTCCACTTTACAGACTCCGGGCCTGCCATGGCTTCCTTGTAGCTATTAGGTTCATCAAGATTTACTAGTGTACCATCACTAATATACGTGTCCCCTTCGGTAGTAATATGAAAGCCATAGAACTGGGGATGAACTCTAACTCTATCGGAACGTCTAAGAGGTAAGGATTCGTCAATTGGTTCAACCGGAGTTTCCTCCTCGGGTTGAGTGCCAGCGGTAGAGGTTCCTTCATCCATCGACTCTTGAATCTCTTCAAGTTCGATTTGCCTCCCACTGTCTCCTTGGCTTATGAGTTCTCGCTCTCGGAAAACTCCTCTCCTCGGAACGAAGACAACATTGTCCTTCGGTCTATAGAAGAGATATCCAAAGGATGTCTGCGGGTAGCCGATGAAAATACATCGCTCACTTCGAGGTTCAAGCTTGTCGTGAGTATCTCGTCTTACGAAAGCCTCGCAACCCCAAACCTTGATATGTGCCAACGAGGGAGCTTTCCCTGTCCACATCTCGTGAGGTGTTTTGGCAACCTTCTTAGTAGGGACTCGGTTAAGGATATGGGCGGCAGTCTCTAAGGCATACCCCCAAAAAGAGATTGGTAGTGAAGCACGACTCATCATAGAGCGAACCATATCCAATAAGGTTCGATTACGCCTTTCTGCCACACCATTTAACTGCGGTGTCCTAGGAGGCGTCAATTGCGAAACTATTCCACACTCCTTGAGATAATCGTGGAATTCAAGACTTAGGTACTCTCCTCCTCGATCGGATCGAAGCATCTTGATTTTCCTGCCCAATTGATTCTCCACTTCAGTCTTGAACTCTTTGAACTTTTCAAAGGTGTCTGACTTTTGCTTGATTAAGTAGATATACCCATATCTACTATAGTCATCGGTAAAAGTCACATAGAAGCGGTTCCCATCCTTCGTGGTAGATCTAAACGGTCCACATACATCGGTATGTATTAGGTCCAATAGACCCTCGCCCCTTTCACAAGTACTTGTGAAGGGCGACTTAGTCATCTTTCCAAGCAAACAAGACTCGCATGTGTCATCTTCCCTAAGGTCGAATGACTCTAACACTCCATCCTTTTGGAGTTGGGCTATGCGTTTCTTGTTGACATGTCCAAGACGACAATGCCACAAGGAAGTTTTATCCATACTAGTGGAAGAATCAATATTTAAAACATCATTTCCAAAGTCATCAACAATCATAACAGTTTCATATATTCCATTACATGGTATAGCTTCAAAGTAAAAGACACCATTTAGATAAGCCAAAATAGAACCATTCTCATTATTAAAAGAAAATCTAAATCCTTGTCTAAATAAACCATGAAATGAAATGATGTTTCTTGCCATTTCTGGCGAATAGCAACAATTGTTCAAATCTAAAACTAAACTATTCCTAAGCACTAAGGAATACACTCCAATCTTGGTTACAGGCGACGATCTTCTGTTCCCCATGATTAGATTGATCCTTCCTTGCTCCACATCCCTACTTCTTCTTAGTCCCTGCACATTAGAACAAATGTGATAACCACAACCGGTATCAAGAACCCAAGAAATAGCATGATTAGAATCGTTAGATTTGATTGTATATATACCTGCGAAAGATGGCTTGATCTTTCCTTCTTTGATTGCTTGCAGGTAATCCGGGCAGCTTCTCTTCCAATGTCCTATCTTGTGGCAGTGGTGACACTCTGCCTCCTTCGGGTTAGAGCAGGGCTTGGCGGGATCAACTTTGGTCCCACTAGAAGAGGCACCATCTCGGGCTTTCACCTTGCGATAGTTCTTCGATGAAGCTTTCCTCTTCTTTCCCTTCCCTTGTCCAATAGCCAAGACAGGAGCAGCGGGCGGATTGGGAGTAGGTGCAACAGACTTGTCTTTAAAGTTGCTCTCAGCAACCCTCAAGAGACCTTGGAGCTTGCTTAGGGTGACCTCTTCTTTGTTCATGTGGTAGGTCATCCTAAATTGATTGTACATCGGAGGCAAAGAGTGAAGCACCATGTCGATTGCCAAATCCTCACCGAAGTCAACATTTAACTTGCGAAGGCGGTCGACATACCTTTGCATCTTTTGCAAGTGCACGGTAAGAGATTCTCCATGACCCATCTTCGCGGAAATCATGTTAGTGAAAATCTCGTACCTCTCTTGTCTCGCGTTTTGGTGGTACCTCTCCAATAAGTCTTGATGCATCTCGTACGGGTACATGTCCTCGTAGGACTTTTGGAATTCGGAGTTCATGGTGGCGATCATGATGCAATGTACCTTCGTTGCATCTCGCTCATGAGTTTCAAAGGCGGTGATTTCGGCTGGAGTAGCGATTTCGGTGTTGATTTTCTCGAGCTTCTCATCAAGGACATACTCTTTGTCCTCATAGCGAGCAATGGTGCGAATGTATCTTATCCATTCGCTAAAGTTCGTTCCATCGAAGGTGACCTTTTGGCAAAGGCTCATCAATGTGAAAGAACTAGCAGCAGCGTTGTTTGCGTTCGACATCTTCAATTAGAAAAAGACAAAGATAGATTAGAATAAGAATCCCTAATTATCACCCAATAAGAAAATTAGGGCTAGGATCCAACAATAACATTTACATACTAGAAAAGGGATGCCGTAATCTAACATGCAAATAAATTGAAGGTAAGTGAATGACGATTCACTAATTCTCCATCACGAAACTTAAACTATTAGTCCTAAGTGTTTTTGAGAATTCCTAGGTTCGGATGAGATTCATTGAAACTATTCAATGGCATGTTTAAATCTCGATATGCCCCTCTTGTTTGTGACTGGGATGCCGAGGATCACAAAGCGGGTGTGAACTACCATGCAAATTTACATGGTGCCTTCATTGTAACGATCACCTATTCGATGTGCCGGTAAACCACACACGCTCCATCGAACTATGATAAACAACGAATCACCCTTTGCCACCTTCGCTTAGAACCAATTAGTGTGCCGGTGAACCACACACGCTCCACTAACATCTTAGCAAGGTGCAAAGTGTAATTTCATGGGATTGCATCAATTCACTTTTCCTAAAGTAACTAGGATTGGGAAATTTTTAAAATATGTGTAGTTACTTTGTATTTCTTATTATACTTTTAATGAGAGGATGAGGTTGCCCTATCCTACCCGTTCGGCTAACGACCCTCCACCAATCAAGCGAGCGGTAGGTGTGAGTGTACACCCATTAAGCGCCATTTTATAGGCCTCAACCTTATACCCACCTTATAGATCGGCTTCGTGAATGAGGCCTACTAACGGTAAGACTAGCATTTAGTTATACATATATATATATATATATATATATATATATATATATATATATATATATTATTCTAGTAATATCATATTAGTATAGGGTTGTATTTTAAAACTTTTAAAATCTAGGGCTTGAAATTTAAGTTGTCTAAATTAAAGCTTTTAATCACAAAAGTAAATTTCAAAACATGAGGGTAGGTTTTAAACATTTAAAACATGGAGGATCAAATAACAAATAATTCCAATTAACAATTAATATCCTAATTATCTATATTTGATTTATTCAAGATTTCTTTTTAAGATAATTACCAAAATAATCAAAATAATTAATTAATTATCATATAAGGAAATTAAATATTTAATTAGTTGATAATTACCTTTAACTAGATCAAGATAATAGTTATATTTATCAGAAAAACGAATTAATATTGATCTAATTAGTTTATGGTAAGTTAAGATAAGATAAACACAAAGAAATCCCGAATCTGGCCATTCCTGACGCCTGGACTCGCCGAGTGCACAAATGGACTCGCCGAGTCAGGCCTACTCGCCGAGTCCACTTTGAGACTCGCCGAGTCCATGACTCAGAAACCAAAAATTCGAATTTTGCAGGTTTGTTTCAGTTAATCAAGCAACAATTTACAGAAAACCAAGCTAGTCTCTGATACCACTGATGGGTTTTAGCCATAAGAACTTTCCTATGTGCGCATGCAAAACCCTAATGCTCGGATCTAGGCTTTCTAATAAACATGCTTTGAATCCAAGACTTCTAATTACTAATTAGGTTAAATAACAACATTGAAATAGATCTAGAATCATACCTTTGAGTTCCTTGTTGATCTTGAGGTCTTGGAGCTTCTAGAGTCACAAGTGTCACTCCTCTAATGGCTTACAAACACCAATAGCAATAAGAATGATTTAGGAGAGAGGAGAGGGGAGGAATTCGACCAGAGTTCTCTTGCTTTTTCAGAAGTGTCGAATTCCCTATGCCATGGGGTCTATTTATACTTGTAGACTCCTTAAGGATTACAGATAAGTCCCTATCAGATAATCTTCTCTTAAGGCTATCCAAATCCATTCCTAGATAACTCTAATGGACGATTTTAGCTATCCTAATCCTCTTAGAATTCGTCCATAGTATATCCAAATGGATTTACAGTTTAAAGCTTAACTATCAAACAATTGACAGTTTATACCCCTTTATTTAATTAATCTCTTTAAGTCACCAAATTAATTCTAATTAATTCTATGACTTATATTAATCAAATAACAAATATATTATTCATTATATTATTCCCATAATATATTAATAATATTTATTCTCTCTTAATAAATCATCCTATCAAGTTGCTATGGTGAAGGCAACCCAAAAGGACCATGCACAACCGGATATAGTTACAGCCTTAGACACTATTCCAACAGCGTATAGGCATTCCGAGTCAATAGTATGGTTATAAAACTCACAAGGGGTATTAAAAATGCATTGATTTACAAGGTTTTCAAACTCATTGGTTATTTTACACTTACATACATTTTAGAAACAAACATTGGTCTTGAGTGAAGGCTAAATATTATACTAGTAGAAAATATAGGATTTTCTAAACACAAACAAACAAAGACAAAACATTTCATTTCATTCAAACATTGTCATTTAAATACTTATGAAACTCACCAGCTTAAATGCTGATCTACTCTTTCAAAATTTACTTGTATGTCCCAGGAATTCAGTAAATTTCGGGTATTCATTTTGCTTTTGATGAAGGGATGCTGCGGCGCCAGTTTAATCTCGTATTTTGACATCATATTGTAATTGGTTTTGAACATGTAACTTTTGACAAATGTAAACTTTCAATTATATATATGATGGTTGTATTGCTTTCTTTACAATGTATTCATTTGTTACGTTACCACATGAAGTCATCCGCCCCCGAACGTTTCCGCCGTTCAGGTTTGGGGGTGTGACAACTGAGGAAGGTACTTAGGGAGATTTGAGAGAGATTTGAGATACGTGGAGAGATTTGGGAGAGATTTCACATACTTGGAGAGATTTGGGGGAGATTCAATATACTTGGAGAGATTTCACATACTTGGAGAGATTTGGGAGAGATTCACTATACTTGGAGAGATTTCGCATACTTAGAGAGATTTGGGAGAGATTTCATATACTTGGAGAGATTCACTATACTTGGAGAGATTTCACATCCTAACACTACATGGCTCCTTAGGAACTCATATTGTACACTTAGGTGTGTTAGCATAAGTCTCACAATAGTTCTTGCTTATTTGAGGATGAAATTTCATAGCCAAAAGGCTAGTTGTGACAGTCTTTACCTAGGACTGCCATGGGCTACCCCACTGTTGGATAAGGTGTCTAAGTCCATAACTTATTTGGTATATACTTGACCCGACCCGGCATGGTCCATTTGGGTTGCATCTCATCCAAACTATTTATGGATAATTTTATGAGAGTTATACACATATGTTTATTAATATATTATAAGTTATAATATATTAATATCAAGTTATGATATTTAATTAGTCTTAGTCTTAAATTAATTATGAATTAATTTAGAGATTAAAAAGAAGAGTAATTAGATTATGGGCTATTGATTTTATATGGTGTGGGCTAACACTCATTTGTTAATGGGCTAGGCTTGGATGGAAGTCCATGGATGATCCATGGAGCTTTTAACCCATGGATCCTTGGAAAGGAAAAGACATGGGTTATTAGGGTTTCACCCTAACCATGCATACTATATAAGCATGCTTATGGAGCATGAAATGGAGGCCTAGTGTAACTAGTGAACTAGTGTGTGTGTGCTTGTGTGTCGCCGAAAATACAAGTGTGTATTCTCTCTCAAAGTTTTCCAAGAGTTTGTGGTGTTTTGTGATTCCATTTGAGGCATTCACACTATTGGTGTTTGGCCCTCAAACTCCTTAAGAACCAAACTCATCAAATAGGTATGTAATCTCTTCTAACTCTTTTATGTTGAAATGTTCCCCATGCCATGTTAGATAGGTTATAAACCTTGGAAAATTATTATTTTGCATGTATTTAGACAAACATAGATCCAAGGTTTATTAGGGTTGCATGCACACTTAGGAAGTGTTAGATTGCTCAAAACCCAACAGTGGTATCAGAGCCTAGGCTTGCTTGTTTGATACTTGATGCAAAATAGTTGAAAAAATCGAAAAACTTGTTGTCTGCCTGATGAACTCGCCGAGTCCATGGGGGGACTCGCCGAGTCCATGTGTATCTTCAACCTACTCGCCAAGTAGGTTCATGCACTCGACGAGTAGGAGCCACAGAGTGCAGATTTTCGACTTTTGCTGCTGGAAATGGACTAGAAACATTACCCTAAATTGTTTTGGTGTTTTAAAACTTGTTTTAGTTGGTGTAATGGTTGTTCTAATCCATTTACAATAGCATATATTAAAATTCCATGTTTTTATGTGTTCATATAATTCTTGAAATTTTGATGATCATGTTCATGTTCTTATGAATTTAGAAGATGATAGGAGTTATTTGCTGAATTGTTTAGAATTAATTCTTGATCATTTATGTGTTTTAATGGAGTTCATAATTTGTCCTCAAGTTATGGATATCCAAAGGTCACTTTTCTTTAACACACACTTAAAACACATAAGTTACATGAAAATGAAGAGTCTTCATTTTTTATGAACCTTTAATTCATAAGTTATGAAATGAAAAGTTTTGGATGGTTACAAAAGATGAAGAGTCTTGTCCTTATGTTATGGAGGTTCAAGAGTCACTTCATTAATAAATATATAAATAAAGTGTAACCTTAATTAATTCCATAAGTTATAAAATAAAGAAAAGTAATTCTTTTATTAGTTTAAAGTCTTCCATAACTTGTCCTCAAGTTATGGAACTTGAAGAGTTTTTGGATTAAAACTACTTTAAACACAAAAATCATGGAATTAATTAGTTTTGAATAGTTTCAAAACTTGCCCTCAAGTTTTGGAATTTGGAAAAGTTTCACACACTTTAATAAACTTTAATTCCAATACTTAGAATTTTAAGAGTTAAAATTCAACCCTTATACTATTTATAACATTAATGGTCAATTATTATATATATGTATAAGAACAAGTCGTTTTACCGTTAGTAGGCCTCATTCACGAAGCCGGTCTATAAGGTGGGTATAAGGTTGTTGCCTATAAAATGACGACTTAATGGGTGTCCACTCTCACCCACCGCTTGCTTGATCGGTGGAGGGTCGTTAGCCGAACGGGTAGGACAATGACTTTAAATTCTCATTAAAAGTATAATGATTATTATAAAGTAACTAAATAATTTTTATTTAATTCTCAATCTTAGTTACTTTAGGAAAAATGTGAATTTGGTGCTAGCCCATGGAATTCACACTTTGTACCTTACCAAGTCGTTGGTGGAGCGTGTGTGGTTAACCGGCACACTAACTTGGACTAGTAAGGATCACGAAGGGTGACTTAATGTTTGTCATAGATCAATGGAGCGTGTGTGGTTAACCGGCACGTTGATTAGGTGATAATATTAAGGGTACCAAGTGAATTGGTATGGTTATTCACACCTTGTTTTGTGATCCTCGGCATCCCAGTCACAAAATTTGAGAGGGCACACTCGAGATTGAAACATGCCATTGAAAAGTTCAATGAATCTCAAAAGATCTAGGAATTTCAAATCCAATTAAAACCTAATAAATTATTTCGTTTTTCATGGTGGAAATTGGTGAATCATCATTCGCCTACCTTCAAATATTTTGTAGCTTGGATTACGGCATCCCTCTTCCAAATTATAAAATATTGTGTTGGGTCCTAGCCTTAATATTTCATATTGGGTGTTATATTAAGGATTTTGAATCAACTAACTTGATTTTCTCCCATTATAGATGTCTGGTTCAGACAACTATGATCTTCCCAAATCTCTTGAAGATGGTGTCCCTCAACATCATGCTTCACTTCCTCCACCTCCTCCAATTATTCTCCCTCACCCACAAGTTCTTGAAAAGTTTAAAGTCACTCAATCCCTATTGGCAAGCATAGTCTATGTGTGCTCACATCTTGGAGATAAAGTCACATATTGACAAGCCGGGAGAGTTGGGTGTCAAAGTCTCGTGAAAGTTGGATGTTCAATCACTTTCTTAGTAACATAGTGAGTCTCTTTAGGACTACTATGAGACAGACTATGACATGACCCTTAATGATGTTATCTATTTGCTTGGTGTTGTGGAATCAACAATGATTTGGAACACCAGTAAAGCAAATTTGATTAAAAGAACAACTTCCCAAGTCTTAAATGGACATTGACAATGGTAGCATTGGATATCTAGAAAAGCATTTCTCTTCCCAATGGAAAGGGATCGGCCATAGTCAACTCGGTTGACCAAATGGTAAAGAGAAAGGCTAAGTCTGAGATAGTCTCATGTGCCATTACCAAAGGGTCCATGTGTTTTGTTGCCAAAGGATGGGACACTGATTGCGAAGCTGCCCTATTCACCTAAAAGGTCATAAGGTTGATCAAGTCAAAAAGTTTGACTCTACTTCAGTTAAAGTCCACTGTCTAACTCTATTAAGTTTCTATTTGGAGATTCTTATTACATAATGTGAATGGGTCACATGTTGATGTTTTAAGAATCAAAGAAAAGATAGGAAGCTTAAAGTAAGTATATGTTGATTCTGATTGCGAAGGTGGGTTTCGATCGCATGGTTCGGTAATCAGAATTTTGAGCTATTGCTTGAGAGTTATGATATATTACTTAGGAATAGATAACAACAAGGTTTTCTTGTGGATTGTAAGGATAAGTTTTTCTACAAAGTTTTAAAATAAAAGAAGAAAAAAAAGTTTTAATTTTATTTATTTTAAAAATATCCTTATAATGGCATCTGTGGAAAATTGTTGCTTATATGTTTCCAGTAATAGCAATATTGGAAAGTGGATTTGATTCTTTCATTTGTGGTAGTGTCTGAATTTACCAAATGAAGAAAGATTTTCATCACCCAAGTTTCAATTGGACATAAACTTGGAATCATACAAGTTGTATTATATGATGAATGAGAATTTTCATCTTTGAAAATTAAGACTAATTCTTTGATCACATGTATATGTGAGTCAATTGAAGGACTAAGGAATTAGGTACACTGGGTGTGCGCTGGTCGAGGTCCACCACAAAGATTGATTTGTCATGATTTACTAAAGATTAGTAAATATGATTATACTTATGAAGTTAAGTATAATTCTGTAACATTGAAAAGGTTACAATGTATGACAAAACAAATGAGAAGAATCAAATTAGGCAGAAAGATAAAACTTTCTCAAATCTGAAAGGATGGGAGAGTACTTTAGTATCGTATTTCATGATCATCTTAATGATTATGAAACCATATCACAAATTCATACTCTAAGGACGTCTTAGTGCATTGTTATGGCTAAGAAGAGAGGTCATGAATTGTTGGATTGGTTAAAATCAAGAAGATGAGTCATACTTCGTTCCAAAACAATTCTTAGAGTCATACTCCAAGATTGTAACCTTGAGTGACATAAAGGAAGATTTATTAACACTAGTCAAATGTAAGAGTAAAATGTTTTCTACTCTTGTACATTTGAGATTGGTAAGTTGTGATGTCTTGGACGAGACAAAGACCAACTAAGACCAATTGTGTGAAGTGTTAGTCTTGATAAGAATCCGCACTGTGCCTTGAATATTTGTTTTGTCAAAGAATGGTTCTTGACTGGGGAAACTTATATGTCAAGGGGACAGTGGGAGCCTTAAAGATCCTGAAAGAGTTTCAAGATTTAATCAAGAGTGAAACCTGTAATTTATCACTAGCACACGACTTAAGGTTTGCAACCTATCGTGTTGACATAATTCTTATTTCTGTACCTACTCCAAATAAGTTGAATTTGCATGTGAGTTATCAGAGTTCAACTTGGAAGCATTGGTGGGCCTTGTGCTACCAAGGTGACAAGAAACTAAGACTGAACAAGTTTAATCCATGTAAGGCTGAATTTGTCACTAACCTTATCTTGTGATTATGGTTTTGACAAATTCACATGGATAGGAAATCATACACTATAAAATCTAAGTGTCATAAGGTTTCTCTCCAATTCATGAAAATGATGATGAGGAAACACTTTCACTAAGTAGATTTTACGTAGATATCAATTGTGTCATTTGCATTTTCAAAAGTCGTTAGTGGAGCGCGTGTGGTTAACCGGCACACTAACATGGACTTGTGAGAAATGGCAAATGCCTAAGCAATTGAGACTATGATTACGACATCCCTTTTCATAGTTCTGAAAATTGTTTAGACACACATGTGAGCTATCTAAGAAAGGGTGTATGAATCTAAATTTCAGAAGTCCAGCAGATTTCTGGAAATATGTCAGAGCTAGTGGGAGCATAAGTGTTATGCTGATAATCATCATGTTAGTGGGAGCATGATTATTACGTTTAGTGTTGCAAGTTAGCAATGTTAATTATAGAAAACAAAGTTTCAATTCATGAAGTTGCAGGGGTTGAAAAAAAGTCGTTTTGCTATAATTAAGGGAGAGGAAATTATACTTCGTTTCAATTCTAAAGCTTAGATTGAGATTTTAATCATCTTTAGTCAAGGATATATGTATGAATTTTATGTCTGAATGGTTCGACTTAAGGAAATTCTATATATATTGCGTTTTCAAAATTCGATTATGATTACGGCATCCCTTTTCATAGTTAAATTTTGAAAACATGGCAAATAAAAAATATTGTAGCAAGAGACTGGTCTAGTATCATGTGTTTATGTCAAACATCATGAATCGTGTCCCATATGCTTCGGATATAGGATCGATTGCATGTGCTATAATATTCATCTTTTCTAAACTTTCCAAATGCTTAAGGCATTGAGAAGGGAAAAGTCTAGAACTAGATATGACTAAAGTGATTAAGCAACTGTCGAGGACAATCTGAGGTTCGCCAAAGGTTGGTTGCTCAGGGAAAGTTGGAAGTATGATGTAAGTTGTCGGAAAGGACCATATTGACATATTCTGAAAAGAAGTAACTCTTGTTCGGAAGTGATAGTCAAAATGGGACTATGGAAAAGTCTCCATAGGTGGAAGTTATTCAATCTGTGTAAGATTAGAAAACCTTAATGCAAGAAGGATGTCCAAAGCAATGTACTTTGAATATGAGACTTCCGTTCCATAGAGGTTGACCTTCTTTGGAATACTCTATAATGACTGATGACAAGGTTTTGGTGACTTTGTGCATAATCATTACAAGAGGAACATTGCATAAAAGTTTAAAATCTAACAGATTTTTTGGTAAATGATAGGAATCGGGGATTCTCACATTTACAATAAGGATTTGGGATTATGAAATGAGTATTAATGGAATCATGTTCAATTGATCTACATCACAATGTAAGGATCATAGACGAACATGGTGTGCATACTTGGAGTATGACATAACTATTGTTTAGAAAAACAAAGTGTACATGCTAGGAGCATGGGACAACTGTTGTTTTATTCAAGTATTAAGTTGATTGTTTGAAACATTATACAATGAATAATGTGTAATCAATATGGTGATAAATAAAAGGTGGTTCTATTTATATTCAAAAGGCTTCTGAGACCATATTGGATTCGATTATTATTGTGTTTCACTTTGCATGTTTTGACTTCCAAAATAGCTAGGTTATTTCCGAATGACTAAGTTATTTAAACACTCCACAGTCGTTCATATGTTGGAAGTAGGTATGAATCAAGACTGTCATGAATCGAGTTTGTAGATGGCTAAATGGGTTTAGTCATAGCAATGGTTGCTACAACATTCATGAGTGCTCATAAGTTATGAGTATTGGAATAAACCCACGCTCACTTGTATCACTTCATGGAATTTATCTCGAGTGATCGTGAGACGGTAATATCATATAAATCTTCAAACCTAGAGATATGAGTTGTAACCTATGAGTTGGTTGTGCATTGATTGCACGTAAACGCATCAGTAACTTGATGTTATAAAACGTGCCTTTGTGTACAATTCAACAAGTAGTAGAACAAGCATATGAGTCGAAGTTTATCTGTTCCTTCTAGAAATAGAAGCGATATTTGGGCCTCTCGATGATTTTGTTGTGACCTATGTACCGGCCGGTCAGAACTAAATTGATGTGTTCGATTAAGTTCTTTGTCAAACAAATCGAAAATCGGGAAACAAACTGCTGGACAATAAGTACAACGTTGTTCCATGTATTTGTCCGGCTGATATCATGAGAACAGAGGATTATATGATCACTTATCTAAAATGGCGCTTCATAGTTCAACAGAGTCTTCATAGTTCAACGGAGTTTTCGAGAGCTACGATTGCTGGTTGGTTCTTGAAGTAACATACACAAATATAGTTATTAGACTTATCCAAGTGGGAGTCTGTTGGATAAGGTGTCTAAGTCCATAACTTATTTGGTATATACTTGACCCGACCCGGCATGGTCCATTTGGGTTGCATCTCATCCAAACTATTTATGGATAATTTTATGAGAGTTATACACATATGTTTATTAATATATTATAAGTTATAATATATTAATATCAAGTTATGATATTTAATTAGTCTTAGTCTTAAATTAATTATGAATTAATTTAGAGATTAAAAAGAAGAGTAATTAGATTATGGGCTATTGATTTTATATGGTGTGGGCTAACACTCATTTGTTAATGGGCTAGGCTTGGATGGAAGTCCATGGATGATCCATGGAGCTTTTAACCCATGGATCCTTGGAAAGGAAAAAACATGGGTTATTAGGGTTTCACCCTAACCATGCATACTATATAAGCATGCTTATGGAGCATGAAATGGAGGCCTAGTGTAACTAGTGAACTAGTGTGTGTGTGCTTGTGTGTGGCCGAAAATACAAGTGTGTATTCTCTCTCAAAGTTTTCCAAGAGTTTGTGGTGTTTTGTGATTCCATTTGAGGCATTCACACTATTGGTGTTTGGCCCTCAAACTCCTTAAGAACCAAACTCATCAAATAGGTATGTAATCTCTTCTAACTCTTTTATGTTGAAATGTTCCCCATGCCATGTTAGATAGGTTATAAACCTTGGAAAATTATTATTTTGCATGTATTTAGACAAACATAGATCCAAGGTTTATTAGGGTTGCATGCACACTTAGGAAGTGTTAGATTGCTCAAAACCCAACACCCACATGGTCTTACATCCAATGTCATGGGCTACCCTAAATGGTCTATACCTAGGAATGCCATGGGCTACCCCACATGGTCTTACGTCAAATGTCACAGGTTCCCCGGGGTCTTCCATGCAAGTATCACAAAGACAACTAGCATAACACATATCATATAATCACTAGCATACCACTTAGCATAAAGCTAATTATCATACCACATATCTCTATTACAACTAGTGTACCACATAACATACAATGGGCCGGCCTTGGTGCCTTAGACCCATTGGCATGGTGAGAAGACTCACCTCGCACTGTAGAAGCTTTCCACATGAATTCCTTAGCTGCTGCCCTAGCAGCTTCCCGAGCTGTCACTACCAATCAATATACCCCAATTAGCAATTGGGTCCCATACCATAATCCTAAATCTATGCATGGGGTAAAATGACCATTTTACCCCTGCCCAATATGATCCAAAACTAAGGCCTAAATCCAAAACTAAAGCCCAACATTATAATGTCCATAAAACCATCAATGACCCAATTTTCCAAATTGGGCTTGGACCTTTCTGACAGACCTTATACTAAATCCCAATATTCTCCTTAGTCAATAATCCCGACCCAATTGGCCCACGAAGGCCCACAACAACCTAGTCCAAGAATTGGCCCAAACCGAGGCCCATAATTCAAAGTCTATTTATATATTGGGCCACAAGGCCCAATAGGCCCAAATATTCCATCATTGGCCCAAAGATATATTCAGACCCAACTATCAACAAATCCAGGCCCAAAACCATTAGGGCCTAAAGGTCCGAAGTCTACAAAGGCACAAGACCTCCTAAGAGTGTACGCCAAGCGTACCTCTTCTATATGCTTAGCGTACTGGGCAAAAGGGTTGTACGTGCAGCGTACTACATTGTACGCCCAACGTACAAACGACTGATGCACAAAATCCATTAAGTGCTTAATGCTTCAAACCAAGGGACCAAATTACAGACATGAGTTCTACCTAACGTCTTAATTTGTAAAGTCACTGACTTGGTGACTTATATGATCCACATGAACCCAAAATCAAAGTATAACAATCTACTTCCATGAAAATGACCATAACTCTTGCATGAATCCATTAAGACCTCCAAGATGGCAACTTTTTGCCTTAGGGACTTAGTTAGCACCAATGGTGGCAACCCTAAACCTAAAAACAGATTTGGAACCATAAAGCTCCATTATTGGGACCAAAAAGATCCAAAAACTCAACATAATAGATCTAAGCATTCAATGGTCATGTTCAGAGCTTTATACCTTCATCAAGCTGAAAATGATTCACAACAGTCAGATCCATAAGCTTCTTCTTGATCTCCATCTTTGCATCTAACTCCACCTTCTTGAAAATGGGCCAAACACTCCAAAAATGGACTCCATAAGCTCAAAATGCTACCATGAATGGTATAAGACGATTTATTGGGTTTAGAGGGGTGGAGGCTGAAGATATTAGGGTTAGGTTATGAGATAAGGAGTTCAAATTGGGTCCAAGACCCTAAAATTGGGTTCTAATCTGACTGGAGTACATCCAGCGTACTTCGGGGAACATTCACAATCCTCCTGGTCAGTACGCCTAGCGTACTCCAAGGTACGCCCAACGTACTACCTTCTTTTCTAGTACGCCCCACGTACACTTTGTGTACGCCCCATGTACTCAGCTAAGCCTGAAAACCATGAAACTTCCGAAGGCCATAACTTCTTCGTTATAAGCCCGATTTTGATGATCCTTATATCCACGGAAAGGTGACGAGAAGCCCTACACTTCTAACAACTCAATACTTTCTTAAGACATTCTGAACAAAATTCCATTTTCCACAAAAGCCTGAACCGCCACTTTACCGAAATACCCCTAGGCTCCAAAACACGAACCGAACACCCAGATCACTTCTAATACATCACCTGCACCCAAAAGGGCCTAGATCTTACCTTACCAAGAGCCATAATCCTTATAATGACTGACCTTCGAGCCACCGCCTCAGACTAGGAGTCAATTCGAAACAAAGCGTTACAACTCTCCCCCATTCAAATTAGATTTCGTCCTCGAAATCATGCATCGCCGTCCTCGACATACCAGACAACGTGGAGAAAACCTGAGGACCTCCCTAGTCCCAACCTGTCTGCCAACTGTCCAGACCACCACACATATACCCTATTGCTGAGCCAAAACACACTCAACAGTCCCCTGAGACCTCCGACGGATACCACGTCTAACCATAACTGCCCTATCTCCTTCAATCCATTGATCCATCCGATCGAGATAAACTGACAGCTTGTCGCCACTGAATCCGATTAGGGTTTCCTAGTTCAAAACCCTAATAGTCTCACTATATAAGGAACCCCTAAGGCCCCAAAAACGTGTGTAAGTAATCCCTAAGGGTCCTTAGTCGTTTTTGGTACTCCTCCTGCCTCTCATAAGTCATTCTCTTGCTTGTGGTGTTTATAAGCCATTAGAGGAGTTACATTTGCGACTCTAAGCTCCAAGACAAGAAGATTCAAGCCATTCTTGTAAAGGTAATCATCTAGATCTGTTCTTATATGATGATTTCGAAATATGTATGCTAGATCTAGGGTTCTTAAGTCTTAGATGAATTGCATGTATAATAAAGAAACCTAGATCCAAGCTTTAGGTTTTGCAAGAGCACATAGGATCTTCTTTTGTATAAAACCCATCTGTGGTATTAGAGCCTTGATTGGTTTCTATTGTATTGACGCCTTGTATGTTCATCTTGCTGAAAATCATTTTTTTGCCCTCTGCCCGACCTGACTCGGCGAGTCAGCCCAACTCGGCGAGTCCAGTTGGGGACTCGACAAGTCGGGGAGTCAGACAGAGGGAAAATTGGGATTTCTTGTTATTTTGTTGAATGATAATTACTAAAAACGTTTTTCATTAATAAAATCCGAATTTTATCAATATTTGGTGATTATCCTTACCAAAATAGATGATAATTGTCAAAATTAAGATAATTACTTGTTTTATAAGATAAATATTAATTAGAACAAATTACTGAAATAGTCCCTGTGGTTTGGCTAAAGTTGTGCGTTTGGTCCCTATGTTTTGTTTTGCACTCGGACCATTCCCACGTTTTCTTTTTATTACCCGCCTGGTCCCTGGGTCCGTTAGTCGTCAATTCCAAACGTTAAGTCCCCCATGTGCTTCGCACATGAGGGGTATTTTCATCATTTTATACATGGCACTTAAATGTAATGCCAATCGTTTCTTCATTCTGATCATTTTACGATCACATCCCTCACACACACACACACACACTCTCTCACTTAATCTGTAACTCATCAAAATCGAGTAGAAACCCTAACTCCTCAAAATTTTGCAAGAATCATCAAAGCAACAATGGTGGGTTGGAGAATTAGAGCAAACATGGAAGAAATAGACGCTGAAAAACATTACGGTAACCCCTTATTTTCAAAAGTTAAATTTATCACTTACAAATTTCAAGCTAATAAGATGAAGCTTTCTCTTTTACAGTTGGTCATCCAACTATCTTCTCCATCAGATTATTCTATGGTGGAGAGTTTACGAAGTTTCCTGGAAGGAGGTACGTCAAGGGCAAAGAAAGATACGTTGATCTATTGGACATTGATGAGTTCTGTGTACACAATATTGATAAGATGAAGGAGACCCTAAGCTGTGTTGAGGAGGGTAAGTTGCTTTATTACCACTTCAAAAGACCCTTTTCAGATTTGGACGTTGGGTTGTTTGCATTGGCTAGTGACAGTGACATTAACCATTTGGGTACATACATGGGTAAACATAAACTGATTGAAGTTTATGTTGAACATGGTAAAACAGTGTTGCATACATATACAATGTCATCTATTCCTAGTAAAGTTAGGATAGAAGAAATCGTTGATCAACCTTCATGTAGTAAAAGGCTATTTTTGGAATGGAAGGAAACTGAAACAGGGGATTGTATTAGATCAAGTAAAGCAGATGTTGTGCCAAAAAAAGAAACTGAAACTGACCAAATTGATGCCCAATGTGAAACACAAGGTATATTTGATGAATTTGATGAAATTCTAAATGAAGAACCTGGAGGGAATACTCATGAAAGTGACAATAAAGATGATGTTGATGATAGCGGTGATAGTGGTGATAGTGATGATAGTGAGTTGTTAGTAGACTTAGATAACCTACTAGATGAACCTGAGATAGACATGAATGAGTTTGTGTTAAATATTGATGAAGATTTAGAGTGGGTGGGTGATCTTGGAGGGTCAAATGTCAAGGAAACAGAAACAAGGGAAATTGATGATATTGAGGTTGTAAACAATGAGGTATTCTTATATGAGTCATCATCTGATGAAGGTGGGAGCAACAGGAGAAGAAAATCAATTAAGGCAATTCGAAGGGCAATGGAAAATAGTGAAGCAAGAGTTAGTGATCCATTCTATGTGTACCAAAAATTCACCTCATCTGAAGAATTGAAAGATGCAATAAGACAACATGCTGTTGAGACAAGGAGGGAAATAGACTTCATAAAAAATGAAGAAAAAAAACAGAGTGAGAGCTATTTGTAAAGGTACTATCCCAGACCTTGGTCAACTTGATCCATGTGGGCCCAGTCAAAGCAATAAAGAAAGTGAAGAAAAGAAGTGTCCATGGGTACTTTATACTAGCAAGTGGGAACAAGATGTTGACTGGGAGATCAAGACCTATGAAAAAGAGCATAGATGTCTACAAACAAGAAATGTGAAAGCTTGTACCTACAAGTTTTTGGCAGAGAAAATAGTGCAACAAATTGAAAGCAACCCTACATTCCCTATACGAGCTTTACAAGAACAAATTCAATGTGAATACCAAGTAGATATTTCGAAGATGAAGGTATTTAGGGCTAAAACAGAAGCATTGAATCAAGTAAGGGGCGATTATGCAGGGCAATATACTACACTGCGAGACTATGTTCAAGAACTTCACACTCGAAACCCAGGGACAACAGTTAAGATAGAGGTCGAAAGTGAGCCAAACCCAACTTCTGAGACTAGAACTTTCAAACGGATCTACATCTGTCTAGGGCTATTAAAGAAAGGTTTTGTAGCTGGTAAAAGAGATTACCTTGGTTTGGATGGGACTTTTATGAAAGGGCCTTATCCTGGAATGATACTCACAACAATGGTAAGATGTAAACACATATCTTGTGTCATTTTATGCGATTTTATTTAAATTACTAACTCCTTCACTATGTTTAGGGTCTTGATGGAAATAATTGTACATATCCTTTGGCATATGCTGTCGTAGAGGCTGAGAATATAAATTCATGGACTTGGTTTTTAAGGTGCCTGGGTGATGACATTGATTTGCAAGCTAATTCCAACTTTACCTTTATATCTGACAGACAGAAGGTAAATAATTTCAATGGACTTGGTTCTTATTGTAAATTGTATACATTACATCTAATGTTGTTTACTTTTTGTACAGGGCTTGTTGCAAGCAATTGGTACATTGTATCCATGTGCAAAACACAGGTTTTGTCTGCGACACATTCATGAAAACATGAAGAAAATACGGAGGGAAAAGCTGTTTCAGAACATGTTGTGGAACTGTGCAAGTACAACAACAATACAAGAAGTCAACCATGATATGGAAGAGTTAAGAAAGCTAAACAATGACTGCTACGAATGGGTCAAATCTATTCCACCTCAACATTAGTCTAGGGCACACTTCACAGGTTTGTTTTATTTTTTTGGGATAATTGTTACCAAATGATTCACTTTCTCACATAATTTTTTATTTATATTGTAGGGAGAGCTCATTGTGATGGGCTTCTAAATAACTTGTGTGAGACCATAAATAATCAAATTAAGAAAGCACGCGACCAACCAATTATCACATACCTTGAGTACATTAGAGAGTACCTTATGTTAAGGATTGTGAGTGTCCAAAAGGTAATTAATAAGGCTGTTGGACCATTAACTCCAACTGCAACAAGTGTGCTTGAAAGAAACAAATATGATGCAGCTCAATGTGTGGGTAAGTTCTGTGGGATTGGAAAATATCATGTGAGTGGTCCATGGATGGACCAATGTGTGGTAGACATGGTTCAACATACATGTTCTTGTAGAAGATGGGAACTCACTGGTATATCCTGTAAACATGCCCTTGTTGCTATATGGGACATGAGAAAAAATAAGCAGAATGTTGGTGTACCTGAAGAATGGGTTCATTCTACTTATTGGTTAAAAACTTGGAAGGAAATGTATTCTTTCAAGATTGAACCAATTAATGGAAGAAGAATGTGGGAAAAGTTTCCATGTCCAACCACTTTGCTTCCTCCCAATCATCATGTCCCCATTGGAAGACCAAGGAAGAAAAGAAGGAAGTCAGCTGTTGAATTAAAAGATATGGTGAAGGGTGGTATGACATCAAGGAAAGACAAGAGTGTGACATGTTCAAAATGCAAAAAGCTTGGTCGTAATAAAAGAAGCTTCAAAAGTCAAATTGCATGTGATGCTAGTTCAAGCAAGAAAGGGAAGGTTGGGAATAAAGCTAAAAGTGTAGGTGATGGTACTTCAATCAAGAAAGGGAAGGATGGGAAGAAAGATCAAAGTGCAGGTGATGGTACTTCAAGCAAGAAAGGGAATGTTGGGACGAAAGCTCAAAGTGTAGGTGGTGGTAGGCAAAGTGGAACTCAAAGTGCATGTGATGGAATTTCAAGAAGGACAAGGAAGGATGGGAAGAAAGGGAAAAGTATTGCTTAAGTTATGATTGTGTTATCATATTTTGTGTCTGTGTTATAACCAATTATGGTGTTATGATCTTTTGTGTTTGTTATATTTGTGATTATGTTTTGTGTATGTGTTATGAAAAATTATGGTATGACTTTTGGGACCTTTTGTCTATGTATGGTATGACTTTTAATGTATCTCTATTTTCAATTATGGTATGAACAATTAGTGCTATAATATGTTGCTATGTTTTTGTTTTAATTCAATTCTATTCAATTCAATCATTCAATTGAATTCTATTCAATCATTCAATTCAATTCCATCAATCATCCAATTCTATTCAATCATTCAATTCAATTCCATCAATCATTCAATTCAATTCCATTCTAATTCAAGATCATTCAATTCTATTCAATACCATTCAATTCAATTCCATTCCATTCCAATAGAAAACCAGTCAATTGCATTCCATTACAAACCACTCAATTCCATTCCATTGTAAAACAGTCAATTCCATTCCATTCCATTATAAAACAATCAATTGCATTCCAGTACAAACCACTCAATTCCATTCCATTACAAACCACTAAATTCCATTATAAAACAGTCAATTTCATTCCAGTACAAACCATTCAATTCCATTCCATTTTAAACCACTAAATTCCATTCCATAATAAAACAATCAATTCCATTCCAAAAGAAAATTGCATTCCAATAGACAATTCTAGTCATTCATACATTGTCATTCAATTACATTACTGCCCTGATGAAACAAAAGATAAGTACATTGATAGCATAAATTAAAGCTTGTAAATTAAAATTGACACAAAAAAAACCCAACTGAACACTAATAACAGCCTCAAGGCCCTATTCTCAAGTTGAAGCTCATCCAATGACTTCTGCAAATCAGGGGAGATACTTTTTTCAGTTTTTTCACCATTAAAGTTGTCATCATCAGCCCAATATATGAAACCACATTTTGTTCCCTGCATTTTGAATAATTTGTTGTGTGTTAAAGGTATGTGATATATAGATATACTTAAGAAGAAATTGCACTTACCTTCCCAGTACAACAATAGAAAAGTCTTCCAGGGTTTTTCTTGGTGGTCGACCTTCGTATCACACCAACTTGACCACACTTGCAGGTTTTTTCCATTAGGGTTGATCGACTATTCACAGAAGAGGAAATGAAAGAGATGAAGAAAGTGCGTATTTGAAAATAGAGAGAATCAGGGTTTAAGGGTGTTCTAATAGATTTTGTATATAAAATGACGAAAATACCCCTCATGTGCGAAGCACGTGGGGGCTTAACGTTTGGAATTGACGACTAACGGACCCAGGGACCAGGCGGGTAATAAAAAGAAAACGTGGGGATGGTCCGAGTGAAAAACAAAACATAGGGACCAAACGCGCAACTTTAGCCACAGCACATGGACTATTTCAGTAATTTGTTCTATTAATTATTTGTAATTTTGTTCTGAATTATCTTGTAAGAAATTGAATTAGGTCAAATTTAGATAGTTACCGATTATTTGATTAATTTAATTATTTGTAATTTGATCTAGATAGCTTTGAAAAGTTTCAAAACTTGCCCTCAAGTTTTGAAATTTAAATCTTTGATTAAAAGTTTAATTTTGAAATATTAGATTCTAAGACCCTAGTTTTTGAAAAAGTTCAAATTATACCCTTATGGTTTTATTAAATTAATTAAGTGTATAATTAAAAGAAAGTTAATAAATACATAATGATATGGTTTATGTTTAATTAAAATAAAAGTATAATTTATTAAATTAGACCACCTAGTATTTTAAAAGTGTAAAATACACCGTTATACTATATAGAATTAAAAGTTTAATATTATATATATAAGTAAAATGCCAGTCTTACCGTTAGTATGCCTCATTCACGAAGCTGGTCTGTAAAGGATGTTTAAGGAAGCGGCCTGTAAAATGACCGCCATTAGGTATCCGCTCTTACCTACTGCACTCTTGAGTAGAGGAGGGTTGTTAGCCGAACGGGTAGGATATGACACAACCTTCCATAAAACCATCAATGGCCTAATTTTCCAAATTGGGCCCGGACCTTTCTAATGGACCTTATACTAAAGCCCAATATTCTCCTTAGTCAATAATCCTGACCCAATTGGCCCACAAAGGCCCATAACAACCTAATCCAAGAATTGGCCCAAACCGAGGCCCATAATGCGAAGTCCATTTCTATATTGGGCCACAAGGACCAATGGGCCCAACTATTCCTTCATTGGCCCAAAGATACATTTAGGCCCAACTATCAGCAAATCAAGGCCCAAAACCATTAGGGCCTAAAGGTCCAAAGTCTACAAAGGTCCAAGACCTCCTGAGAGCGTACGCCCAACGTACCTCTTCTGTACGCTTAGCGTATTGGCAAAAGGGTTGTACGCACAGCGTACTACATTGTACGCCCAACGTACAAACGACTGATGCACAAAATCCATTAAGTGCTTAATGCTTCAAACCAAGGGACCAAATTACAGATATGAGTTCTACCTAACGTCATAATCCATAAAGTCACTGTCTTGGTGACTTATATGACCCACATGAACCCAAAATGAAAGTATAACAATCTACTTCCATGAAAATGACCATATCTCTTGCATGAAACCATTAAGACCTCCAAGATGGTAAGTTTCTGCCTTAGGGACTTAGTTAGCACCAAGTTTGGCAACCCTAAGCCTAAAAATGGATTTGGAACCATAAAGCTCCATTCTTTGGACCAAAAAGATCCAAAAGCTCAACATAATAGATCTAAGCATTCAATGGTCAAGTTCAGAGCTTTATACCTTCATCAAGCTGAAAATGAGTCACAAAAGCCAGATCTATAAACTTCTTCTTGATCTCCATCTTCTCATCTAACTCCGCCTTCTTGAAAATGGGCCAAACACTCCAAAAATGGACTCCATAAGCTTAAAATGCTACCATGAATGGTATAAGACGATTTCTATGGTTTAGAGGGGTGGAGGTTGAAGATATTAGGGTTAGGTTATGAGATAAGGAGTTTAAATAGGGCCCAAGACCCTAAAATTGGGTTCTGGTCTGACTGGAATGCCCAACGTACTCCGAGGAACATTCGCGATCCTCCTGGTCAGTACGCCCAACGTACTACCTTCTTTGCTAGTACGCTCCGCATACACTTTGTGTACGCCCTGTGTACTCGGCTAAGCCTGAAAACCACGAAACTTCCAAAGGCCATAACTTCTTCGTTATAAGCCTGATTCTGACGATCCTTATATCCATGAAAAGGTGATGAGAAGCCCTACACCTCTAACAACTCAATACTTTATTAAGACATTCCGAACAAAATTCCATTTTCAACAAAAGCCCCAACCGCCACTTTAACGAAATACCCATAAGCTCCAAAACACGAACCAAACACCCAGATCACTTCTAATACATCACCCGCACCCAAAAGGGCCTAGATCTTACCTTCCCAAGAGCCATAATCCTTATAATGACTGACCTTCGAGCTGCCGCCTCAGACTAGGAGTCAATTTGGAACAGAGCGTTACATTTGGGCCTGGATAGTTGGGCCCCATGGCCCAATGTGGAGCAGAGTTTATGGGCCTAGAACTAAGACTTAGAGTATCAGGTTTTTTGGGCCATATTGGGCCACTCGAAATTATTTATTTTGGGCTAAGGATTTATTGGGCTTATGATAAGGCCCATTTGAGGAGTTGGGCCTAATTTAGAAAATTGGGCCATTAATGGTTTGGGAAAGATAATATGGGATTGGGCCTTGGGTATGGTCCAAATTAGACTAAGGGGTAAAATGGTCTGGTATGCCACTATCTGTTATGCTTTATGTGCTAGGATGCTATGATATTATGTGATAATGTTAGGAGGGGTGAAATAGTCCCTCGTTACTGGTTGAAAGAGACCGAAGAGGTAGATAGTACCCATGTATGCCTAACATTATGATTATGATATGTTATTATGTGGTAGTGGTAGGGGGTGAAATAGTCCCCATAATCGGTTGAGATAAACCGAAGGGTAGGTCGTGCACCTAGATATGCCTGACAGGGGTAGGTTGGACACCCCGGTATGTCTGACAGGGGTAGGTTGGGCACCCCGGTATGCCTACAGGGGTAGGTTGAGCACCTTGATATGCTCAGCAGGGTAGGTCGGACACTCAGATATGACTGGCAGTATGTTTATTGTATGGTATGTGGTATGATGGGGGAACTCACTAAGTTTTGTGCTTATGATTTTCAATTTTTGTTTCAGGTCCTTCTTCTTTGAAGGAAAAGGAGCCGACATGATGGTAGCGCATCACACACACGATTTCCGCACATGAGATTCTTGGAATTTGTACTCTCACATTATTTTTCTATGATATGTTTTTGAGATAGTTAGCTTATGGTTTTCCATGATATGAGATAACATTGATGACATTTTCAATAATCCGTTTTATAATTTTTTAATTTAAAATAAAATTTGTGATCATAAATTTTGAGATGTTGCATAAAATTTAAAAGTCATCTCGGATAGTATTGACAAAGAAATTGAAAATTTAACTAATGATAATAGTTATAGTTATATTATTATTGGGATAATTGTTTGATAAAATCGAATTTAAACAATAGTAAAGGAAATGTTTTGATCAACAACATGAATCTAAAGACATTTTTTTTACTTTATCTTTTGTTACAACGAAAATGAAGAAATTGTTTACATGTTTTTATGAATGTATTTTATGAATGATAATAGTTATAGTTATGAATGATAATAGTTATAGTTATGAACGAAAATGAAGAAATTGTTTACATGTTTTTATGAATGATAATAGTTATAGTTATATTATTATTGGGATAATTGTTTGATAAAATCGAATTTAAACAATAGTAAAGGAAATGTTTTGATCAACAACATGAATCTAAAGACATTTTTTTACTTTATCTTTTGTTACAACGAAAATGAAGAAATTGTTTACATGTTTTTATGAATGTATTTTAAGCAAATATTTTATTGCATGTTTTTCTTTAAAAAAAATCATATTATTATATAGTATATAGGTTTGATATGGACCTTAGTTGGGAAGAAATATAAGTTTGTGGTAATTACGAATTACAATATAAACACGAGGTATTATTGCGACTTTTAGTATTTGACATCAGGGGTGGAGCTACTATGTAGCCCGAACTACCCCTCAAAATTTCCCGTCAAATATAAATTTAGTGATTTTTTTAGACAATCCATCACAAAGTCTAATAATTGTAAATTTAGTGTAAACTCGTCGGTTTAGTGATAATTTTGTAACGGAAACTTCCTTTGGAAATGAATTTGTTTTATAGTAGTGCAACCCCTACAAAATTTGGACAACTCCTGATTTTTCTTTCTGGATCTGCTACTGTTTGACATGAAAAATCTTTGGACCAGCACAAATTTTTACTATGTAGCCCAGACTACCCCTCAAATTTTCCCGTCAAATATAAATTTAGTGATTTTTTTCGACAATCCATCACAAAGTCTAATAATTGTAAATTTAGTGTAAACTCGTCGATTTAGTGACGATTTTGTGACGGAAACTTCCTTTGGAAACAAATTTTTTTTCTAGTAGTGCAGCCCCTAAAAAATTTGGGCAACCCCTGATTTCTCTTTCTGGATCTGCTACTATTTAACATGAAATTTTTTTGAACCAGTGTTGATCCAAACAAGTGATATAGTTCGATAACAAGTTCCAACATCTTAGGAACCGTCGTTTCCAATTTCAACTGGATTATAGATAGAAAATAACCAAAAAATATAGGTAAAATAGTAAATTTCAAAATATTTAAACATATAATTATTTTCCTACGCAACAGACATGTATTCGCCTAGTTTGATATAATGCGAGAACAACGGGGTTAGACTAAACTTGAAGTCTTAAATACTATTTTTTTGGCAATGACAAATTTAGACTATCTAGTCTAGTTCTAGACTTGTGGTATCTCGTTCTTTCCATGCTCTAAGCAATTAAATATTACAAAAATTTCAAGACATTTAGACTTACAAACCTATTTCTACTTGGTATAAATTTAAGGATTTTTATAAATACGTGGGATTTCATAAACCCTTCCACTAGGTGATGATTCATAATTATTTGAATCAAAGATTTCATTTTTGTTTGAAAAATACAAAAATACCATTCTTATAAGTAGATGTCAACATTTAAATAATTTATATGTAAACAAATAAATTCATGTCTATATGTTGCGGTTAAAAACAAGATAAATGGTACTCAATAGCTTGAAATTTACTTTTATAAGTGGAAAGACTTCCCTGGAACAAAAGAAGTAGAAAATAGTGTTGCGCGTCGTCGAACGCGACACATCCAGGAAGAACAAGCGATGCGTTGAAGAACAAGTGATGCGTTGAAGAGTTCTAACATGTAGATTGGTCTTTGAGAAAGCGACACCAGAAGCTATATGTGACACATTTTAGGTTGGTTATTGAAACTATAAACAGAGCCTTATTTTTTACCTAAAAAACGTCACTCGGGAGCAACCGCTCCTAGGCACTTTATAAGGGGGTTCGAAATCGTCTTCACCATTCACTTCCTCTAACAAACCCGACCCGAACTGCTAGTCCACCGTGACTACCGATGTTGCTTTATGTGTTTGAGATGAAAAGGAAGGGGAAACTAGTTTCAGCTGAAGGGAAGAGCGGGATCTAGCCCACAAGATCGCATTCACCAGAACCACTGGATCTAAAATCTTTCTTTGTATCGCTTTTCTTTACTATATAATGGTGTGTGGTGTTCGCCGACGTGGGTGATGATTTTCCGGCGACGGCCGGGGGGAGGATGGTTCTGATTTTGATGGGTTGTGGGTAACGACGGGGACATTTTTTGTTATGGATGGGAATATTGGGGATGAAGATGATATCTTGGGGTGATTATGTTAGGGGTGATGCGAAAAGTCTAGGCGTGGGGTTATTTGATTTTGGTTTGGGGTTAGGTTTTTAATAAATGGATTTAAATTTTTTTATTTATGGACTAAACACGAATATTAACTCAAATTATAAGGACCATTTTATCCATTAATCAATAAAATGTCATGTGTCACTTGTTGATTGGATCCTGAATGTGTAAGCCTAATATGCATTTTCTAAAGTTTCTTGAGAACCAAACGAAGACCGTTAGATCAAAATAATTTAAGGTTAGGATGCTTTGTGGTATTTTTGTAAATACCTAGTTAAAAAAAACACACGGGGGCATATTTTTGAAATTAGTTAGGGGCATTTTTTAGATAACATAATTGATGAGTTTTATAGGTTACAAATATTTTGTGGCGGAAAACTTAACTTTAAGTTCACATGCAACCTATTGGATCTAAGTTTTCTTTATTGATTGCAACAAACAATTGAACATCAAGAACCCTAAGAATACTCTACTATTTTCGAAATTCACAAATGGATTAGGGTTTACATATATTTTGATTATTGTTGTAAATAATCAATAAAATCCTTCTTGAACAAGCTCTAGAAAGCAAGCACTAGAAATCTCGTGCCTCTGATGGATCACACCCAAAACCCTAGAAACCTTAGAATGAAGAGGAGAGAGAGGTAGGAGAAGGAAATTTAATTCCTAATACTCTTAGGAATATCATGAACGAAAAATTGATGGACTTGTGGTCCTATTTATAATTTATGTGTAACGCCCAGTTCTTGGTACGTATTTGTTTTGATTAAAGGTTCTTTTTGGAAGAGCTACTCGGCGAGTTGTAGCCGTAACTCGTTGAGTAGATGTCGAGATGGGTGCGGGCTTTAAGTGATCTACTCGGCGAGTCCACGCCTGGACTCGACGAGTAGGCCAATCAGGAGGAGACCCAAATCCTTAGGGTTTGCACCCTATTTAAATGTCCTTATAGCCCCATCTCAGCCTCTATCTTCCTCAGAGCGTTCCTTGTCGAAACCCTAGCCTCCATTTGTAAGTTTGAGTGATTTGTTGCCTTGTGAAGGATTTTTGGGGCACATTGGAGCTTAGAAGGAGAAAAGAAGAGTTTGAAGAGTGCAAGAGAGGGAGTAGATCCGAAATCTATTTTGGGAAAAGCTTCCATTTAGGTAGTAAAGTCTCTACCTTAATCTTTAGTTCATTAGATCCCATTTTGTCCCAATTTGGTGGTTTTCAAGCCCTAAAACACCAAAATCCGTGTGTTTGTGCTTAATAATCCGAAAGGACTTCAGATCTAGACTTTATGGACATGTTAGAAGCATAAAGTTGTTGTGGTTGAAGTGATTGAGGACCCCCATGGAGTGCATGACCTCTTAAAGAGCTTGGAATTGCATTTTGAGCTTATAGGGCCATGCATGCACGTAAAGTTTGCAACTTTACGTGTTAAACATGCCCTAGGATCTTAGATCTGTGGTTTTGAAGAGTTTCATGTCTCAGATTTGGCTCATATGGGAAATGGGTCAAGGGACTCGGCGAGTCCCAAGGTGGAACTCGGCGAGTTCTATGAATATGGCCTTAGACTCGACGAGTTGGATGAACAACTCGGCGAGTCCTATGAAGATTGCCTGGTACTCGATGAGTTGTTCTTCAAACTCGGCGAGTTGTATGAACTGTATTGTGTACGAAGGTTTAAGTGTCAGAAGTCCAACCCTTCGTGTTTGCACGTTGGATTAGCAATCTAACGTGTTCCGATAGTCCCAGAAACCCCATATCCTCATGAAGGATGTTCGGATAAGGATCTAGAAGCAAGTGGGAAGTCTGCTCGCATGGACTCGGCGAGTCGGATCACGAGTCGGTCCCATCGTCCCGAGTAGTGAGTTAAGGACGATTCAGTGAGTAGGAGGAATGGGGCTTGTAGAGTGAAACCGGGTTAGTGGAGAAGGGCTCGGCGAGTCGGTGCCATGACTCGGCGAGTCCAGTCAACTGGAAGTTGACCTCGACTAAGGAGTTGACCTGGGTCGAAGGGAGGGCCAGTCATCTGACCTAAGGGTGTGAATGAGAGGCTAACCTATGTTTATGATTTATAGTCGGAGGATTTCTGATTCAGCAGTCAGGCGCTTAGCAAGCAGACTTCCGCAGTTACTTTTGAGGTGAGTTACCTTCCAGTAGCGGTGGGTGTACGGCCACAATGCCGGCCCACCAGTAGGAGTTGTATGTAGATAACTGTCTCTGTGATATTCATCTAGGGATTACTGCTACCTGTGTTATGTTTATGTGCTAATATGATATGATGCTATGTGCTAGTGACAGTAGGGGGGAGATAGTCCCCCGTATCCGGTTGAGAGGACTGAAGGGGAGGCCAGCACCCAGGTATGCTAGGCAGTATCCGGTCGAGAGGACCGAAGGGGAGGCCAGCACCCAGATATACTAGGCAACATCCGGTCGAGAGGACCAAAGGGGTAGGTTGGGCACCCAGATATGCCTGACAATACATGTATGATATGTGGTTATATGGTATGTGGTACAATGGGGGAACTCACTAAGCTTTGTGCTTACATTTTTCAGTTGTTGTTTCAGGTACCTCTTCAGCTAGGGGAAAGGAGCCGGCGCGGTAGCAGCATATCACACACACTCTTGTTTTCCGCACTATGGATTTTCTGGGATGTACTCTAAAATATACTATGTTATTACCGGTTTTCAAACATGGAGTATTATTATGAAGGTTTTGTAATGATGTTTTTATGAATTAACCTAACTTAAAAATGAAATTTTCTGCCGGTATTTTTGGGATGTTACATTATGTAACTTGCAAGAAAAGCAGAATCTGAATTGATTAAATAATAGATTTAATCCTAATTCAAATCATTTCCTTTTATGCAACCAAGAGGATTTCATAAACCCTAGAAAGACTCCCAGTTTCGTTCACCCCTTGGATGATTCTAGAATTGCTTATTTTGTTCAAATATTGAACCATTACAATTCACCTATTGCACTTTTAATTAATTCCAATTAATCCCAAATTAATTCCAGATTAAATTCTAATTGATTTCTTATTAATTTATTAACCATATAAATTAACAAATCAATTATTTAACTATGGATCCCATGTTAATTTATTGATCACATGACAAGTTAAGATATCAATTATCTATTCCCAATTAACATATTAACAAAACATTTCTCTCTTTCCAAATATCATTTCTAGATATTTCTGGTTATGAGGGCAACCCAAAAGAACTTTGCTTTTTAATTTAAGTATATACCAATTTAGTTATTGACTTGGACACCTAATCCAACAGTATTCCACTTAGATAAGTCTATAACTACAATTGCAAGTATAACTTCTAAATCAAACATCAAATGGTGCTTACCAAAGCAACTCCAGACTTTGATATGATCAAATATAGGTCCTAAGATAAGTGATCAAAGATTCCTTTGTTCTTCAATATATCGTATGTACATGAGACATGGACTAGAATCAATCTCATAGTCCAAGATTCTATTTCTCGATTTCTTGATTTATGACTACTGAATTCAGACTACTAACTGAACACATCAATTCAGTATGGGCTCGGGCAAGCACTTCAGATGTTGACAACAAATCATATAGGGGCCCAAAGATATTGCTTTCCCGTTATGGCAAATGGAACAAATGAATTTCGACTCATATGTTTGTATCTTTTATTCACCAAATCATGCATGACACTACATTTTATAACATCACATTACTGATGCGTTTACATAACACTAATGCACAACCGACTTGTAAATTACAACTTATGTATCTCCATTTCAAGAATATAAGATATTATCGTTTCATAATTACTCATGATAAAATCCATGAAGTAATTCTCTGAGCGTGAGTTTATCCAGTACTCAAAATCTCCATTTTCTAAGTACTCATGAATATTGTAGCAACCATTGCAATGTCTAATCTTCATAGACAATCTACAGTTCAATTCATGACAACCTTAATTCACTACTTACTTCCAAAATCATAAGCGACTGTGGAATTTCGAATAATCAAATCATTTAGGAAGTAAAACCTGCAAAGTGAAACACAATAATAAACTAATTGACTATGGTCTCAAACATATTGAACATAAATAAATCTATATTATTTAATCTCCATAATAATTACGACTTTCTTCATTGTATAATGTTTCGAGTAATCAACTAACCACTTGAATTAAACATCAGTCATGTCATGTTATGAACATTCATATTATGCCTCTCTATGGTCATTCTTTTGTGAGCATATCAATTCAATATTATTCCAATGATGCTCATTTCACAATTCTAAATTCTTATCATTATCCAAGATGTGATGGAATTTCAACTTAACATCCACTAATCTCGTGTGATATCAAGATTCCAAAGTCTCAAAGACTCAATCTTTACATAATACCCCATTGGAACTTTGCCCAACAAAGTCGCAACCACGCCCCACCATGCCCCCACCCCCCAATGACACATGTCCTCTTGTTATTAGCTAGATTTTTTTCCACTATTTTTATTTTTTGAAAAAAAAAATCTGAAAAAATCAAAGTTCTTAAAATTTAATTCTCTACAAAATGAGCATAATCATAAAAATTTGAAAACAAATTATTTTTTATTTTTTTATGATTATAAAAAAACCTAGAAAAAAATTCTCAAAAAATTATAAAAAATTTAGGAATACTTCTACCCACTATACTAATGACTTTGTAATAATAAATTTTAAAAAATAAGGTGTCTTCGATACCAAAATCGATTTTAAAAAATTAAAAGTTTTTAAAAAAATATTGAACATATTATGATTAAAATATAGATGATTCAAAATATTTATGATTCAAAAATATTATGATTTAATATGTTTATGATCCTTAATTTGTTATGATCTAAAAATATTTTGATTCAAATATTTTATGATCCTTAATTATTAAATATTTTATGATTCAAAATTATATTATTAAAAAAAAAATATAATTATCCAAATGTTGTATTGAAAAAAACTTTATTTAATTCAATATATAAAGATCCAAAATCTTATGATTCATAAATGATATGATCAAAATTACTATGATTCAAAATGATATTATGCAAAATTTTATGTTTCAGAATGATATAATCCAAATTAATATGATCCAAAAATATATGATATATAATATCGTTATGATTTGAAACTTTTTATAATGGTTAAACAATACAAACTCGAAGCGATATTTAATTCAAAAAATAAAAAGAATAAAATTGAAAAAGAGAAAAAGAGAAACAAAAAAAATTGAAAAACTAAGTATATATTGATAATTTTTTAAAAAAACAAAAAAATAATTAAAAAATGAAAAAATAAAAACGAGAAAATAAAAAAAAAACTTAAAAACCGAATATACTATTACCTAAGAAACTTTAAAAAAAAAATTCAAAAAAAAAAAAGAAAAAGAAAAGAAAAATTAATTTAAATGACGTTCGTCGCACATGAATGTTCACTCGAGACCGTATTACGTTCCATGGATTGTGTCGTTTGCAAACGCGTCACGACGAAATAATTAGGTTTGACGTTTGTTACCTTGACGAAATAATTAATGATGAATAGTTCTTACGATTCCTACCAATTTTTAGGTTTACCGGATCTGGACCATAGGATAATAAATGTAAATATTGTTATTTTTATTATTTTTCAGCAAACTGTTTACGTCATGATCTTTTATGTTTTATAAGAAATTGACATGTGAAATTAACAAAAAGCAATGTTGGGCTGATTTATCTGCAAATATTAAAAAACGATTTTTTTTTAAAAGCAAATGGGTTATTAATTATGGAGTAGAAGAATGGAAGAATTGGCAGGTGGTTAACTCACCCTCACCAAAAAAAGCGCGTCGCATACTTAAAAACAGCACCCTAATTCTTTTTAAAGTCAATAAACACAGACTCGCTTCAACAATCGAATAGAGATTAATCTGTGGATCACTCTACACCTTTGAGTGCTACTTCACCAATCTCTCCTAACTTTTCCCCTCTTCATATCCCCCAAACCCCCCACGCAGATTAATATCCAGCATTGCATTTGGGTTGGGAGATTTGAAGCACGACAGCAGGATACATATTCATCTTCAATTCAATTCAATTCAATTTGTGCGGTAAGCTTATGTTTTGAACTATTTTCTGGCATTGATCTAGTATTTGGTACACATGATTAGGGTTTTACCATTAATCTTATCAACTAAGTTCCGATCCTGTATATATGTATCTGTTTATGTTTGTGAAATCAGGGACAAGTTTCTAGCATTTTGAACAGATCATGGAAGTTGGAGTAAAATTTTGAATCGTTTGGGCTCTTGCGAACAATTTGATTGTGCTATAGATCTATTGATACCTAATGGTTTCGGGGGTTATGAATCGAAATGTGAGCTACCAAATTTGAATCACTAACTATGTTTCATAAGAAACTTATCTAATCCATATAAGTAGTAAAAGTGAGAGATCTCTATCATTAATTAGGTAAGGAATTTGAAAATTCTAGTAAAGTTATGTAGTTTAGGGCTTTTGTTCGTCTTCTCGATTGATTTGATTGTGGATTCATGGTGTAGATCTCTATAAAACACCTAAGCTCGGGCTAGTACGAATTGAAATGTCAAGATCTAGATGAGATTGGGCTTGCATTCATATGGGCTCATGAATGAAAATCAAATGTCCTATAGGCTATAGGGAAACTTGTATCATTTGGTTTGCTGATCCAAAGATAGATATAGAAGTATAGATAAGTTAACTTCTTTTTGTAGATACCATACCACTGGTATTAAATTTAAAACCATCAATGTTGACAGATGGCTTTCGGTGGTTTTGTATTCTTGTGTCACTTTTATCGGTTGTGCTTGTATTATATATATTGAGTTGGATCTAAAAACATAGCACCATAGAGGCAAAATTCAGAAGGTTTGATACAACTCATGATTGTTGCATTGCATACTCTTTGATTTTATTGATATTACAGATCTTGATAATCTGTGTACATTACATTATATATGGTTGTTGTTGTCTTCATTTTATTGTATTTCTTTTATGATGTTTGGTGGCAGTAAGAGATAGACAGAGGATGGCTTTGACTTTGAGAAAACCTGGTTTGATTGCTTTGTTTGATGTTGATGGCACTCTTACTGCTGCACGCAAGGTACACCTTACTATTTCTTACTATCTTAACTGCATTTAAAGA
The DNA here is from genome assembly GCF_051521515.1 of Lactuca serriola. Lineage (NCBI taxonomy): Eukaryota > Viridiplantae > Streptophyta > Magnoliopsida > Asterales > Asteraceae > Lactuca > Lactuca serriola. The sequence goes on along the minus strand of NC_136414.1, from coordinate 6,423,981 downwards.
CTCTAATAAGTTTTCTTTTCCTTATGGAGATTGTTACTTTGTTGAAATTAGTTTAGATTATAGAATTGTTGTTTCATTTTGGTTTTACTTGCAATTAGTTTACAGTTTTTGCTTCAAAATTGCAGGGGATTACTCCAAATATGTTGAAATTCATGCAGGATTTGCGCAAGGTACATGAGTTTTATTGTTTGATTGATATGTTCTTTCTCTTTCGGCACATTATTTCAATGTCTTGAGTTTTTTTTTTTTTTTTTTTTTTTTTTTTTTTTTCTTCCTGCGTACAGGTTGTTACTGTTGGGATTGTTGGAGGATCTGACCTCGTTAAGATATCAGAACAGCTAGGGTCAACAGGTCAACTACAATATCTTTCTGTGTATATATATATATATATATATATATATATATATATATATATATATATATATATATATATTCCCACATTCCATATAGGCAGCTTATAAAAATATGGGTATTTGGTGGATAGATTAAAGAGGCTCTTAGATTCGAGTTCTTTATAAAAATGTTTGATACGATGTTTATTCAACAATTCCTTCTTTATTATGAAAAAATCCGTTTACTCTTTTGATGGCTACTTTTAGTAACATATATTTTTTATAATTTTTTTTGTTACGTATGAATTAACAATGTAGCTCCAATGTGTATACAGTAATTAATGACTATGATTATGTGTTTGCTGAGAATGGGCTTGTGGCCTACAAGGAAGGAAAGCTACTTGGAAAACAGGTAGTATTATATTCAATCTTCAGAATTTCAGTTGAAATATTATACAAATTACATTATTTAGACACAAGCTGAGTAGCTTTGGTGCACCGAGGTTCTCCTTATGTGCCTTTTTGTAATTTAATTGATCAATTTTCCCTGATGTGTTATCTCTTTACAGAGCTTGAAGACTCATCTAGGGGATGACAATATCAAGGTAAAAAGATTTTTTTTTATGGATCCACGAAGTGTTTTTAGCAATTTAGGGGGTGTTTGGATTATTGCCTTTGAAAAATAAAAATTAGATAATTAGATGTTCAGTTAATCAGTTCATCAGTTGATTGAAGCTATAACATGAGGTGAATAATTTTACATTTTTTTCTTCATAATTTAGTGTTCTTATGAAAACTGCTTACTTACCTCTCCAAATACGATATTTTGACCTTAAATAATTAAAAAAAAAAAACACTTTTACCAGTGTAATCAGTATTTGGGATGATGGAACCGAGAAAGGAATGGAATTGTTCATTCCATTAGAATGAAAAAAAAACTGTTTGTTTTATTTGATGGAATGGAATACAATTCATATAGAGTTTTTATATAGTAATAACTAAGCATACATTACATGGTATGAATATGATGCAGGAGTTTGTCAATTTTACCCTTCATTACATTGCTGATTTAGATATCCCGATAAAGAGGTGAGAGTTAAAACCTAAATTCTTTCAACAATTTATCATTTTTTTAATAGCATCTTTATAGAATTAGAGCTTCTTAATTTTAGGGGAACTTTTATTGAGTTTCGAAGTGGGATGATCAATGTTTCACCAATCGGCCGAAACTGCAGTCAAGAAGAACGTGATGAATTTGAGAAGTATGATAAGGTACAAAATCTTCTTGTTAGTTATTCCTTTCCAACAATAATCTATATTTCCCTAATAGGCTTTTGATAATAAATCAAATATTGTATTTTAGGTTCATAATATACGTGAAAAAATGGTGGAAATTCTTCGAGAGAAGTTTGCTCATCTTAACTTAACCTTTTCAATTGGTGGCCAAATTAGCTTTGATGTAAGTAGATTCTTACACATGAAAACATTATTTATTATTTCTTTATTTAATATTTTTGTTTGTTTGTTTTTTTTTTTTTTTTTTTTCGGAAAATGCTTTTGATATAGGCTTTCCCTCAAGGTTGGGACAAAACTTATTGCTTGAAATACTTGGATGAATTTGAAGAGATTCACTTCTTTGGAGATAAGACTTACAAGGTACTTCTAAAATTAAAAAAAAAAAAAAAAAAAATCTCTGTTTTTTTTTTTGGTGTTTTAGAATACTATATATTTCAAGTATAATCTTCATTAACTTTTTTGATTAGGGGGGAAATGATCATGAGATTTATGAATCTGCACGAACTCTTGGTCACACAGGTTAGCTTCATTTACAATTTTTAATATATCAAATAAAATATGATTTTCACACCATGAAAGTTGCATACAGTTTAAAGAAAGTGTTTAACTAGTGAAATATCTAAAACACCCCTTAGTTTTTCAAACTTAAAGATTCTTGTGAGGTGAACTCAAATGATACAATTAATTTATTTCTACTACCAATGATGGGCAAATAAGTAATTCAACTTATCAACCGTTTGTTCTTTGCTTTTTTCAGTTTCGAGCCCTGATGATACCGTGAAACAATGTACTAGCCTATTTCTCAACAACTAAGTTTGAGTGAAGGGGACAAACATGTAATTTTGGTTTTTGTGAAACTGTTTTAGGAAGCCAAGTCCTAATATGTTGTAATCTTTTTGCTTCATAGAGATCGTCTACATTTTATATATTTGGTTTTCGTAATTATATATGAAATTTAAAATATGATGAATGCATTTGGTATTAAAGAGATGTTTGGTTTGCATAATATTTTTGAATATTCACAAGTAAAACTCCAAATGTGTCGTCTCTTGTAGATTTTGAAGTTTAAAATTCAAGTGTCATTATTTAATGACGATATAAAATATGATTTTGATTAGGGATAATGTCACTGTAGCACATGGAACTTTTAACATTTGGCTAATTTGGCCCTTAAAGTTTTTTTTTGGTACATTAGACCATTAAACTCGTAACTGACCTTTTAATTACACCATTTTAGAAGGTTTCCCGGTTACAATGCTTATGTGGCACGCTGATGTGTCCAATAAGCTTACGTGGTCCAGTTGTCGATACAGGCTTATTAATTGAAACCCTCATTCGGACCTCCTTTCAATCTTTACTTACCCTTCTCTGAAAAGTCAAAGACTTCTCCCTCCCCGACTATTTCCATCCTGAAGAAGAATGTCTTCGAGCTCATCGACGTCAAGGAATCAGCTACAAGTCACTCATGTTCAGTCGCAAGAAGGGGTAAAGGTTTGTGATTGTGTCGTTCCAGCTAAAGAACGAACCTGTTGGAAAATAACAAACCCTGGGAGGCGATTCTGGAATTGTCAAAACAGTATTGTAGGTCCCGATTCTCTTGATTTTGATAAGTTAGTATTTTATGGTTTGATGTGTTGTTTCTATCTGTAAAAACGACAATGGTGTATTTGTATTTTGTTTCATCTGTTAAAAACCCTAATTTTATTTCCTTCTTGACGATCACTGTGAATAAAATCCATTTCGCTGGTACATTAAAGGTAGTTGATTTGTGATTGTCAGTCAAACCCTAATTTTATTGTCTTTTTATAGACTAGGTTGAGGAAATGTAGCTTCTTTGAATGGAAAGATGAAGAACAGGCAAACGGGTACTACAAAAACCTGCTATATTCTCTGAAGCAGAAACTGGATGCCAAATATGAAATGTCTGAGATGAACAATTTGAGGAGAAGGATTGCTGAAGTGGAGTTTCTGCTGTCACAGGAGCAGTATAAGGTGGCAAAGAGTGAGAAAGAAGTTCATGATGCAATGAAGGCAATAGGCAGGTACAGGATGATAGTTGCCCTGTTGGTTGGTTGCTTGGCCCTATGTGTTTTGAAGTTAGGGGGTCAATGTAGTTAGTTTGGTTGGTTAGGGTAAGCTTTTGTTTTTTTGGGATCCCTTGTATTTTTTGTAAAGGCAGACTAGAAAGTCAGTTCCATAAGGGCATTTTGTATGTATTGAAGCTAGTTTTAGTTATAAGTTGGGGTTATCAACCTTAATGTGTTGATGTTGTAAGGTGGTAAGTCCCTAATGAAAGGGCATATGATAAGTAATGTAAAAAAAATATTCAAAGTCCCAATTGTAGGGCTTTTTGTATAATCAGATGATGTTTATCAAACATATGCATGGTCTATATTCCTAACAAATATATTTAATTAGGAAGTGGTCCATGTGGAAGTACACTATGTGTATGGGGACCATTTTAATAATGAAAAAATGGGACCTGTGAAGCCATTAAAAAACCAAATCCGGGGCCATATAAAACATCCCCATGCATGCACATTATTCCAATTTTTTCCATGCATAAATATTCAAAGTCAAATGTTATGATTTTACTTAAAATGGTAACATACTTTCATACTTCATGTCATACATAAATAAATGACCAACATACCCTTTTCTTGCATACATAAATAAATGACCAACATACCCTTTTCTATCATACATAATTAAATGACCAAATTACCCTTTTCTTACATACATAAATGAATGACCAAATTACCCTTTTCTGTCATACATACTTAAATGACCAAATCACCCTTTTTCTTGCATACATAAATGAATTACCTACATACCCTTATCTGTCATCAATAAATAAATGACCAAATTACCCTTTTCTGTCATAAATACGGAATGACCAAATTACCCTTTTCTTGCATACATAAATGAATTACCTACATACCCTTATTTGTCATCAATAAATAAATGACCAAATTACCCTTTTCTGTCATAAATACTTAAATGACCAGATTACCCTTTTTCTTTCATACATACTTAAATGACCAAAATACCCTTTAATGTCACACATACTTAAATATAAATTACCAACATCCTATTACATAAACTTTAAATATAAATTAACATCATCCTATTACATAAACTTAAAATCCAATTTATCATCATCCCATTACATAAACTTTAAACACAAATTACAATAAACACTAATCAATTACAAGAGCTTTTCCCTTCGAATTTCCTGGATCATCAACACCACCAATTGTTTTGCCTAATTTCAGCTTCAGTATTCTCTCTGACTTTCTTCTCCTTATCCTCTTCAAAATATCTGAAATTGGCCTAACACAAACCTGCTGAACTTGGTTAACAGGAGCAACCTCCTGAACATTACCATTATCCACTTGGGCATTAGGATTAACCTCATCAACCTCCTGAACATTTACATTATCAACTTGGATAACAGGATCAACCTCCTCAGCCTCCTCATCTTGAACAACTTGCTCAACCACAACAGCTTCCTCAACCACATCAGCTTCCTCACCCATAACACCCTCATCACCTTCATAACTTCTAGATGGAGTGAATTGCACATATTGAATAAAATCCCCTGCACTACTAGATTCAACATCAGTAGGAGCAACTTGCATATCATTTTGAGTAGTATCCATCTCAATTGGAGTCATTTCAAGCTCTTCATGTTGCTGTGGTTCACTTGTACTACCCTACATGGCATGATATAATTATGTTAGTAACAAATTATATCTAATTAATCTTATATTTTAAATTGTTTTACCTGTCCTGCATTTTGGTTCACACATACTTTTTGTTTCTTCTGTTTCTTCACATTTAACTTTTGGGGCCTTCTCTGTGGACAAGTGGCCTTGTTGTGACCTATCTCCTTGCAAATACTACATCTGATTTTCTTTCTAGCCTTAGACACCATGTGTGTTCCTGTATTCTCTATAGTGGATTTCTTCCTCTTAGTAGTTGGCCTACCAGGCATCCTTCTATTAATAGGAGGCAATGGTGGAGTATAGTTTGTCTCTGGCCACATGTCACTGCTATTCATGGGAGCAATTCTATAATTGTATGCCTTTCTAAATGTGGTTATGCTAAACATGTTGTCTACATAGGCTTCTACATCCCTATTAAGAAAGGATATGCTAGCTACAGAATGAGCACATCCATATCCATTCAATTGCCACAACCTACATGAGCATGTTTTTCTTTCTAAGTCCACCTCATATGCATCTATTGCTCCCCTTACCTCAAACTGGTTTAATCCACTTGGTAGTACCTGATAATGCCTTTGAGCTTTTTTAAGCAAATTCACCTTATCCCTTATCTCTGGACAAATATGATTTCCCCATTGTTGTCCCTTTAATTTCATGTTGTAGATTCTGTCCATCATGTATAATCTTATCTCCTCTAACATGGTTATTATGGGCTTCTTCCTAGCATCTACTATTACAGCATTAAAACTTTCTAAGAACCCATTTTCAACTGCATCACAACACCTTCCAGTTTGAAAAAAAGCTCTAGACCATGTTTTAGGATCTTTCTCCATGAGATATTGATGGGCTTCTGGGTTCAATGTCTCAATTTCTTTCATCACAACTTTAAAAGCATGCTCAGTTGTGGCTTTAGATGCTCTCCAAAACACGGTATGATATATGGCACCAGTAAATCTCTTCTGCAAATTCTGGCAAATATGTCTAGCACACTGCCTGTGCTCTACATATGGCAGCAACTCTTTAACAGCCTCTATCAAACCCTGTATTAGTAAAAAAGTTAAATTCAGATAGTCTAAAATTAACATAAATGTATTACTATGTAAAATACTAACCTTATGTTGGTCTGACATTAAACTTAAACCATTGCCTAAATTCAAGTGTAGATCATCAATGAGAAGCTCTAGAAACCACTTCCAATTCTGCTTGTTCTCCACATTAACCACTGCCCAAGCAATAGGATATATCTTGTCATTTGCATCCCTCCCAATAGCACAAAGCAATTCTCCCTTACAAACACCTTTAAGAAAACATCCATCTAGACCAATTACCCTTCTACACCCTTCAATCCAACCTTGTTTAACTCCTTGAAAACAACAATAGAACTTGCTAAAATATTTCTTTCCATCTGGCCCATCCTCCATATCTAGTTTCACAGTTGACCCAGGATTTGTCCTTAAAATCTCATGACCATATGACCATAGCTTACCATAATGTTCAACAAGGTTTCCTTCAACAAGTTTCAGTGCATACTTCTTTGCTCTTCTACATTGCCCCATACTAACTTGGATACCAAACTTGGCTATTACCTTTAACCTAAGCTTCCTTACACTTATTTTCTGACTTTCTACAATCTCTTTGGTATAGTGACTCCCAATCCATGCATATGTCACCAATGATCCAAACTTGAAGTTCCTAGCACAATTATGATCAGCTTTTAGTGACTTGATTTGGAAACTCTCTTCATCACTCATCCAGGAAGCCCATAATCTAAATGTGCAAGCACCTTTGCTACACCTCACCAAAAGTCTTGTCCTATCATTTTTTTCAAAACACAATTGATATCCATTAGCTACAGCATAGTTACACAACATTGATTTTACTTGCCCTGGACCCTTAAATCTCATCCCTAGAATTGGTTTTTGTTTTTTCCAGTGTAATAGCTCATTAAATATGGAATGAGCTTGTATGTTAACTTCAACTTCTCTCCCATTGTCATCATCTACAATGTTGTTTGCATCCTCATCATCAACACATAACTTACTTAAGAAAGGATCATTTGATGTCCTATTCATATGCACTACATCCTCATTAAATTCAAAGGCAACATTTCTAAGTTCATCTATGTTGTCTTCATTTTCACCATCAATACAAGACTCATGTTCATCATCATCATTATCTTCATCATCATGCCACCCATCAACACCAACCCCAATATGATCCACATAAACCGAAATTACACCATCTGTTCCATAAGCATCAAAAATAAAAGCAGAATATTCCACATCATCTGAAATGGGATTAAGCCCTTCCATGAAGGACATGTCTGGTTCACAGTAGTAAAACTTTTTACACTCTTCATGCATGAAACGTTCGCAAAAGGTCACAAACTCAGAATAATTCATAGAAGAAAAGTCAACATCATTGAAGGTGGTTCTAACACCACCAGTGTAAGAGAAAGGATTTCGATTAAATACCCCTTGGTAGTTGAGTTCCACCATCGCAAACAGTCCATTAGGTTCTGATTGTGCCATTGCTGCGAGTTCTTTGTTTCTTTCAGCTCGATCACAGGAATGCTTCACAAACCCTAAATCAGTTTCTTTTACAGCTCAATAATGAAGAAGAAGACTAGTGAAGTTCGATAGCTGAAAACGAAAGGCTTTAAGCGTCATATTTCATTAATTGACGTGACATATCTCACGTTGCATCGGATTAGACAAAAAATATATATTAATTGACAAAATGGCATCGTATAACCGGGAAACCTTCTAAAAGCTGCTAAAATGGTGTAATTAAAAGGTCAGTTACGAGTTTAATGGTCTAATGTACCAAAAAAAAACTTTAAGGACCAAATTAGCCAAATGTTAAAAGTTCCATGTGCTACAGTGACATTATCCCTTTTGATTATTCAATGTTTCAGATAATCGATATATGATATTGTAACAAAAGCACATAGTATTACATTTCATTTTCACTTGCTATTTAGGATTTAAGGTGACAAATATATCAAGTCCATCATGTTCATCTGTTATATGATCTTGTAAAAACACATAGTTTTTTGATCTATTGATTTTATATACCAATTTTGTTAAATCAAACTCTATATGCAAGAATAAATAATTTATCAAATCCATCATATTCGTTGGAAGTTTTTTTTACACATTTTGACATACTGTATTAAATTTGAGAGCGGGTTTTTGTTTCACTAATTAAATAAAAATTAATAATTAGAGTTGGAAAAAGATTTTTAGATTTGCAAAAATACATCATGAACATATTATGACCATTTGTTCATTAAGTGAAAAATATAGAAAATGAAATTTATTTTCGTAACACTGGGATTTACTTTTTTTTAACGACAATTATATTAAATGAAACGACAATGGGAAGCTTGCAAAGTATGTTAAACTGTATTTTTATTAAACAAGACGTAAACTCGTGTGTTGCGCAAGAATGCATTTAAGCAGTTTAAATAATTATGGGAAAAAATAAAAATATGTTGAAATTTATGTTTTTAGTCATGTTTTGGGCATTAACCGAATTATCAAATAACATAAAAATCTATCAATTTATATTTTGATACTATCTAATATAGTTCATATCTTATAAACTTTACTTTTACTTTTATAATATCCAATCTATATTATAAGATTTTGTATAACATTAATATAATCTACTTTTCTTACGTCCGATAATACTTTTTGGATAAAATAAGAAATAAGTTGTTTTGAATGAGCTATTAATAAACAATATTGAACAAATAAACTTTCTATTACACTATTTATATTACACCAAAACATCCAATGTTTCATATATGAACTTTCAAATATTAAACATTGAAATTAAGAATGAAGTCATACAAAATATATCATTATACATAAATGTCATCAAGTGTTTTAAAAAAATCCATTTAGTAAATATGATATTTAATTTTAATTACATATTTTGCAAGGCGTACATTTGACTTTATGTTGGTGCGCCGAGAATCCTCTTCCTTAATTTGTACCTAAAAAATTAAGATGGATGGTAATATAAAATAAATATTACTAAGCATTAATATAAATAACTAAAAAGGATATGTGGATCTCCTACCACCGGATAAAAACAATATACATCTCTAGTGGTATCGATTCCTATGTGAAATTGAAGTAGTCATTCTATGTACACCTTATTTTCTAACTACATAAACAAATATGAATAACCAAACATAAAAATGTTATGTAGGAAAAATATTTTAGTTAACTAAAAAATTAAATAGTATAAGTTTAAGAGTTAGGAGTTTCAAAACATTAATATTTTTATTAATCAATCAATTAAGTAAAACATGTTGAAATTTTTACAATTATTATTAAAAAGGCATTTGAAATATTAGATTTTAAATGAATTTTGGTTGAAGTATTTTGACATCTATTATAATATATATATATATATATATATATATATATATATATATAGAGAGAGAGAGAGAGAGAGAGAGAGAGAGAGATGCAAAGTATAACACATGTATGAGTTTTTATTAATTATCTTTGTGAAACGGTACAATTACAAAACAAAAAAAAACATATTTAATATATTTAATTAAATATTTTCGACATCACCATATATAAGATATGATCAATATATTAACAATTAAACCACAATATACAACGTCTGTATTACAATAGTCCAAAAACAAAGAAAATATAAAAACGAATTAGTAGCAAACTTACAAATTAAAAGCTCTAATATAATAACATATATCTCCAGAAATGGTCATAAGACCTCAACCCAACACAAAAACCTTTAAGTTTGTTTTCTTTCTGAAATTTGTATATAATTTGTATGCATGTCTTCCCAAAAGATTGGTCTTTTTATAGTAAACTTTTCACTAAATGTTAATTAAACATAATATAAGTTATAAAGATTTTGATTGTTAAATTATAATTAAAAAAACTTTTGAGTTGCATTAGTTAAAAAAAGGGGTTTCAAATGAATGTGGTTTGAGGAAGTTAAAAAAGGGGGTTTTAAATGCATGAGATTCAAGGAAAAATGCTAGCTTTATAAGTATGTATGATAAATGGCTAAACATATATTAGTTGATATTTAATATTATTACCTTTTTATTATTATATGTACAAAAATATTGTAATTCAACTTTTAAAAAGAGAAAAAACTATGTGAAATCGAAGTCTATTCTAACAAATAAAAATATTTTTTTGCCACATGTTATAATTTCATTTATTTTGTCACGTATCATTTTGTGATTATTTTAAATTAATTTTTTTACATGTTATTTTATTATTATTTTTTTCATTTTATTAAATTCTATATAACATTTAAATGTAATAAATATAATAATAAATGACTACCAATTTAATTAATGCAACATTCCTTTTATTTTTAAAATTTCTAAATTAAAGCCAATTATTTATTTTGTTTGTTTATTAAATTAAAAAAAAATGAGCATTTCAATTTCAATAATTTAATATTTTTCCTACTTTTGTTATAAATTCAAATTTTCAAAATGTTTAGACCTTTATATTTAATTTTTTTAAATAAATCTGTATAATATATGGGTCTTACAGCTAGTTTATATATAAAAATAACATGTTTTTCTTATTATTTTTTACATGACCACTTTCATTTTTTCCTATTACAGAATACTGCACTTTAATGCAATATAGTTCAAATGCAAAGCAAGTTTAATTACTACAACTTGGTATACTTTTTAATTATGTCCAAATAACATAAAATTTAAAAAATATAATGTTATAATTGACTAGATGTTTTAGAAATATAATGTTTTAATAAAGAAAGTAAAAGTGCAATATACAAATAAATGAAAGTAGATTGCTAATTATTGCATTTAGCCAAAAAATAAATTAAATATGATTAAATTCCATAAAAACTATTATAATTTGTTTTTTTAACCATCATTTTTTGTTTATGTATTAATCTCTAAGAATTTGCTTTTTTATTCACAGTAAAGTGTTTTTTAACAATGAATTGTAAAAAAAACCATTGAAAAACTGTTATTCTTATAGAAATTAAAGTTTTATACAGTAATTTTTAGAGAAAAAAAATCAATATGTAACTATTTAAATAAGAAAATATTCAATATTTAAGACTATCTGCATAGCATCTTGCAAATGCATTGCAAATAAAATTTTAAAGCCACCTCAATACTTATCTTTGGGTAAATTACACCAATCGTCCCTCGTGCATATGCCAGAAAGCGTGTTTAGTCCATATTTTCAAAAATTAACTCGGGCCGTCCCTAATGTCATAAAAAGTTGCATGTTTCGTCCCTAGTGTCATAAAAAGACTATTTTACCCTTATATTTTTCTTTTTTCATTTAGTTATTATGTATTTCTTATTAACCTATTAAAAATTATATAATAAATTGTTTTGGCCCACCCATTTTAGAATATCAGTGGACCATCTTTTTCGTATATTTAAAACCTACACCAAACCACCGCCCACCACTTATTACCGTCGCTCCACCGGAATACCAGTTGACCATCTTTTTCGTATATATAGACTCGAACAACCCTCTATCTCCACTTACCATCCTCACTTCACTGGAAACAACCAACATGTTAAATGACTTGACACGATCTACACAGTTGATGATGATGATGGTGTAGATCTAAAGCAACATCGTAGATTGAGATGGTGGCATGGATCTGAGACGATAAAGGTTTTCAAGTGAATAGGTGGCGATGAAGGCTCTAGGGTTTCACGATCCACACCCTTTAAAACCTTCCTCTGAGACACATATGCAAGAATATTGTATGAAGATCTTCTCTGGATGTTATTCTAGAAGTCGTGTCAAGGGTTTTGTTAGTCGAGGCACCAAATTCATTTTTCCAGCGGCAAGGATGTCACCAGATTTAATTTTCCAGCGACAAAGACTCGTATGCGAAAGTTATGGACGAAGCTTAGTCCCTACTTTTCGAGCGCGGCGAATTCGATACAGTTTCGTAAATACGAGATAGAATGAAAATTAGCCAACGAGGTCTAAATGAGAGTTGAAGATCTCATTAATAGGAACTCAACGGTAAAAAGACAGACAAAAATGGAGCTCGTATGCGAAAGTTATGGACGAAGCTTAGTCCCTACTTTTCGAGCGCGGCGAATTCGATACAGTTTTGTAAATCCGAGATAGAATGAGAATTAGCCAACGAGGTCTAAATGAAAGTTGAAGATCTCATTAATAGGAACTCAACGGTAAAAAGACAGAAAAAAACGGAGCTCGTATGCAAAAGTTACGGACGAAGCTTAGAGACTACTTTACTATAAAACTCCTATAAATACAAGGGTGAACTCCTCATATTTTCTTCACACCATAAGCCTCTCTTTCTCTCTCTAACTTCTCTCTAGCCTCCCTAAACCCCTCCCAAGTCTACGGAACCTCCCTAGCACGAGAAGAAAGCCCCGGAGCGCCCGACGGCTCCGAGAAGAAAAGCTTTCGGCTTGGAAACGCTACTCCAGCGAAGCCCGATTTTTAATAAAAACTCGCTGTAAGTGAGCTACGCCTATACTATATTTAATATAGATTTTATTTAATTATAGTAACATTATTAGGACCTTAAAATAATTATTTGGGCTATTATTATGAGTTATATTGAGTGTTATTTAACGCTTATATAATAGTAATAATAGCTAGACTATTAATTAGTCGTGGTTAACGTTAAAAACTAAACCCTAGTGGTATTGATACTAGGTTTTGTCGAGGAAAATTGTTTTGAGATAACGAAGTGCTGTCTGAGTTCAGAATCACCACCTAATCAGGTGAGTGCATAGTTACTTTCATCTTACACATAGATATGAAGTATTTTATTATAAATTTACGTGCTATGTGAGCATATTGTCTAAATACTTGCTGTCTATGCTGGTGAAAGATTTTTATACATGTTTTAAATGATGTAAACTGTATAAAGTATTTTATATCTACAAAATATGTTGGGTAAAACATGGGTAGATGAATGATGATGGATAAAAGCTGAAATAGAGGAACATTAGTAGTACGGACCTAGTGCCCTATAGGTATACATTGGCAGCAGTGGACCTAGTACCCTATAGATGAGCACTGGCAGCTGCGCCACAACCCGTAGATGATTTAGATCTACGGTAAACGTCCTAGCAGCTGCGCTCTAAGGATAGTATCGGCAGCTGCGCCTAATAGGGAGCCTTATGACCATGAAAGTAGTGTTTAAAGGTCAATACCGGCAGAAGCGCCTCATAGAAAATGTCCTAATTCTGGCAGCTGAGCCTAAGTGACAATATTAGCAGCTGCGCTTGACCAATGTGTCATTGGCAACAATGGACTTCATTTTGTTTCCTTAGGATGATCCTTAGGAATGAATGAATGAGAAATAGCTGATTCTTAGGGTAGATCCTTAAGAATAAAGAAGATAATGGGGATGGGTAATTGGGTTGATTGTTTGATTGTTTAAACATAATAATTATATTATTGTGGGTTGAAAACCCTATGTACTCACCAGGTTTCCCAACCTGACCCACTCAGTTTATTTATATCACAGGTGTTGATATGAAGTGACATTACACTGAGAGATTTAAAGAGATGTAGATCACTAGTGTAAATAATTGTAAGTTCTGTTTATGCTTATGTTTCTGTATTAACGATGACATCCCAAACGTTTTAAAATGAAATAAATACGTTTCTTCGAAAATGTTTTAATAACGTATTTACCATGTTTTTCTGGGAACAAATTCCGCAACATTTTTATAAAATGAAGTACTCTGATTTTTATAAAGCATAAACAACATCGGTCTTTTCTGGCCGTGAAAATGGGGATGTCACAGTTGGTATCAGAGCATTAGTTTAAGCGAACTAGGAATATGGATTTATTTCTAGACTTAAACTTAGAATGCTAAGCGATGATTGTGAGGTGTGAGCACTAGCTTATTTTAGGAATTGTGCCTAAAATGCTTTTATGTGCTAAATGCTTGTGCCTGATATGCTGTTATTTGTTCGGATCTATGGTCTGTTGCCGACCGGATCTAGAAACCTTATGTGTTTAGGATTCTAAGCGTTTAACTACGATATTAGAACTAGCATATAAACGTTTCAGAGTGATAAGGATGATTTAACCGTCAATCCTAAGTAAAGGCCTAGATTCACCTTATTCGGTGTATAGATCAAGATGGCAAGAACCCGTAGCGGAAACGTGAATGCAAATGGGAACCGAAACCAACCCCCAGTGATTGAGCAAATACCGGTTGTAGTAGCCGCTGCTGAGCCAATAACAATGGCCGGAGTGCAAGCAATGATCCAGGCGATGTTGGATCGTCAAATGGAGGGAACTAGACGTTTGCTCCAGCAAAATCGAGAGGAAGCCACTATTCAGATCGAACGGCCCGAGTTGAATGAAGGGCAGACTGAGGAGGAGAACTATAGTGGGACTGTTGGTCAAGTCAACCCACCAATAGTTCGACAAAACAACCAAGATGACAAAGTCGAGAGGAATGGATGCAAGTACAAGGATTTTCTGACTTGCAAGCCATCGACTTTCACTGGAAAGGAGGATCCGATCGGGGTCATGGATTGGATCTCGGAGATAGAGTTAGCTTTCATGACGTGCGGTTGCAGAGGAAAACAATAGACCACATTTGCAGTGCGTCAGTTTCGAGGAGGCGCTGTACGTTGGTGGAATACCTTGGGGAAAACTCTGAGCCCCAATGAGCCCCTGCAACTAACATGGGCAGAATTTCTGGTGCAGTTCAAACGTAGGTACTGCTCAGCCCAAAATCTGCTCGAGCTGGAAAACCAATTCCTTACCTTGAAGAAAGGAAGCATGTCTGTTGATGAATACACCAACAATTTCATAGAGAAGATGGAGTTCGCCTTACGTCTTGTTCCGGATGAGCTGACAAAAATTGACAAGTACGTAAAAGGACTTCCATGGGAATATGCAGTGCCAGTGCGTCAGCCACCTACTTTGGAGGCAGCTATCTGGGCTGCCAAGTCGGTTGAGGAGATGATCAAGGGAAGAGCCGCCAACAAGACCGAGGTTGGCGAAAAGAGGAAGTTTGAGGGGTCTGCGAAGCCCGATGAGAGAAGCAAATCAAGTACCAGGAAGTTTAGAGGAGGAGGGAGTAAAGAAAGATGGTGCGAGAAGTGCAAAAAGAAACACTCTGGAAAATGCAGTGAGGAAGTAACTTGTTTCAAGTGTGGGAAGCATGGGCATTATGCCAACGAGTGTAAATTCAATAAAAGGGTGTGTTACGAATGTAATGAGGAAGGACACTTCAAGCAAGATTGCCCAAAGAGAGAGGGGGCTACAAAGCCAAATGTGCCGCCAAAGCCAAAGGCGAGAGCATTTCAAATGATCCTTGACGAAGCAGATGACAATGCGAGGATTCAGGAGTGACAACTTGACATCCAAAGATCGAGTTATGAAGTAGCCATAGAATCGTATGATGTAGCCTGTTAGAGGCATAGTCTAGGGTGAACTTGAACACCTATGTAATAGTTTCAAGGAATAATAAAAACCTTCGTTTTGATATCTGATGTGTTAAGCTGTTATATGATTTTCTTGTGTGGTGACTTGGAAAACTGTGGGACAATACCTGAGACGAGTATGAGTAGGTGTGAATGGTAGTAGAGGCCTATACTACCGGAAGCACAGGACTCACACTTGGATCAGGGAAAGTCACAAGGTTACCAAAAAGCTAGTAATTGATTTCGTTTTATTCAAGTGTGTTGTTACCATCGTTTCGGTAATGACTAAGAAGATTGTTGATATTCCGACCCTAGTGGTCATATCGAATCAAGTCCGACTACGATGAGTATGTTGTGTGGTTCAGAGAACCAAGTTTGATGTAGCGTCCGACTTAAACCAAACGGTTGAAATCAAAGCGATCAATAGAAGTATCACACTCGTTGTTAAAGAAGTTGGTGGCTAGAAATGCCTAATGTTAAAGTGTGATTATATCACATTAGAACATGAAGGAAGGCATAGTCTGTTTTAGAATTTAACTCTAAGAGACCTAAGTCTAAGTGTTGCAACATACGATGATAGGTCATTAGAATATGATACATCGATCTATATTAGTAATAAAAGAACTTATCTCAAGTCCCTATCCAGCAGGGATCGAGATTGTGACTTGAAGGTCATAATTTGGAGTCTAACCTGAGGTAGAGAGCAGGTGCACGATCGAGTACACTTACAGTCAATGAGTTTAAGAGATAGAATTGAAGGAATGTAGAAGTTATAATTATTACCTAGGATGAAGAGATGACGTATGGAGTCATTATACGACCCTATTTTGTTGATGATTCCGGGACGTAATCATCCTAAGGGGGAGATAATTGTAACGCCCGCAAATCTGGGCTAGTCAAATTAGAGGCAATAGGGGTCGAAAACGACTTTTCGACAAAAGATTATTTAGAATAAATAATCTTAACCAAGTTGTAGAGTATGTTACAAGGTTTTCGTACATATAAAGAACGCCGAAAACCGAGTTATAACGAAAAAGTTATGACCCGTTGAAGTTTCGCGATGGAACCGGCACGATACCGGGAAGCGTAAATAGTGAATTTACGATAGAGCGAGATTTAGCCTTAGCAATCTAAACGAAAGTCGTAGAATATGTTAAAATAAGAACATCGATAAATAGAATGCCCAAATCTGACTTCGTATGAGGAAGTTATGATTTTTCTAAGATTTAGCATAGCAGTGCACAGCCCGAAATCTGAATTTTAGATCGGTCGATTTTTAGCCGACGGGATCTAAATGAAAGTTGTAGTACTCGTAAATACCAACGCGTGGATATAAAGAACGTCGATAATAGAGCTCGTATGCAAAAGTTATGGACGAAGCTTAGTCCCTACTTTTCGAGCGCGGCGAATTCGATACAGTTTCGTAAATACGAGATAGAATGAGAATTAGCCAACGAGGTCTAAATGAGAGTTGAAGATCTCATTAATAGGAACTCAACGGTAAAAAGACAGACAAAAATGGAGCTCGTATGCGAAAGTTATGGACGAAGCTTAGTCCCTACTTTTCGAGCGCGGCGAATTCGATACAGTTTCGTAAATACGAGATAGAATGAGAATTAGCCAACGAGGTCTAAATGAGAGTTGAAGATCTCATTAATAGGAACTCAACGGTAAAAAGACAGACAAAAATGAAGCTCGTATGCGAAAGTTATGGACGAAGCTTAGTCCCTACTTTTCGAGCGCGGCGAATTCGATACAGTTTTGTAAATCCGAGATAGAATGAGAATTAGCCAACGAGGTCTAAATGAAAGTTGAAGATCTCATTAATAGGAACTCAACGGTAAAAAGACAGAAAAAAACGGAGCTCGTATGCAAAAGTTACGGACGAAGCTTAGAGACTACTTTACTATAAAACTCCTATAAATACAAGGGTGAACTCCTCATATTTTCTTCACACCATAAGCCTCTCTTTCTCTCTCTAACTTCTCTCTAGCCTCCCTAAACCCCTCCCAAGTCTACGGAACCTCCCTAGCACGAGAAGAAAGCCCCGGAGCGCCCGACGGCTCCGAGAAGAAAAGCTTTCGGCTTGGAAACGCTACTCCAGCGAAGCCCGATTTTTAATAAAAACTCGCTGTAAGTGAGCTACGCCTATACTATATTTAATATAGATTTTATTTAATTATAGTAACATTATTAGGACCTTAAAATAATTATTTGGGCTATTATTATGAGTTATATTGAGTGTTATTTAACGCTTATATAATAGTAATAATAGCTAGACTATTAATTAGTCGTGGTTAACGTTAAAAACTAAACCCTAGTGGTATTGATACTAGGTTTTGTCGAGGAAAATTGTTTTGAGATAACGAAGTGCTGTCTGAGTTCAGAATCACCACCTAATCAGGTGAGTGCATAGTTACTTTCATCTTACACATAGATATGAAGTATTTTATTATAAATTTACGTGCTATGTGAGCATATTGTCTAAATACTTGCTGTCTATGCTGGTGAAAGATTTTTATACATGTTTTAAATGATGTAAACTGTATAAAGTATTTTATATCTACAAAATATGTTGGGTAAAACATGGGTAGATGAATGATGATGGATAAAAGCTGAAATAGAGGAACATTAGTAGTACGGACCTAGTGCCCTATAGGTATACATTGGCAGCAGTGGACCTAGTACCCTATAGATGAGCACTGGCAGCTGCGCCACAACCCGTAGATGATTTAGATCTACGGTAAACGTCCTAGCAGCTGCGCTCTAAGGATAGTATCGGCAGCTGCGCCTAATAGGGAGCCTTATGACCATGAAAGTAGTGTTTAAAGGTCAATACCGGCAGAAGCGCCTCATAGAAAATGTCCTAATTCTGGCAGCTGAGCCTAAGTGACAATATTAGCAGCTGCGCTTGACCAATGTGTCATTGGCAACAATGGACTTCATTTTGTTTCCTTAGGATGATCCTTAGGAATGAATGAATGAGAAATAGCTGATTCTTAGGGTAGATCCTTAAGAATAAAGAAGATAATGGGGATGGGTAATTGGGTTGATTGTTTGATTGTTTAAACATAATAATTATATTATTGTGGGTTGAAAACCCTATGTACTCACCAGGTTTCCCAACCTGACCCACTCAGTTTATTTATATCACAGGTGTTGATATGAAGTGACATTACACTGAGAGATTTAAAGAGATGTAGATCACTAGTGTAAATAATTGTAAGTTCTGTTTATGCTTATGTTTCTGTATTAACGATGACATCCCAAACGTTTTAAAATGAAATAAATACGTTTCTTCGAAAATGTTTTAATAACGTATTTACCATGTTTTTCTGGGAACAAATTCCGCAACATTTTTATAAAATGAAGTACTCTGATTTTTATAAAGCATAAACAACATCGGTCTTTTCTGGCCGTGAAAATGGGGATGTCACAGTTGGTATCAGAGCATTAGTTTAAGCGAACTAGGAATATGGATTTATTTCTAGACTTAAACTTAGAATGCTAAGCGATGATTGTGAGGTGTGAGCACTAGCTTATTTTAGGAATTGTGCCTAAAATGCTTTTATGTGCTAAATGCTTGTGCCTGATATGCTGTTATTTGTTCGGATCTATGGTCTGTTGCCGACCGGATCTAGAAACCTTATGTGTTTAGGATTCTAAGCGTTTAACTACGATATTAGAACTAGCATATAAACGTTTCAGAGTGATAAGGATGATTTAACCGTCAATCCTAAGTAAAGGCCTAGATTCACCTTATTCGGTGTATAGATCAAGATGGCAAGAACCCGTAGCGGAAACGTGAATGCAAATGGGAACCGAAACCAACCCCCAGTGATTGAGCAAATACCGGTTGTAGTAGCCGCTGCTGAGCCAATAACAATGGCCGGAGTGCAAGCAATGATCCAGGCGATGTTGGATCGTCAAATGGAGGGAACTAGACGTTTGCTCCAGCAAAATCGAGAGGAAGCCACTATTCAGATCGAACGGCCCGAGTTGAATGAAGGGCAGACTGAGGAGGAGAACTATAGTGGGACTGTTGGTCAAGTCAACCCACCAATAGTTCGACAAAACAACCAAGATGACAAAGTCGAGAGGAATGGATGCAAGTACAAGGATTTTCTGACTTGCAAGCCATCGACTTTCACTGGAAAGGAGGATCCGATCGGGGTCATGGATTGGATCTCGGAGATAGAGTTAGCTTTCATGACGTGCGGTTGCAGAGGAAAACAATAGACCACATTTGCAGTGCGTCAGTTTCGAGGAGGCGCTGTACGTTGGTGGAATACCTTGGGGAAAACTCTGAGCCCCAATGAGCCCCTGCAACTAACATGGGCAGAATTTCTGGTGCAGTTCAAACGTAGGTACTGCTCAGCCCAAAATCTGCTCGAGCTGGAAAACCAATTCCTTACCTTGAAGAAAGGAAGCATGTCTGTTGATGAATACACCAACAATTTCATAGAGAAGATGGAGTTCGCCTTACGTCTTGTTCCGGATGAGCTGACAAAAATTGACAAGTACGTAAAAGGACTTCCATGGGAATATGCAGTGCCAGTGCGTCAGCCACCTACTTTGGAGGCAGCTATCTGGGCTGCCAAGTCGGTTGAGGAGATGATCAAGGGAAGAGCCGCCAACAAGACCGAGGTTGGCGAAAAGAGGAAGTTTGAGGGGTCTGCGAAGCCCGATGAGAGAAGCAAATCAAGTACCAGGAAGTTTAGAGGAGGAGGGAGTAAAGAAAGATGGTGCGAGAAGTGCAAAAAGAAACACTCTGGAAAATGCAGTGAGGAAGTAACTTGTTTCAAGTGTGGGAAGCATGGGCATTATGCCAACGAGTGTAAATTCAATAAAAGGGTGTGTTACGAATGTAATGAGGAAGGACACTTCAAGCAAGATTGCCCAAAGAGAGAGGGGGCTACAAAGCCAAATGTGCCGCCAAAGCCAAAGGCGAGAGCATTTCAAATGATCCTTGACGAAGCAGATGACAATGCGAGGATTCAGGAGTGACAACTTGACATCCAAAGATCGAGTTATGAAGTAGCCATAGAATCGTATGATGTAGCCTGTTAGAGGCATAGTCTAGGGTGAACTTGAACACCTATGTAATAGTTTCAAGGAATAATAAAAACCTTCGTTTTGATATCTGATGTGTTAAGCTGTTATATGATTTTCTTGTGTGGTGACTTGGAAAACTGTGGGACAATACCTGAGACGAGTATGAGTAGGTGTGAATGGTAGTAGAGGCCTATACTACCGGAAGCACAGGACTCACACTTGGATCAGGGAAAGTCACAAGGTTACCAAAAAGCTAGTAATTGATTTCGTTTTATTCAAGTGTGTTGTTACCATCGTTTCGGTAATGACTAAGAAGATTGTTGATATTCCGACCCTAGTGGTCATATCGAATCAAGTCCGACTACGATGAGTATGTTGTGTGGTTCAGAGAACCAAGTTTGATGTAGCGTCCGACTTAAACCAAACGGTTGAAATCAAAGCGATCAATAGAAGTATCACACTCGTTGTTAAAGAAGTTGGTGGCTAGAAATGCCTAATGTTAAAGTGTGATTATATCACATTAGAACATGAAGGAAGGCATAGTCTGTTTTAGAATTTAACTCTAAGAGACCTAAGTCTAAGTGTTGCAACATACGATGATAGGTCATTAGAATATGATACATCGATCTATATTAGTAATAAAAGAACTTATCTCAAGTCCCTATCCAGCAGGGATCGAGATTGTGACTTGAAGGTCATAATTTGGAGTCTAACCTGAGGTAGAGAGCAGGTGCACGATCGAGTACACTTACAGTCAATGAGTTTAAGAGATAGAATTGAAGGAATGTAGAAGTTATAATTATTACCTAGGATGAAGAGATGACGTATGGAGTCATTATACGACCCTATTTTGTTGATGATTCCGGGACGTAATCATCCTAAGGGGGAGATAATTGTAACGCCCGCAAATCTGGGCTAGTCAAATTAGAGGCAATAGGGGTCGAAAACGACTTTTCGACAAAAGATTATTTAGAATAAATAATCTTAACCAAGTTGTAGAGTATGTTACAAGGTTTTCGTACATATAAAGAACGCCGAAAACCGAGTTATAACGAAAAAGTTATGACCCGTTGAAGTTTCGCGATGGAACCGGCACGATACCGGGAAGCGTAAATAGTGAATTTACGATAGAGCGAGATTTAGCCTTAGCAATCTAAACGAAAGTCGTAGAATATGTTAAAATAAGAACATCGATAAATAGAATGCCCAAATCTGACTTCGTATGAGGAAGTTATGATTTTTCTAAGATTTAGCATAGCAGTGCACAGCCCGAAATCTGAATTTTAGATCGGTCGATTTTTAGCCGACGGGATCTAAATGAAAGTTGTAGTACTCGTAAATACCAACGCGTGGATATAAAGAACGTCGATAATAGAGCTCGTATGCAAAAGTTATGGACGAAGCTTAGTCCCTACTTTTCGAGCGCGGCGAATTCGATACAGTTTCGTAAATACGAGATAGAATGAGAATTAGCCAACGAGGTCTAAATGAGAGTTGAAGATCTCATTAATAGGAACTCAACGGTAAAAAGACAGACAAAAATGGAGCTCGTATGCGAAAGTTATGGACGAAGCTTAGTCCCTACTTTTCGAGCGCGGCGAATTCGATACAGTTTCGTAAATACGAGATAGAATGAGAATTAGCCAACGAGGTCTAAATGAGAGTTGAAGATCTCATTAATAGGAACTCAACGGTAAAAAGACAGACAAAAATGAAGCTCGTATGCGAAAGTTATGGACGAAGCTTAGTCCCTACTTTTCGAGCGCGGCGAATTCGATACAGTTTTGTAAATCCGAGATAGAATGAGAATTAGCCAACGAGGTCTAAATGAAAGTTGAAGATCTCATTAATAGGAACTCAACGGTAAAAAGACAGAAAAAAACGGAGCTCGTATGCAAAAGTTACGGACGAAGCTTAGAGACTACTTTACTATAAAACTCCTATAAATACAAGGGTGAACTCCTCATATTTTCTTCACACCATAAGCCTCTCTTTCTCTCTCTAACTTCTCTCTAGCCTCCCTAAACCCCTCCCAAGTCTACGGAACCTCCCTAGCACGAGAAGAAAGCCCCGGAGCGCCCGACGGCTCCGAGAAGAAAAGCTTTCGGCTTGGAAACGCTACTCCAGCGAAGCCCGATTTTTAATAAAAACTCGCTGTAAGTGAGCTACGCCTATACTATATTTAATATAGATTTTATTTAATTATAGTAACATTATTAGGACCTTAAAATAATTATTTGGGCTATTATTATGAGTTATATTGAGTGTTATTTAACGCTTATATAATAGTAATAATAGCTAGACTATTAATTAGTCGTGGTTAACGTTAAAAACTAAACCCTAGTGGTATTGATACTAGGTTTTGTCGAGGAAAATTGTTTTGAGATAACGAAGTGCTGTCTGAGTTCAGAATCACCACCTAATCAGGTGAGTGCATAGTTACTTTCATCTTACACATAGATATGAAGTATTTTATTATAAATTTACGTGCTATGTGAGCATATTGTCTAAATACTTGCTGTCTATGCTGGTGAAAGATTTTTATACATGTTTTAAATGATGTAAACTGTATAAAGTATTTTATATCTACAAAATATGTTGGGTAAAACATGGGTAGATGAATGATGATGGATAAAAGCTGAAATAGAGGAACATTAGTAGTACGGACCTAGTGCCCTATAGGTATACATTGGCAGCAGTGGACCTAGTACCCTATAGATGAGCACTGGCAGCTGCGCCACAACCCGTAGATGATTTAGATCTACGGTAAACGTCCTAGCAGCTGCGCTCTAAGGATAGTATCGGCAGCTGCGCCTAATAGGGAGCCTTATGACCATGAAAGTAGTGTTTAAAGGTCAATACCGGCAGAAGCGCCTCATAGAAAATGTCCTAATTCTGGCAGCTGAGCCTAAGTGACAATATTAGCAGCTGCGCTTGACCAATGTGTCATTGGCAACAATGGACTTCATTTTGTTTCCTTAGGATGATCCTTAGGAATGAATGAATGAGAAATAGCTGATTCTTAGGGTAGATCCTTAAGAATAAAGAAGATAATGGGGATGGGTAATTGGGTTGATTGTTTGATTGTTTAAACATAATAATTATATTATTGTGGGTTGAAAACCCTATGTACTCACCAGGTTTCCCAACCTGACCCACTCAGTTTATTTATATCACAGGTGTTGATATGAAGTGACATTACACTGAGAGATTTAAAGAGATGTAGATCACTAGTGTAAATAATTGTAAGTTCTGTTTATGCTTATGTTTCTGTATTAACGATGACATCCAAACGTTTTAAAATGAAATAAATACGTTTCTTCGAAAATGTTTTAATAACGTATTTACCATGTTTTTCTGGGAACAAATTCCGCAACATTTTTATAAAATGAAGTACTCTGATTTTTATAAAGCATAAACAACATCGGTCTTTTCTGGCCGTGAAAATGGGGATGTCACAGTGGATGATGGACGATAGTGGTGGTGGTTTGTGTGTGGCTGATGGTGGTGTTGGTAGCAAAGGGCGGTGGTGGTGGAAAAGTGTGGTGCTGGAGGTGATAAGTAAATATAAGGGCTTTTATGATAAATATGACTGGCCCCAGAATGTAAAATCAAGGTAAATGACAAAATCGAACCAATTATCCGGTATTTGAGGCATCTGTGGTAGGGGTGAGCAAAAACCGAACCGACTAAAAAAAACCGATGAAACCGCAATAAACCGCAACCGAAAAACCGAAACCGATGCAAAAACCAATGGTGCGGATTTCGATTTTACAAAAACCGAAGGTCAACGGTGCGGTGCGGTTTTTATCCAAAAACCGGTCCACAAAAACCGAACCGAACCGTTGATATATATATATATATATATATATATATATATATATATATATATATATATATATATATATATATATATATATATATATATTGACTTTGGGTCTTTGATTTTGACGTTACTTTGATACTTTCTTTAAACCCAAAATTTAATCCATAGGCAATTAGGCATATTATTCCACATATTGAAAAAGGAAGACTCAAAAAGAAAATCATTTATTTCCAGGTTATATATACATGATAATTAAATAATATAAATTAACAACTAAAATCCATACCTCTAGCTTTGAAATGCAAAATTATGTATTCTTAATATTACTATACATTAACTTGCTTCACTTGATTTATATTCTTAATAAATTGTATTTTATAATCACCTTAAACACATAGGAACGCATGTTTCTTTGGCTTTGAGCATTTCTTTTTCATTTAAAAGAACGTATCGTGAGGTTATGTATGTTTGTATGTACTTTTGTTTTGGGCTAAAATGAACGGTTTCAAAAATGAAAAAAAAATACACCATACAAGCTTAAATGCACATGGTTTTTAGTTTTTAAGGTTTCAAAAATACTACACCATTAAACATAAAAAAACTGCACTAAAGGCTAGACACGGTTTAAAACCGAAACCGTACCGATACAAACCGAAACCGCATTTAAAAACCGCAAAACCGAACCATTGAAAAACCGCACCCAACGGTTTTAAGAATACAAAAACCGCACCATGTGGTTTGCGGTTCGGTTTTCCCCTAAAACCGCACCAAACCGCACCATGCTCATCCCTAATCTGTGGCAAAAAAAAAAACGACTTTGGTCATAACCGGTTTTTTTGTGTAAAATTGGGGGCTTTTATAACAAAAACCATTGAACTATTAGCTTATTTTAAATTTTTCATTAAAATATTTATAACTAATTTTTATATTATAAAATGAAATAAAACAAGTTAATGACATAGATGTGACGTATTAAAATGTATACAAAATATTTCATAATAAATTGACATTATTTGTTTGTGAAATAACACATTAATTTTTTTCTTTCTAAATTAATATATTTACAATATTTTGTTGAATATATATTCATTATAATTATATATTATATATAATTAATATATTGTTAAAATGTTAATATTTAAGATGTACGTAGAACGGGTTATTGGAATTTGGCCTAAAAATCGTTTTTTAGCAATAAATTCAGGGGGTGAAAATTTTCATGTAATTTTTGTTCATTTTCATTAAGAGACTATAAATAGTGTTCTTGTTAGAGTGTTGATGATAGTCTTGATTCTGCTTGATCATCGGTCGGAGACTGTGAAGTAGAAAGCAGAATCTCACTGCATACCAACCGAAATCTATGGGCGACGATTATAAACCAGTAACTATTCTCCTTGATTTTATTTTAATCAGCCTCCTTCTTCTCGAATCCCTCGGTTTTTCCATTTGTTCCACTTTTATCATGATTTATGCATTAATCAGTGATTACAGTTTCCAGAATGGATTCCAGTTCTTTATGTTTAGTACTATGTAGATTTCGGAAAATTTAGATGAATCCATGTATGTGTGTAGTTATCTATATATGTTTTGATTGTACAATCCTATATGCACGTCTCGGTTTAGATTGTAATTAACGAATGGAAGCTAGTTAGGGTTTGTGATTCTCTGTGGAAGCGTTTGTATGTATGTCATCTGAATTTTTGCAGAACTGAACAAAATCCGATCAACTAAGAGCAATTTTGTTTGTAAACAGTTGCTATAGATTCCATGACTTGCAATCTATGTAAATTTAGATATCATTACCTATAATACTCAATTGATTACTTCTTTAAATAATCAGTACCTCGTATACCATGATCTAATACAGCTGAAATATCTATAATCACTTTCAAAACGAATTTACCTCCTTTTAAGTAATACAAGTGACAAGTCCACTTGGATATTGCAGTTGTCTGAGGAATACATCAATATTGGTGAGCCAGAGACTCATAACTGTGTGATCAAGCTGGTTAGTAGACTTCATAAACCCTTTCCTTGTTCTTGTATTTATTTTTGTTGGTGATTTAGGTAAAATGTCATCTTAATTATAATTTGTTTGAATAAGCTCATATGAACCAGTGGATAAACTCTATGATATTATTGTACTGCAGAGAGTAAGCCCTAAGAAGCATAGGGACAAAGTTTTTGTTGGGTGTGGTGCTGGTTTTGGTGGTGATAGACCATTGGCAGCTCTTAAATTACTTCAAAAAGTTAAACATCTCAACTATCTTGTCCTTGAATGTTTAGCAGAACGCACCCTCGCTGACCGCTACCAAGCGGTGAAGTCAGGCGGTGATGGTTATGACCCTCACAGTAAGTTTTCACATAGAGGGGGGCATTTACGTCTTTTTCATAGAAGAAAGGTCAAGAGTGAGTCTGTGTCCCACCTTTTCGGGTGGGACAAAAGTCAAAAAGTTGAACTTGTGTCAGCTGACATCGGTCTGAGTCCCAGTCCAATGCATGTCAAACACAGTACAACCTGTTATGTTCTGTTTTGTTCTGTCTTGTATTGCATAACAAATGGGGACTTATTGATCTGTGTATATGCAGTTTCAGAGTGGATGGAGTTGCTTCTTCCATTGGCTGTTGAGAGAGGAGTCTGCATTATTACCAACATGGGTGCAAGTAAGCAACATATTCTTAACATCTTTTTATGCAGGGTCCTCACATTTTCGCTTGTTTAAATGTATTATTTTTTTTGGAAGCAAATGCATTGGGTGCTCAGGAAAAGGTTTTGGAAATTGCAAGCAGAATGGGAATCAGGGTTACTGTGGGTGTAGCTCACCAATTTGATGTTGCCAAAGCAGGTATCAATCATGTTATTCTGATAACTAAATTTGTGAAGTCGACCTCATTTTTAGCTGTGTCAAACTTTGACCTTGTGTTTTGGTTTTCCATACATATCCAGGTCTTGGTGCTAATCTGAGAAATTTGAATGATGTAAGCATGTGCTTTTCTGTATTTCCATAACTGTTTAGTAGCTAAATTGATAAAATGGTATCAGCATATTAAATTTTAGCAATGATTTCCTCATTTTTAGGGTGTAAGCATATATCTAGGAGCAGCTCCAATTGTGGAGTGTCTTGAGAAGTACAATCCCAATGTTGTCATCACTTCCCGTGTTGCTGATGCTGCCTTATTTCTAGCTCCAATGGTATAAAATCATCTTTTCTTCCATTTCTATATATAAAAATAAAATCCCTATCTAGAAACTTCCAACAAAGTGTAAAATCATTGATCTTTAATCTTTATTGGTTACAAGGTTTATGAACTAGGTTGGAACTGGGATGAATACATGTTATTAGCCCAGGGCTCTTTAGCTGGACACCTTCTAGAATGTGGGTGTCAACTCACTGGAGGATACTTTATGCACCCAGGTGATATAATTATTATAGTAATAAATACAAGTTTGACTTTTTTGGTCATGGTCAAACCTATTATATAATATTCCGATCCGAATGCAGGAGACAAATATAGAGACATGCCTCTTGAGAAGCTTCTAGATTTGTCCCTTCCTTTTGCTGAAATTAGTTATGAAGGTAAAGTGTGTGTAGCAAAGGCAGAAGGGAGTGGTGGGGTGTTAAATTTCAGTACTTGTGCTCAACAGCTTCTTTATGAGATTGGGGATCCAAGTGCTTATATTACCCCGGATGTGGTGAGTCACTCAGTGCTTAAAATTCATAATTACAATTTTGGTCCCTCAGTAGAGCAGTTGATTTTTGCAATTTTTGTCCCAAAAACTTATCTCTTGCAGCTTCGGTTTTTGTTCCTGTTCCAAGAAAATGACTGTATATTTCATATTTAGGACCAAATTTGTAAAAATCGGCTATACTCAGGGACCAGAAATAGTCATTTTACTCGGATCAATGATAAAAAAAAAAACGTTACAAGAGCTTCAAATAAGGAAAAAAGTTGCAAGTGAACTTTTTAGGATCAGAATTTCAAAAATAAAAAAACTATACTCAAGAGACCAAAAATGTGAATTAATCTATATTCAAAGATATTAAAATTGGTTTTACACTATTTTAAAGTATGATTTTTTTTTTAATCAGGTGATAGATTTTCGAGACGTTTCATTCCAGCCATTGTCAACCAATAAAATTGGTTGTGATGGAGCAAAACCTGGTGCAATATCTGCACCTGATAATCTTTTAGCATTAGGTTCAAAGGTATTACTATTTATTTCACGATGTAAATTTAGTTTCATGTTGAAAATTTAGGTGCTGTTTGTTTTGGAAGTGGTTAAATGTCTTTTTCCAAGTTTGCGGAAGAAGACGTGCACTTGCAAAATGTCTACCCGCCAGAAGGGAAAAGTGCTCAAAAAGTACTTTTATAGAAAAACAAACGAGGCCTTAATCTTTTATTTGTTCTAATGAAGGACTGTGGATGGAAAGGCTGGGGAGAGATATCGTATGGTGGATATAAATGTATTGAACGAGCTAAGGCTGCTGAATTTTTGGTAACAATCCTGTATTTATTATTAGAGTAAATTACACTTTTGATCCTTGAGTATAGCTGCTCTTTGCAATTTTCGTCCCAACAAGTTTTCTCTTGCAAATTTGGTCCTCATTTGAGGTCTTGTAATGCATTTGGTCCCTCTTCCAAGTTAAATGACTATTTTTGGTCCTTGAGTATAGCTTATTTTTGTAATTTTGATCAACATAGCAAGAGAAAAAAAAATTGAGACCAAAATTGCAAAAATTCAGATATACTCAGGGACCAGAAATGTAATTTAATCTAAGCATGTGTTATCATTTTGATTTGATAGGTAAGATCATGGATGGAAGAAGTACATCCTGGTAGCAGTAAGTGTATAATGTCTTATATAATCGGAGTTGACAGCCTAAAGGCAAAGGCAATTAGGCTTGAAAATATTCCAAGGGCTTTTGATTGTGAAGACATACGATTGAGAATGGATGGGTTATTTGATGAAGAGAAACATGCCATTCAATTCACCAAAGACTTCATAGCTTTGTACACAAATGGGCCCGCAGGTGGCGGTGGAATTAGGTCTGTCTGGATAAAATAAATGATTTTTATATAAAAATAAAATATACACACTTGGGGAAATAAAAGGAAAGAAATAAACGAGGTCAAATTTATAAGAAGTTAGGACTTATTAATACCCTCTTTGCTTAGCTTACAATCTTGTATTTTGAAATGCAGCACCGGACACAAGAAAGAGATCATTCTTGAGAAAGGATTGGTATGTAACAGCTTGTTCATATCTAACAACAAGTTGTCACAATATTTTATTTTAAGTGATCTAAATTTTGGTTCCTGAGTATAGCTGATTTTTGCAAATTTTGGTCCTTGTTACAAGTAAAATGACTACATATTTGGGACAAAATTTGCAAAAATCAGTTAAACTCAGGTTCTACTTGGAATAGGGACTAAAAACGTAAAAGGAAACTCAAATGAGGACCAAAATCACAAAAAAAGGTTATACTTAGGGACCTAAAATGTAATTTTCTATTTATTCCAGAGTAAGTTATATTTTTGGTCCCGTTTTTTCATTTTTGATCCCCAAATTTTTTTTTCTTCCAATTTTGGTCTTTATTTGAGATATTTTTCATTTTTGTACTCATGGACCAAAAATGTAATTTACCCTTTATTTATTTTCAGGTTGGGCGAGAACATATCTATTGGAAAATCTCCGCAAAGCAAAACCAACCCACAAACTCAAAGAAACGAATCGCCATAATCTCTGAAGAAACGCCTTCGAATAATCTAAACAAGTTGGTATCAATATCATCTCCTTGGACCGGGACCCACCTCTCCCCGGCCCCGTCAAACCAAAAGGTCCGTTTGTATGACGTGGCACATAGTAGAGCCGGAGACAAAGGTAACGATATAAACTTTTCCATCATCCCACATTTCGCAGCGGATATTGAGCGTCTGAAAAACATCATAACGCCAGACTGGGTCAAAACAGTCATCTCACCTCTTACAAAGCAGACCACTGATTTGACCCGGTCAGATGATGACATGGAACTGAGAGACAAATGGGTGGATGAAAATGTTAAGGTGGAGGTCTATGAAGTACGAGGTGTACATTCGTTGAATGTTGTTGTGAGGAATATTCTAGATGGTGGTGTTAATTGTTCAAGGAGAATTGATAGGCATGGTAAAACTATATCGGATCTTATATTGTGTCAAGAAGTTGTTGTGCCACCTTGATTCGACAATGATGTATGCATGTAACTGTAAAATTATCAACATTTATTTTTCATGAGTTTGAGAATATGTATGGAAGTACATTATTTTATATATATCTAAATATTTTATAAAACTCATCTTATATTAATCAAAATCAAAATCATGATACCCAAAACATAATACCAAAAATATAATTTATTTTGTGGCTTAGTTAAATAAAAAAATTGATATACAATAATACAAAACAAATATATACAATTTTAAATAATATTTAAATAAGAATGACATACTCAATTTGATTTAACAGCTGAGTGATCATTAAAAAACATCTTTTATTCAGCCTCAATGTGACGATGACTTTAAGTGGGAGGGGTAGGGATGTTAATTAGACGATTAGAACGAAGGGATTTGGTGGACAATCACTTTAACAAAATATAATTATGTTCAAGAATACAATTTTGTGATCATTTTGGTTTAATACGATAGATATTAGAAGGAAAAAAAAACTCAAATTGTTAATTAGCATAAAGATATATCGCATATACCTTTTACTAATAATATTATTTAAAAACAATAAAAGCTAGCCATCCTTTTTTATTGCATCAAAATGGAATATTATCCGTGTTTTTCTCAAAATTATGAAAACGTCCAATCACGTGTTAGTGTTTTATGAATTCGATTAGAGTTTAACCCTTGTACCGTTGTAAAAAAATAAAAACAAAACGAATTTTGTGTGATTTATATTAGTTTTTTGTCTATTCAAAAGGAAAAGAGTATTCAATTATTTGACATGGATATTTAAGTGTTTGGTAACCCATTTTTGTTGGGTTGCTTTCTTCTTAATTGTTAAGGTTTTTGATCATTCATTTCGAAAGCAAACCGAAGAAGAAAACACAGAAAAGAGAGAGAGAGAGAAGAATCAAAAATGTCGTTCACAGGAACTTTAGACAAATGCAAAGCTTGTGACAAGACTGTCTATTTTGTTGATTTATTGAATGTAGATGGAATGACATATCATAAATCATGTTTCAAATGTACCCATTGCAAAGGAACGCTTGTGGTTTGTGTCTTCCATCCTTTAATTTCTTCTTAATTTTGTTGTCGAATATTCGGATGACTAGTTTTATAATGATTTACAATGCATATGGCCCGTTTTAACCTTCATGGAGAATCAATGATTATATATCTCATTATGCTGACACGAGATTGATATAGCTCGTATATATTCATTGTCATTGAGTAACACGTTTTTATATTGATTTCACATGCGCAATTCATTTCCACTATCCCTTTAGGAATAACATTTTGTAATGTTAATACGTAATGCGGGTGTTCATATTTTATTAGTATCTAGCTAGTCTTTATGATGAAATTTATTGTCTTTCAAAAAATACAGATTGTGGATGCTTGTTTTTATCACTTTTTACCGTTATCATCGAAGAGTTATTATTAGTGCGCTTGTCTTGAAATCAGTAGAGTTTGAAATCTATGAAAAGACCAAGTTTATAAATTATTATAACTTATTGGAAGGATGAAGACTGTTTTTCATAAAAAAAGAAAAAAAAAAACATATCTTTGGTAGAGAGTTATTAGCTCGTTTATTTTCATTATTTGATTTGTGTACCCTATGTTGTATGCTTGCATGAAATGTGTTTTCATGCAAAAAAGGTCATGTATAGTAGAAAGTTATTATGAAATTATAATAAAAAACATTAATTTTGTATTAATTAATGAATTAATATAACTTGTTTTGGCAGATGAGCAACTACTCCTCCATGGACGGAGTCCTCTATTGCAGGACTCATTTTGAACAACTTTTCAAGGAATCGGGAAATTTTAGCAAGAATTTTCAAACGTGTAAGGTTTTTTCAATATATCTATTTACAAGAATTTTCAACGATCTAAGAAAATAGCATGATAAAACCATAAGACCGAACATCTCATAATATAAAATCCATAAAAGAGATTGTTTGTTCTATATTGTTATTAATTAGCGACACAAAAACATTTTAAAAAGTCACATTTAATTTAGTTTGAGTTTCTGATGTTGCTTCAATTTTTGCAGCAAAAGCGGAAAAAGATTCACAGGTATATATGTTTAAATATTTTATGGGTACATGAGTTTCTTGTCCTTTTATATATTGTTTTTCAAATAACATTTACTGTTGTGATGCAGCCAAAGGCACCACCAAGTAAAGTTTCATCTATGTTCTCTGGAACTATAGACAAATGTAGAGCTTGTAACAAAACCGTTTATCCTCTGGAAAAGGTTTGGACATTATTAGTTGTTACTATTAGTTATGAATTTAACATAAGGAATATATATAGTTACTTTTATTTATGCATTAAAAGTTGCATCAGAGATCAATATTGCTTTACATCATAGGAAAAAACAACCACTATATAACTTGAAAGCTGTATACAACTTTTATTTGCTAGGGATGATCGAACAATACCATCATATATACTATATTGATTTGTATCTTATGCATTAAAAGTTGTACATCCGACGACTTTTGTGTAAAGAATATTTACGTCGCATTGGATTTAACTATATTTTAATGTTGGATAAACTACGTACACAACATAGGCCATTTGTAAGAAAACATATACCTGTATATATATGTACGTATATAACATTGGAGTTTTAGAATTGAAGCATAGGAGAAGTACATATATATATATATATATATATATATATATATATATATATATATATATATATATATATATATATATATATATATATATATATATATATATATATATATATATATATATATATCCAAGTTAAACATAATCATGTTATAATGACATGTATTTTAAGCATGAAAAATTTGTGCCTTATTCATCACAAACATTTTAGTATATAATAACTTGTACATGTACTTCATGCATGCAAAAGGTGACCATGGAAGGAGAACCATACCACAAGTTATGCTTCAAATGTGCTCATGGAGGTTGTCCTCTTACACATGCATCATATGCTGCCCTTGATGGTGTCTTATATTGTAAGCACCATTTTGCTCAACTTTTCATGGAAAAGGGAAACTACTCTCATGTCCTTCAAGCCGCAAACCAAAAACATACTGCTTCCTCATCCGAAGAGCAACCACCAGTAGAAGAAGGTGAACACACCGATGATACCCAATCTGAACCACCACCGGAGGCTGAAGAAGAAAAAGAAGAAGAAAAAGAAAAAGAAAAAGAAAAGGAAGAAGAAGAATCCTAAACAATACATCAATCATACAACCATACACAACCACGTTTTTGGCTAATTTTTGTCATATTGATTGTATATTTAAGAAAAATGTTTCACATTAATTCCTATAGAGGAAATACCAAAAACCCAGAAATTATTTCTTATTTTGTGATTTATTTGATTGTCAAATCTATCATGAGTGTCAATGTATGTATGTTTATACTTTATACAAACGAATGTGTAAATGTTTTGAAGTTCATGAATTTATGACTTATTTTTAAGAATTCACGTGAATTGGAGCAAAATGTGTAAATGTTTTTACAGTTCTTGATCTTACACATGCATATGAACGTTCTTAAGTGCCTTTAAACATTCAAATAAGTCCCTTTAATTTTTTCATACGAATTCTTTTAAATATGCAAACAAATTTCTCCAAACCTCTAGCTAATTGTTTTCAAACTTTGAAATGCATGTGAACTTATATGTCCATCTCTCCCTTTTTTTTTCGTACATGTTGGACAACCAACTGTAATTGTTGCCAAAACTTACTTCAAAATAATAAAAATGGGTATAATGGATTAATGGGCTAATTCGAAGCATACCCAAAATGGTATAACTATACATTAACACAAACCCCATATTTTTATGGAAAGGAATGGTTCGAACATTTAATCTGGACTTATACTCATGAAAACCCCCAATTTTTATCGGAAGGAATGATCTAACATTTAAAATTGACTTAAACTCATGAAACAGAGACGATGGGATCTATATGGTGATGATAATGATATACTGAGATCCATTATGTACATGAAGAACTAGAACCCTTCCCAAGGCATCATGATCACGAACAAGATGGATATCCATTTCTTTGCTACTTGTGAACTATCCAAGCTCAGATCGTTAAAAGATCGAAACGAGCCAAGCCCTCGAGCCTAGAATAAGTCCCATTTAATAAACAAGTCTGATATCGAGCCTACAGGTAAGGGCTCATTTAAGCTTGCAAGCTTAAACGAGCTTTCATTTAATATAATTTTATTTTATATATTATTATTTATAAATAAAATATAAAAAAATAATGAGTTGATCAGGATCTTTAACTAGATTAACGGATAAACTAGTCTTAACGAGCTTCTATAACTTTAAACAGATTTGCTCAATTAGTTTAAAGCTCAGCTCGGCTCATTTTCATTTCTAGTTGCAATCATGAATTGAATGATAGTTTTGTCAGTTTCACTTTTTTGAATCGCACAAAAAAAAAAAAAAAAATCAAAAGTAAATCGTTTTGATTCCTTTCATGGTTTTATTTGTTTTCTGAATAATGATAAATTAACTAAATTAGCAAGCGATATAATACTAGTATAAATCAATGAAAAAACATCACAAATCACATGATATGGAGATATGCCTTTTGGGGCTACTTACATACGTGAATGGTGAGACGAAGGGACGTTTGGAGCGCTTGAAGGGTTGGGGCTATTTGCATAAGCGAATGGGGAGACTTACGTCAGTTTATCATTGTTTGTTTCATTATTTTGTCAAAGATAAACATATGACATTTATCAAGGGACTTTTTTTTTGTTAAATTTTATAAACAAATATTGGACTGGACAAGCAATTTTATATGACTATCCATTAAATTCATTAAGTCACAAACAAACACCACTTAAATATATCAATAAAATTATCACACATTAAAAACTAAATTAGTCGAAAGTAATATAAAACACAAAATCACGTCATATTACCAAACAACGAATCCGAATGTTTATACATTTTATGATACCTTTGATACATGTCGACTAAGTGAACTTTAGATATCTAAAAGCTAAACACTTACAGAATTTACCAAGTGTTTCTAAAATCATAGCATGATAGCATATGATGATTAACAGAACAATAAAACATAATTATAATATACTATATTATATTTGTCATAATAATAATAATAATAATAATAATAGTAATCCAATACTTAAATTTGCATATATTTTGGATATACCTGCATACTAGAAATTTGTATCAACTTCAGTAGTATAGTCAGAATTTTGTTTTAGGATGAGCTAAATAATTTATAAAATATGAACGATAGTAAAATACTTTAAATGATTAACAAAATATAACAATATATGAAGCAAAAAATTTTCTTATAATTTGAAAATTTTAATATATATATATATATATATATATATATATATATATATATATATATATATATAAAACTCAAATTTATTTGGGTGGGCCAAGGCCGAGCCTTGTATTAATGTGGCTAATAAACTTATAAATTGATATATATTATTTTCTTTTGAGATAAATGACATTATCAATGTTTTAAAAACCGATTAAGACCGGCTAGACCGGAAATAGATCGGATCAACTAGCAACGATGGTATATTTATTTCTAGACTTAAAACAATTTTTTTAGATTTGTTGGTTTTTCATATCTATTTAGATTTTTGGATACATCTTTTGTTTGTAACTTTATTATTTGCAATTCCAAAAAATGACTTTGAGAATCTTTTGAATATGAGTTAATCTTATAATATTTGAATTGATTTAAAATATCCATATTGGCCGACCTTGTAGAAATTTAAAATGACAAAGAACTCCTTGTATCGGATCTTTAATAAGCTTTTCTCTAGCTTAAGTGGTTAGATGTTATGAAACTTTTTGGTACAAAGTTATGTAAATTGTGTTTTTTGTTGAAATTATGTAAATTCTAAAAATAGGATTCATCACCGTTATTTAGACACCATTTTTAGAGTAGAAACTAATAATGAAACCGCTTCAACTAAAAACCCGATATTTAAAAGAGTGGTCTATTTTAGATTCGGGTTTTGATTCTATTTTGATTCTACCGTTATTTAGACTCCATTTCGTAGGGGCATTTTGGTACATACACTTCTCTTACTTCCTTCCCTACCACCCAAAGATTTTCCTTCCCATTTTCAACATCGTTTCATCAACCAATCAACGAAATTCGGTTTTCTATAAATATCAAAAC
The DNA here is from genome assembly GCF_051521515.1 of Lactuca serriola. Taxonomy (NCBI): domain Eukaryota; kingdom Viridiplantae; phylum Streptophyta; class Magnoliopsida; order Asterales; family Asteraceae; genus Lactuca; species Lactuca serriola. The sequence goes on along the minus strand of NC_136414.1, from coordinate 6,386,895 downwards.
AGTAGAAGAAGACGGGTTAAGATTTCTCTTTGTTGCAGACAAGCAACAAACTCCGCTAACTGACACTCTTTCGCTCTTACGTCATCAACCGCTCGTCTTTTTCCACTTCTAACCTAATTTCTCCTGGAATAATCCGCCATTGACTGTTCTTAAAGCTTCAGATTGTACTCCTCATCGGTAAGTTTCAATGTCCACCACTTCATCTGCACAAACTCCTAGACATGTAGTATCACATCGATGTGCATACAATTTACGATTGTATGTGGATACTGGATACGTGTGTATGTGTAGTTATTTGATGTTTCTGTTGAGGTATCATGTGTAATTTATGTTAAGTTCTGAGTAACTATTTGTTGTGATGCTTCAAGGGTACATAATGAAAGGTGCGTGATTAGGATTTGGATTTCACATAGTAGCTTGTATCAGGATATTTGCGGTAGATATAGAAATTGAGTTGTTAGAGTAAAATTGGGCTATGATTATGAGAGTGTTAGACTTTAGATGAGTCAAATGGTTCTATTTGACATGTATAGATATGATTAAGTTTGACTAATTGATTGTTGTAATGTTTTTTAGGGTACATTTTGACTAAAGACTAATCAGAAATAGGATTATCAGACTATTAAAGATTGATTGTACAATGTGTAGCTTTTTGAAATGGTGTGTGTCATTAATATTTGTTGTAGGTTTAGAGAATAATCTCTTATGTTATGGGAAACTTAATTGACTTTGATGGTACAATTAGTAAATCTTATGTCTAATCTCTAAGATGGTAGAACTCTTTTTGATAGGAAATGTATATATGTGGTTAAGTTTGAGTAATTGGATGTTATGTTTATAGGGCACATACTCACTAACATTAAAGTTCATTAATCAGAAAATTTGTTTCAAATGATTGAAGGTTGATTATAGAAACATTAATCAGAAAATTTGTTTCAAATGATTGAAGGTTGATTATAGAACATACGTGTATCGATACTTTTCATGAGTTTCTGTCTAATTTTAATTGGCATGTATGATGGAAACTCATGTAGGTTCTAAAAGTTGAGTTCTTATTCTAAACTTCATTGACATGATTAATTTCCAGACACCCTAGAAAGAAACATTTCAACAATCAAGTACTCAAACTCTGCTTTGACTGCTTGATTATTATAATGTTTCTAAGTTGCATTTTGGCGCACATTGACATCAACTGATTACAAATTGATCCCAGATTTGATTTAGAACAGCAGACACACTAATGCCTGCAGAATCATGTATGTAAGGCTAATTCGATGTGTATGTATGCTAGATGCTTATGTAGGTTTTAGAAACTGATATCTTCTTGTCAACTACATTCAGGATACATATAGCATATTTAAGTCTAATTTCAATAATTTGATATGAGAATATTGAAAATTTGTTTATAAGACATGTATACTTGTGTTTATGTTTGACATATCGATTGTTGTAATGTTTATAGAGTACAGTTTGGCATATATTGAACTCAAGCAATGAAAGTCATTGATTTTAAATCACACTTTGAAACCTAGTGATTTTCTGATTATATACTTATATTGCAGGTGCTTGAGATTACAACCTAATGAGAGTTGCTTTTACTAGCACCTAGAAATCAAGTAAGCAAGGGAAGATATGAATATTTCATCCAGTTTCCAAATTCGTGGTTGTCAAGGTACCAGTCATGGAACATTAAAGCAAATGAACTTGCAATCAAGTTTTGGTTATAATTTTCTTGTCACATCAAGAGTTGTCTCCAAAAAGAAACTGATCACTTCCAGTAGTCATGGTTTTAGGCCAAACTATTCAATCAGTATACTTAAGTCATCAAGAGGAAATTTAAAAACCGGTTGCCAGGGGAACGATTCACTTGCTTTTGTAAATGGGAATGGAAGGGATGTGGAATTTATTGAAGAGAATTCAAAAGAAGAAACTAGTCACAGTCAAGAGAAAAAGAAGGATTCAAAGGATAAAGATAAGGGAGAATCAGCAGAAGGGGAAGCCCCTACTTTGGATGAATTAAAGGAGTTGTTACAGAAAGCACTTAAAGAATTGGAAATAGCCCAACTCAACAGTACAATGTTTGAAGATAAAGCTCAAAGGATATCAGAAGCAGCAATAGCACTAAAAGATGAAGCTTTAAACGCATGGGATAATGTCAACTCAGTGTTACTTTCTATCGAAGAGATTGTGAAAGAAGAGGACCCCACTAAAGAAGCCATCCAAAGAGCCAAAATGGCCCTTTCTTTAGCTGAGGCTAGACATCAGGTAGCTCTTGAATCATTAGAACTTGCAAAAGAGAAAATTGAAAGTGAAGATGAAAATAAGAGTTTAATGAGAGAGGAGGAAACTCTATTGGCTGCTCAGAAGGACATGAAGGAGTGTCGTGTGAATTTGGAAAACTGTGAGAAGGCATTGCTTCGGTTACAGAATCGAAAAGATGAGTTGCAAAAAGAAGTTGTTATGTTGAATGAACTTGCGGAAAAAGCACAAAATGATGCGTTGAAAGCTGATGAAGATGTGGCGAATATAATGATTTTAGCAGAGCAAGCTGTTGCTTTTGAACTCGAGGCTCTGAAACGTGTTAATGATGCTGAAATTGCATTACAAAAGGCTGAGAAAATTCTTTCTGTATCAATTGCAGACAGTAGTTCGGAAAGTACATTGCTCTTTTCGGACACAGAGACGGACGAAAAGGAAGGAACTTCGGTTGAGATAATTGGTGACATGGACGGTGATGTGGCGATTGAGGGTGCTTTGGGCGAGCAGATACAAGATAGTGTAGGTCAAATGTCTGAAGAGTCTAGATTTTCTGATGAGAGTGACCAAGAGACCACTGAAAGTGATGCAGAAAAGACAAAAACTGGGGTTCAAGCAAAAAAGCCGGAAACACAGAAGGATTTGACTAAGGATAGCACACCGTTGCCTTCTCCAAAAGCGTTGTTGAACAAATCATCTCGTTTCTTTTCTGCTTCCTTTTTCTCGTTTGCAGGAGATGGCACTGAGTTTACACCAGCTGCAGTTTTTCAGGGCCTTGGTGAATCCGCAAAAGAGCTGTTACCTAAACTGGTAGTTGGATCTTTGCTTCTTGGTGCAAGGTATAAATTTCTTTTAAGTCTAAACAAACAATTGAAGTTTCTTGGCTTATCTAAAGAAGATTCTGGTTGTAGAAAACTTTTCACGTGCTGACTTGTAGAATATTGATGGCAAACGTTTGTTCCCTCTAATCAATAATGCTCACACGTAACGTAAATGACAGTTTTGCCCTATATGCTAAACAAGAAAAGCGGATTGGTAAACTATTTCAACAGCCAGACATTATCACCACTACTATCGATCAGCAGCCAGACTTTATCACCAGCACTATTGATGATGTCTCATCAAAAGCTCAGCCCTTGGTCAGACAGATAAGAAAATTACCTGAAAAAGTTAAAAAGCTAATTGAGTTGCTTCCACACCAAGAGGTATGTTGTTCCTTGCTCACCTTGTATTTTATAATTTATATTTCTTCTCTTTCTAATCATATATTCATATTGCAGATTAATGAGGAAGAAGCTTCCCTTTTTGATGTATTGTGGTTGTTGCTTGGCAGTGTAATATTTGTGCCTATTTTTCAAAAGCTTCCTGGAGGTATTTACAATTTTAGATTATGATTATCCCACTAATACTGGCTACAGAACAATACCATATTCATCTCTTTTGCTAGTATAATTGGGGCAGTTTTGCTGTTTAACAACTAAAGTTATTATATTTTTCAATCAAACCATAAAAGTTCTAGTCATTGTTCCAATTTAACATTTTTGACCCGATATAATAGGTAAAATGGTTAATTTGGCAAAAAAATGTCTGAAACTTTTATGGTTTGATTGGAAAAAATAAAGTATCGATGGTTAAAGATATAATAGTTTTTCTGTAATATTCCCTATTAGTATTACTAATGTGCTCTCTTCCATTTGGTTAGGAAGTCCTGTTCTTGGGTATCTGACAGCTGGCATCTTGATTGGACCTTATGGTCTCTCGATTATACGTAACGTCCATGCAACAAAAGCAATAGCTGAATTTGGAGTTGTTTTCCTGCTTTTCAATATCGGTCTTGAGGTTTGAATGAATGAATCCAAAGTTAACAGTTTCTTTATGGGGAAATATGTATTACAATTCATATCAAATCTAAACTTGAAACTGTATATCATTTGCAGCTGTCTGTTGAAAGACTGAGTTCCATGAAGAAATATGTTTTCGGATTGGGTTCGGCTCAGGTAACAATCCAGCATAAGTAGTTAATTACATTTTTGGTCCCCAAGTATAGTCTGATTTTTGCAATTTTGGTCCCTAACCGTTTTCTCTTGCAATTTTGGTCCTTATTTGAACCCAACCTTTGTTGGTGATACAGGTGTTGGTGACAGCTGTCGTGATAGGTTTAATTACACATTTTGTCTGTGGACAACTAGGACCTGCTGCAATTGTGATTGGTAATGGTTTGGCTTTATCATCTACAGCAGTTGTCCTACAGGTATTCATCAATAGCAAAAATGAAACCACATTTACATTATTTCTTTATTTTTGATTTACAAAACATGTTTAAACAAATTTAATTATTGTGTAGGTGTTGCAAGAGCGTGGGGAAAGCACATCACGCCATGGACGAGCCACATTTTCTGTTTTACTTTTCCAGGTATTGTTGAGTTTATGATTTTGAAAGACTTACTTCTTTCATGGCTTTAATTTTGAAACCAAGTAAATTACAAAAATGGCTCTTGTGTTCTCTGCTTTTTACCGCGTTTAGTCCAAAATTTAAACATTTTTTGAATTTTGGTCTTTATTTTATGGTTTCATATCAATTATGGCCCTGGAGCCTTGAAGTAAAGACCAAAATCGATATGAAACCTTGAAATAATGCTTTAACTTTGGACTAAACATGTAGAAATCAGAAGACCATTTTTTTTCATAATGTGCTGCTGATTGTCTCTTTCTGACAGGATCTAGCCGTTGTTGTTTTGTTGATTCTCATACCTCTTATTTCACCAAACTCGTCCAAAGGAGGGGTAAGTCTGTAAATCAAAACATTTCTCTTCATCTGATGTTTTTAACTTGATCACAAAGTTGAAGCTGTCTTTTTTTTTTTACGTTATTTACAGATAGGTTTCTTTGCAATTGCTGAAGCTCTTGGATTGGCTGCTGTAAAGGCACTTGTTGCTATCAGTGCCATTATTGCTGGAGGACGTTTGGTAAGTTTTGTATATTCATAAAATTACTATTTTGAGCTTCCGACACTTTTTTTTTTATTTTGCAGCTGCTTCGCCCAATTTACAAGCAAATTGCAGAAATGCAAAATGCAGAAATATTTTCTGCAAATACTCTTCTGGTTATTCTGGGTACTAGTCTACTTACTGCTCGTGTAAGTCTTACTTTTTTTGTCATTACATTTGTGATCACTACTGGGCTAATAATCACAAGAGTAACCATAAATGGGAAGGTATTATCATAAAATGACCACTTTTTCAACTTTTATCACAAAATGATCACCTATTTCATGAAATAACTTTTTTTTTTTCGTGCAATTGTTTTATCAGTAGTCTCCACTAGAAATATTTTTAGAATAAATTTGTGAATATATTTTTTATTCACGGAAATGACATCATTGTCGTGAAAAAAATAAAAGAAATCGTGAAATAAATAGTGGGGACCACTGAAAAAGCTATTTCGTAAAATAACTGGTCATTTTGTGATATTACCTTCTGGCTTCCGGTTTGGTTATTTTTGGAGTACATTACACTCTTGGTCCAAGAGAAGAGCAGAATTGCAAAAAGTTTTCTCTTGAAATTTTGGTCCTTATCTAAGGTTTTTGTTCCAAGTAAAAAGACTATATGTTAGGACCAAAAATAGCCATTTACTAGGAATATGATAAGCTCTCAAACAAAATAAACGATAAGTAACAGAACAATCACGTAAAAGGAAGAAAACTTCAAATTTCAAAGGTAACTCTCCATTCTTTCGAGAGGAAATGGAACTCTCCAAATGAGTGATAAACACAAAATTCTTCTCTACCTCACACAAAGACTGGACACGCTTAAATACTCATAGGCATGGAATGGTCCCCAAAAAGCCTGGCTAGACAACGTTAGTGCTAACGCCACGACGACACTACGACTAATAACAGCAAAAACAATAAAAGAATATTCCTGCAGAAGAAGGCACAAAGACTAAACTGCCCCTGCCACTTATTTGGGCTAAGTGTTGGTAACACGGGCTGATCCAGTACTTGCCTTGTGCCTCCAGACCTTCAACTGCTTGGGCTCATCAGAATAGAGACCAAAAATGTTTGTTAGCAGAACCTAAATTAGGAGCAAGAATGTAATTTAGTGTTACTTTTGTGATTAAAGGTTAATTATATCCATTTAAATGATTAAATGGTGTTAACAGGCTGGGCTTTCAATGGCACTGGGAGCTTTTCTTGCTGGTTTGTTACTCGCAGAAACTGAATTCTCTTTGCAAGTTGAATCAGATATTGCTCCATATCGTGGCCTTCTGTTGGGTCTCTTTTTCATGACGGTAGGCCGCATAATCTTTGTTTCACAATTCAAGATAATATACCATAATTAACATCATTTTTAAGTAGTAATGATGAGATTTTTTTTATTGTTTTTCAGGTTGGAATGTCTATCGATCCAAAACTTCTTGTCTCAAACTTTCCTGTTATTATGGGGTCACTTGCACTTTTAATTGCTGGGAAAACCATTCTGGTGGCTGCAGTTGGTAAACTTTTTGGTGTCTCGTTAATATCTGCCATTAGAGTTGGTCTTTTACTCGCACCTGGTGGAGAATTTGCCTTTGTTGCGTTTGGTGAAGCCGTCAATCAGGTCACCAACTTCTTTTCTTATTTAATGTTACTTGGAAACATCTTTCTTTTATTTTTACTATCCAAGGGCCTGTTTCTTTTTTACTTAATGGGTCTGGACAACTATATATCAGTTCTTTCTTGTATAAACAATCATTTGTTATTTACCGTCGCTTCTATACACATCTACTCAGATTCAGACAGTTGTTCAGTCCAAAAAACAGTCTTTCCGTATACAACACTTTATCCAGACATATTATTAACCATTCAAAACCTAATGAGAAAAAAAAAGACCCAAGTGAAGTCACATTCAACAGCAAAATTTTGATATTTGTATCTTTTTTCATTTCAGGGTATAATGAGTCCTCAGCTATCATCTTTGTTGTTTCTTGTGGTGGGGATTTCAATGGCCCTGACACCATGGTTAGCTGCTGGAGGCCAATTAATAGCATCTCGTTTTGAGCAGCATGATGTCCGCAGTTTATTACCTGACGAGAGTGAGGTAAATTAAATCTGGATTTCTCCTTCTCATACTTAATAAGGCTAATTAATCTCATCCATCTCATATTCTCTTCAACTTCAACTTCAACTTCTTTCAGACAGATGACTTGCAGGATCATATCATTATATGTGGGTTCGGACGCGTGGGCCAGGTCAGCATTACACCAGTTTTCTTCTTTATTTTATTTGCTGCTTTTCTAACTCCTATTTCCAACCTTTTTCTTCTTTCAGATCATTGCCCAGCTTCTTTCTGAAAGGCTAATTCCATTTGTTGCCCTTGATGTGAGGAGGTATCAAGTTGAACATTTATAAGACTGAATTTTAATTTTGGTACCTCAGCCTCAGTTTATCATATGTTTTCCGCTTTGGTCCCAAAAGGAATCTGTGTGCAATTTTGGTCCTTATTATTATGATGTTTCAAATATACAGCTGTTAGTTTTTTTTTTTTTTTTTAATGGTCATTTTGCCATTGGACCAAACCTGGAAAAAAACAGTATACCACAGGAACCAAACAATTTTGTAATTTTTTTCTATATTTTATTATTAAACCTGGAAAATAATTTAATAATAAAATTAAGAGAACTTTAAATTTGGTCCTTGTGGTGTTTTTTTGTTTTTCAAGCTGGGTCCAAGGGGAAAATAGTAATTTCAAATAATTTAACAGCTGAGTAGTGTAGTTAGAAAATTGGTATGAAACATAAGGATCAAAATTGCAAACCAAGTCCTTTTGGGAGCAAAACTGAAAAAAAAAATATGGTGAAGTGAGGAAAATAGTGATTTATTGATTATTGATCTGAGGGTTGTGAATTTTGATGAATATGATGTAGTGACCGGGTAGCAGTGGGACGTGCACTTGACCTTCCTGTGTATTTTGGAGATGCGGGTAGTAGAGAGGTGAGTATTAGGAAAGTTAAATACATACTAGTATATACAATAACAATTACAAGCTTCCTAAACTACAAACTCATTTTTCCATAATCAGGTGTTGCATAAAATAGGGGCTGAAAGAGCATGTGCTGCAGCTATAACTTTAGACTCACCTGGTGCAAATTACAGAACCGTTTGGGCTCTCAGCAAGTATTTCCCCAATGTCAAGACTTTTGTACGCGCTCATGATGTTGACCATGGACTCAACTTGGAAAAGGCTGGGGCCACAGCCGTAATTTTACTATTTTCTCTCTTTCTCTCTCTTTTGTTTATTTATTTATCCTTTCCTTCACTTTCAGAGTGACTTAAACATATACTACATTGCTTTTGCTGCAGGTTGTCCCCGAGACCTTAGAACCAAGTTTACAGTTAGCATCTGCTGTTCTTGCACAGGTAAGTATAGTTTTTTTCACTTCATTTCTGTTTTACTCATTACTTGTTTATACTTTAAATGCTTGTGTTTTTATATTTTCTTAGGCTAAGTTGCCCATGTCAGAGATAGCAGCTACTATCAATGAGTTTAGATCGCGTCACTTATCAGAGCTTACTGAGGTAAACTAACTACCAAACCAATCATGCTCAAATAATATTGGAATTTTTCTTAATTTGAATTACATTGGCTTGGCTTGAGTACAGCTGTCAGAAACAAGTGGAAGTTCTCTTGGTTATGGGTTCTCAAGGATCATGTCAAAACCTTCTACTAAATCTTCTCCTTCCGATTCTTCCTCTTCTGACGATAACCTCAGTGAAGGAACACTCGCAATATAAATCAAGCAAAAAAAAAAAAAAGTACAAGAATGAATAAAATGGAATTTAAAGGGGAGTGGGAAGCAAATTTATTGCTCCTCCAGTACAGATTGTACATAAAGATAATAGCTGACAGTTCAATTCGTTCCATTTTTTTGGTTTCCACATACATATACATGCTCTTTTTGTATCATTTCAACATACTTAGTTTAGTTTCTACAACTGTCAGTTTTGGTGTTAAACCATAAAAATTCTTAAAAAGAGTGCACGACCATGTCACTCATTCACACAGATATAAGTGACTTGATGCTTTTCTAGACATGTAAACATCATCATCTCATATAAGCAAAATTCATAAAAACATGCTCAACATGAATTATATTAGGCAAACACGTTCTACTATGTGGCTAACACCCAAATCAACAAGTGACTCCAGTTCTGTGCATGAATTTCTATTTGTTGAAACAGCAGTGGACAAACAAAGATTAAATAGAAAAGGACATGAATGAATTCGTTAAGACCCATGAACAAACTTCAAACTATTTGTGTGTTAGGAAACACAAATACAAAATTAACCTAAAGGAAAAACTGAAGACATACATACAACAGTTGCACACACAATTACAAAATTCCAGCAAGTGGCAATCTCTCCAAAAATTCAAGAAAATTTAGATTAGAAAACACTTTCATTTTCTATCCATACTCCTATGTGGGACAAGTGCGTCTTAGTGAGAAAAGCTACTCCAACACCTATCCATATAGAAATGCAACTTATAACCATAACAAGCCAATGCCAATTTTTCTACTTTTATCAAGTGCTCATGCATTCTAAACAACTCTCTACATCTATGTACCAAAGCAAATATTCATCACAAATTCCTCAGCTATAATAACTTGTGTATCATGGGTTGGAAGATATTCTGTACATAGCTCGAAATTCAATCCATTTACTTGAGATATTGGACTAGTTCTTGTTTTATCTCACATTAACACTCAAGTGACTCAAAATTAAGAATGCATCAAGACGTTTTCAACATCTTAATCATTATAACAATTACTAGATTTTTATTTAAATAATTTTTTTATGATATATCTATTACTCCCTCCGTCCCAAATTAATTGTCCACATTTGACTTTTGAAGTCTTTTTTCTTCAACTTTGACCTTAAATATTTTTATTTGTGTTATATATTATTTGATGAAACTTATAACAATGAAAAGACATTTAAAATACAATTCATTCATATATTTTGCATCAAATATTATCTATCAAAAAGAAAATTATTTAAAGTCAAAATTGAAGAATAAAGACTTGAAAAGTAAAATGTGGACAATTAATTTGGGACGGAGGTAGTATATTAATTGTTTGTATTACAAATGAACATTAATGTGTTGATGGGTCATCACAATTCACAACCACCTTTGACTCACACTAAAAACTTATCGGTTCTAACTCAAACACATTTTGACTTATTACCCAACTCGTTTAACTCACTTGTTTTGTCAAAGCGCTATAATATCACAAAGAGAAATTTTAGAATCAAACAAGATGAACTAGGTTTAATATAAGACAACTAAATTTTCAGAACTTCAATTTTCATTTTATCTATCACAATAAAATGAACCACGGGATTTTGGTAGATATAGGTTTTGTGAAAATAACATTAATTTCCAAAATTACCATTTTGGGTTTCACTGATATATTCTATGTATTTTATTTATTCTCATTTCCATCTAATACTTTTCAAAAACTTTATCTACCCGTCTTTGAAATATCTAATATCACCAATTTTTCATCCGAAATTCACATTTTACACCCTTGTATCTAATCCACTTCTCATTTGCTATGTTTCCTTATCTTTTTGTTATTTTTCAGTAAAAAACGATATATTTTCTCGAAATTTTGGATTTGTTCATTGGTCTTAAACATTTTCTTGAAATTTAAAAAAAATAAATAAATAAATAAATAAATAAAAAACTTGTCTAAAATGTATTTGTTTTGCTCGGAAAATGTGACAATAAGATAATCCGAAATAAGTCCAAAATGTCCATGTTTCCGAAATGATAGTTATTTTGGTAAAACTTGAAAAAATTAGGTCAATCACCCCATATATTCCCAAACTTCATGTTGTCATTTTTGTGAATATTCCTTTTAATGTTCTACCCATAATCTAAAAAACAATCAAATATGTTTCCATCTCTAACGATGATCTCTCTTTTATACATCAACAACGCTCATTCCTTGTGCTTTCTCAATGCCATTATCTTTCATTAGTCTCCTAACACGTTTAACACCTTCCCATTTGTTCATATCCGCATAAACATTGGATAAAAGGACATAATTCCCACTAGTTTCAGGCTCTAATTTAATCAACTGCTCAAGTGCCACCTCACCAATCTCTAAATTCCCATGGTTTCTCGTTGCACTTAGTAAAGATCTCCATAGAACCGCATTAGGCTCCATGGGCATGGCCCGGATCTTTTCCAAGGCCTCATTGACCCGCCCGGCTCGACCCAAAAGGTCAACCAAGCACCCATAATGTTCAAGCTTTGGCTCGACCCCATATCTCTCCCTCATCGAATAAAAAAGCTCACAACCTTCATCCACCAATCCCACATGTGAACAAGCAGAGATTATCAACACCATTGTAACATCATCAGGAGCTAACCCTTCCAACAACAATTTATTAAAGAGATCAATCGCTTCATGCCCATACCCATGAGTAGCGAATCCTCTAATCATTGCGTTATAACAAAATATGTCTTTCTTAGGCAATTCATCAAACACTTGGCATGCAAACTCCAAGAACCCACAGTTCACAAAAAGATCAATCAAAGATGTCACAACAAACCGATTAAGCTTCAGATTATTCTTTACCATATACAAATGTGCCCAAATTCCTTCACTAAAAGCACCCAAATCAGCGCAGGCATTGATCAGTGCTACAAAACTGATTTCATTAGGCTTGATTTTGGAACCTCTCTGCATATCACTAAACAAACATAGAACCTCCATTGACGAACCAGTATCATCAGCACTGGAATTATAAGCGGATAATATAGAATTCCATAAACCCAAATCAGGTTCACTAATTTGATCAAAAAGATACCTACAAACACCAAATTTCCCACATTTTGAATAAAAACTAACCAATGAAGCTTGAACAAACTGATCATACTCGGTGGGGTCAAGAAACTTCAATACATGTGTGTGTAGGGCTCGACCATGTTTGACCCAAATGGGGTTAGACCCACATGCCTTGAAAAGAGATGGGTATGAGTAAGAATTAGGTTTGATTGCTCGTATACATAGAATTTGATTGTAAAGCGAGAAAGCCAAGTGGGTACGTTGGCCATGGTGGTTATGATGGGTGAGGATTGACGAGATGAGGGTGTTGAAAATGTAAGTGGTCGGGTTAGGCACTCGATCGAAGATGGTTAGTGCGTAGGATAAGGAGGTGGGTAGGGTGGAGGATAAGATCGCTGAGAGGAGTTGGGTAAGGGGGTAAGTGTGAAGGATAAGACCAGTTGTGATGATTTGGGCATGAGCTTGTTGATATGTGTCTAGGGTTTTGCATTTACTTTGCAAAATTTGAAGAATTGGGTTTCTAATGAAAGGATTTGAAGATTTTTTCATGAAGGTAAGAGAGCAGTGAATTGGTTGCCAAATTGATGTCGATTTGGTGATGATGAACAACAGGTGCCTTCTCCATTACAAGGACTACAATGTTTGAAAATTCAGTTAACAAATGTCAAATTTCCTCGGACCAAAGAAGACAAAATTCATTAAGATAGATAACTACATGAAAGCCTTATATATATTTGATATTTTTCATATTAATTCATAATTTTATTTTATTTTTGACAAAAATACTTTATATTTTTTTGACAGATTGTTAATCTTTCTATTTTAAACAAAAAGTTTTTTTCGAAAGAAAAAATTAATTTAATTCCACACATTATATGGAAATTATATGTAATTATTTTTTTATTTAAATACTGAATGTGAGATCGCGTATTATACGACTTGATTTAAAAAAAGATTAAACATAAAATTAAAATGTAAACAGAAAATATTTTTAATCTACAATTTTAATATATATATATATATATATATATATATATATATATATATATGACTTTAATTTTAAAATTTGAAACAAACCAAAAATTGACAAGTGAATAATATTTATTTAAAAAACACATCAAAATGAAAAGTGTCAAAACTCATGGAAGATTGACATGTGACAAAAAAAACCTTCATTTATTAAGGAGTATTATTTCAAAAATATATCAAAATGACAAGTGTCAAAACTCATAGGAGAATGACACGTGGCAAAAAAAAATTCTTCATTTATTAAGGAGTACAAATATATTAAGGAGTATAAAGCTTTCATGTGAAATTTATTTATTTATGATCCTCTTAATTTAAAAAAATGCCACAAAAATCATGAAGCCTAAATCATGAGGATGTTTTTTGTTTATTTTCTATATCGAGTTTTCATCTTTTTAACTAGCATAATTATCATGATTTTATCATCTTAACCTGTTATCATGTCATATTTATTCTCAGTCTTATGGGTGTTTGGAGTTACTTATAAAAACGATTTATTGTTTTATTAGCTTTTTAAAATAAATCAATAAATCTAAAAAATATTTCATAAATGAATAAGTGGTTTTAGAAATAACTTTTAAAAATCATAAAATGAAGTTTTAAAAAATGTTAAGAGCTCCTTATATTCCAAAAGTGTTAATAACTTATTCATCTAAAATAACTATAAGCTAATTCAAACATTACAAAAAAAAAATTTACTAAATTATATTTGGGATTTAAATATAAAACCATCTAAATTATATATTTGAATTTGTACAAAGCATAATACAATAAAAAATTATGATAGCAAATCAAATGATGCAACTTGAATTAGTTATAAAAGATATAAAATATATTCAAAAAATTAACAATGTTACTATTCAATCATACAAATTTATATTGTTATTTAGATTAAAATGACACCGTCTCAATGTGTAACACCCAAAATTTTCAAATAATTTTTTCACATTTTAAAAACACACTTTCATTCATAAATATTATAAAAATGTCATTGTATCACATATTAATCCATAGAAACACAACCCAAGATCATAATATATAAAAACTCCTCGTGTGTGTACTAATCATGCCGGCGCCTTCCCGCGGTCCTCACTGGTACCTAAAACACCTAACACAACATTGTAAGCATAAATGCTTAGTGAGTTCTCCAAAATACCGCATATAATACATAATAGCCACTCGAGGCTATAACACCGTGGACCCTCCGGTCCTAACTCTATGGACCCTCTGGTCCTAACTCTGTGAACCATCCGGTTCTAACCTTGTGAACCTTCCTGTTCTAACTCTGGAACATACACTGCATGAATCACATAGAAATAATGCAGTGCATCACAATCATATAAATAACATACAAGATACTCTGCCATATAACTCTAATTACCACTCTAGGTAAAGTATAGTGAGAAGACTCACCTCGGGTAACTCGGTAATCTCGAACTCGGTAAAATTTGGTCTAGCTTCCGCCTAATCACATGGAATAAGCACTCTAATCAATACAACTCTCAAGGCTAGACTATTCCCTCTCTTAGCACTCTCAGAAGGGTAAAAGACCATGTTACCCCTCTCATGGCTCAAAGACCTCAATATTGACCAAACCCTAAAAGTCAACAAAAGTCAACTCTCCGGGTTACACTGCGCATACCAAACCTGTACGTTGGGCGTACCCGGCAACCTCACAGAAACGGGGAACGTGACCCCCTACGTCGCGCGTACTGGGATTACGTCCCGCGTAGCTCCCAATTTCAGACTCCTTAGCTTTTGGGGTCTTAAACAGTTAAGACACACGTCCAACTTTCAGATCTGACCATCTCTAAGCCTCTTAATCCATAAAGTTGGTGACTTAAAGCCTTTGCATGGCTGTAAAAGTCACCAAAACCCATAACATTCCATTTCCAACCCTAGATAAGCTCATAGCTCAAGCATAACCCCATAACAACGACCAAGTTGGGATTTTTATGGATCTACATCACTTATATCACTAAAATGGGACAGATCTAGGTCCATGGAGTCCCTTATGCTCATAAAGTCTCCACCTTTGGGAGTTTAACCCTAGAAATGGTCCATGCAACACCAAACCAAAATAAAGATGAAAGTTTTGAGCTTTTTATCTCTAGATGAAGCTCCTCCCTCTGAAGAACTCAGATCTAAACTTGAACCTCAAACTCTAGCCTCCACAAGCTCCTCTCCTTCTTCTTTACTAACACACAAAGGCACTTTTAGCTCAAAACACTCACACACAAGCTTAAGGATGAAGGAAAAGCTCTCTTAAGGTTTCACTCTCTGATATGGTGGCTGAGGATAAAGCCTTAGCATTCCTTATATAGTGCACAAGCCAAATATTAGGGTTTGCATCTGGGCCCACTACGCCCAGCGTACCTAGGCGAGTCCGCGTCCATATTAAGCGCATGAGTATGCACATCGTACTCTCCAGTATGCCTAGCGTACTCATTTGCTACAATTTTCACCTAAGGGCTAATCTTGACAACTTGACAAAAGATAAGGGTTAAATAGTTGTACCTGAATTTCGGGATGTTACAATTCTCCCCTACTAGAACCAAATTTCGCCCTTGAAGTCTTATGCTGAAAACAACTCCAGATGCTGCTCCCGCATCTCTGACTCCGACTCCCAAGTCAGGTCGGACCCCCTCCGATGTTGCCACTGGACCTGAACCAGAGGCACCTCCTTGTTCCTCATAACCTTGATCTTCCGGTCCAAGATCGCGATCGGTCTCTTAACATAATTCAGACTCGCGTCCACCTGGATATCCTCCAACGGCACCGCTGCCGACTCGTCGGCTATACACTTCCTTAGCTGAGACACGTGGAAGGTATCATGAATCTGGCTCAACTCTGCAGGTAGCTCCAAACGATATGCTACCTTACCCATCCTCGCGGTCACCTTGAATGGCCCAATATACTGGGGCCCCAACTTGCCCCTTTTCTTGAAACGAGTCACTCCTTTCCAAGGAGACACTTTTAGGAGTACGAGGTCTCCCACCTAGAACTCAAGCTTGGATCATCGCCTATCCGCATAACTCTTCTGGCGACTCTGAGCCGTCAACAACCTCTGTCTAACATGATGTATCTGCTATGTCGTCTGAAGCACTATCTCAGTGCTGCCTATCACTCGTTGCCCTACCTCTCTGTAACGCCCGTAGATCCGGGCTAGTCAATTTAGAGGCAATAGGGGTCGAAAATGACTTTTCGACAAAAGATTATTAAGAATAAATAATCTTAACCAAGTTTTAGAATATGTCACAAGGTTTCCGTGCATATAAAGAACGTCGGAATCCGAGTTATAACGAAGAAGTTATGACCCGTCGAAGTTTCGCGACAGAACCGACACGATATCGCGAAGCGTAAATAGTGAATTTACGATAGAACGAGACTTAGCCTTAGCGATCTAAACGAAAGTCGTAGAATATGTTAAAATAATAACATCGATAAAAAGAACGCCCAAATCTGACTTCGTATGAAGAAGTTATGATTTTTCGAAGTTTCAAATTAGTAGTGTACAACCCGAAATTTGAATATTAGAACGAGCGGTTTTTAGCCGACGCGACCTAAACAAGAATCGAAGATCTCGTTAAGAGTAGCGTAACAAGAAAAAGATGGGCGAAAACGGATATCGGATGAAGAAGTTATGAGAATTTAACAGACCAATCCTGTCCCGGCCTGTTAATAATATAACTTTTAAAATAGAGCCAAAATTAGCCGACAAAGTCTAAACAAAAATTGTAGAGTACATTCCCGCCTTCGCGTGGATATAAAAAACGTAAAAAACGGAGCTCGTATGCGAAAGTTATGATTTTTAGAAGTCGAGAGTGAAATTTGCGAAGTCTGATGCAAAAATGATGACGTGGCATGATCTAGGTCGTTCCTTGTTGCCCACGACTCGCTTTGGGATGGATGACAGCTGGCTCGCTACGCAGCGCGTACAAGAAGAGAACGCCCCGCATCCGAGGCTGGGTACGCCCAGCGTACTTCGGTTCTTATCTCTTCCGATGAAATGCGAGACAGCTGGGTCCAGGTGGCGCCTTATCCGAAGAACGCCCAGCGTAATCCGAGGCCTTGCTGGGTATAAAAAGGGACGAGGGTCTCCAGCATTTTCACACCAATTCTTCTTCTTTATGTCACTACTTTCGCTCTCTAGCTCCCCTAAACCCTAGGAAAACCCTTTAGCTCCCGAGGGAAGCCCCGAGGCTCCCGGAGTCCCGAGAAAAAGAGTCTTTCGGTTTCGAAACGCTGCTCCAATTAAGTTCCGGTTTTCGATAAAATTCGCTGTAAGTGTGCTACGCTCACGCAATTTTTAATATAGCTTTCAAATAACTATAGGAATGTTATTAGGTCCTTAAAATAATTATTTGGGCTATTATTATAAGTTATATTGAGTGTTATCAACGCTTATATAATAATAATAATAGTCAGACTAATTAATTTTTCGCGGTTATCGTTAGACTAAACCCTAGTGGTATTGGTACTAGGTTTTATTGAAGGAAAATCGTTTTGAGAGTATCGAAGCGCTGTCCGAGTGCTGATTCACCACCTTTCAAGTGAGTGCATGGTCCCCTTCAACTTACACATAGATATGAAGTACTTACTACGTGCTATGTGTGCATATTGTCTGTTTACTTGCTGTCTATGCTCAGTAAACGATTTTATACATGTTTTAAATGATTTAAACTGTATATGTATTTTATATCTACAAATATGTTGGGATAAAACATGGGTAGATGAATGGTTTCTGTGTGACAAAAATAAAATGAGGAAGAGGTAATATAGACCATGAGGTAAGGGTGAGAGGTGAACCATGAGAAAAGCCTTTTTCCCAATTGATGGTCCCGTCATCCAGCAGAGTATGGATGACAACCACAGACTATTCTAGACAGTCCAGTGGACACTAGCAGGCTTGCAACCTGTAGGTGTTTTGAACTGTGTATTCACCAGGTGTACTCTAAAAACCCATCGACATGTATTGCGAATAGAGTCTCGGAAACGATACCGTCGATAAACGAGATAAAACCCATTGACCTGTATTGCGAGAGGAGTCTCGGAAACGATACTGTCAATAAACGAGATAAACCTTGGGAACTATGGATTTAGTACCCGTTGAGTAAACCTTGGCAACGATGGATTTCGTTCCTATTCCTTAGGATAACCCTTAGGAATAAATAAACAAGGAATAGCTGAATTCTTAAAGTAGAATAAGGAAGATAATGGGGATGGGTAATTGGGTTGATTGTTTAAATACTTAAACATAATAATTTATATTATTGTGGGTTGAAAACCCTATGTACTCACCAAGTTTCCCAACCTGACCCACTCAGTTTATTTACATCGCATGTGTTGTTATGAAGTCACATTACACTGAGAGATTAAAGAGATGTAGATCACTAGTGTAAATAAATGTAAGTTCCGTTTATGCTTATGTTTCTGTATTGACGATGACATCCCAAACGTTTTAACATAAATAAAATACGTTTCTTCGAAAATGTTTTGATAACGTATTTATCGTGTTTTTTTGGGAACAAATTCCGCAACATTTTTATGAAAAGAAGTACTCTGATTTTTATAAAGCATAAACAAAACCGGTCTTTTCTGGCCGTGATTTTGGGGATGTCACACTCTCCCCAACAGATGAGAGTAAGACACCTCCTCCTATACAACAACTCCAAGGGAGGATACAAATGCTCGAATGGTGACTGTTGTTATAGGAAAACTCAACCAATGGAAAATACGTGTCCCAACTCCCTCTGAAGTCCAACACACATGGCCAAAGCATGTCCTCGAGCGTCTGAATCGTCCGCTCACTATGTCCGTCCGTCTGTGGGTGGTAAGTGGTACTGAAATGCAGTCTCGTACCCAACTCCTCATGGAACTTCTTCCAGAACCTGGAAGTGAAACACACATCTCGATCTGACACAATCGAGATCGGCACACCATGCCGCGATACCACCTCCCTCACATACACCTCCGCCAACCTCTTTGCGGAAGAGCTCTCACTGATAGCAAGAAAATGAGCGCTCTTTGTCAGCCGGTCAACGATCACCCAAATTGCATCGACACCTCTCGCAGTCCTCGGCAATTTGGTGATAAAGTCCATGGAAATCTGTTCTCACTTCCACTGGGGAATCTCAAGTGGCTGCAACTTGCCATGTGGAAACTGGTGCTCGACCTTAACCCTATGGCAGGTCAAGCACCTCTCTACAAACCACGCCACATGCCTCTTCATGCAGGGCCACCAATAGCTCTCTTCAGGTCCAAATACATCTTAGTGGCCCGGGGATGGATCGAAAACCTTGACTTGTGCGCCTCCTCCATCAAAATGGTACGTGCCCCGCCCTCAAATGGTACCCAAATCCGGCCCTGGAAGGTCATAAGCCCTCGGCTATCGGCAATGAACTCAGATACCTTCCCGATCACTCGTTCTCTCTTGCGGTTCTCCGGTCTCATAGCCTCTACCTGGGCCTCTAGAATGGTGTCCAACACCGGAGTCATCACTGTCAACCTCATACAAACATCCCGTATCGGGGCACTCTCCGTCCTACGACTCAAGGCATCGACTATAACATTAGCCTTGCCCGGGTGGTACAGGATCTCGCACTCATAATCCTTTACCACATTCAACCATCTCCTCTGGCGCATGTTCAGGTTGGGCTGATCCATCAGATATTTCAAGCTCTTGTGGTCTGTATATATGGTACACCGAACCTCATACAAATAGTGACGCCAGATCTTGAGGGCGAACACCACAGCCCCCAACTCCAGATCATGTGTAGGATACCTCGTCTCATGAGGCTTCAGCTGCCTCGATGCGTATGCTATCACATGCCCTCTCTGCATCAGCACTGCACCCAATCCCGATATCGACGCGTCACAATATACTACAAAATCCTCCATTCCCTCCGGAAGGGCTAATAATGGGGCTTCGCACAATCTCTGGCGAAGTGTCTCGAATGAGGCTTGCTGTTCTGGGCCCCAACTGAGAGCCACGCCCTTCCGGATCAGTCTGGTGAGAGGAACAACAATCCTGGAGAAATCCTTGATAAATCTCCGATATTAACCGGCCAACCCCAGAAAACTCCTGATCTTTGAAGGGGATCTCGACACCTCCCAACTCTGACTTGATCGTACACACTGCTCTTTTCAAAAACTTTTTATGAGAAAAATTTGTGATTTTATTTTGAAAATCTCTCAAATCCTTAGTTTGAGTTCAGATACGCCCGAAGGTGCACCCGAATCCCTCAAACCAAGGCTCTGATACCAACTTGTAACACCCAAAATTTTTAAATAATTTTTTTCACATTTTAAAAACACACTTTCATTCATAAATATTATAAAAATGTCATTGTATCACATATCAATCCATAGAAACACAACCCAAGATCATAATGTATAAAAACTCCTCATGTGTGTACTGATCATGCCGACACCTTCCCACGATCCTCACTGGTACCTGAAACACATAACACAACACTGTAAGCATAAATGCTTAGTGAGTTCCCCAAAATACTGCATATAACACATAATAGGCACTCGAGGCTATAACACTGTGGACCCTCCGGTCCTAACTCTGTGGACCCTCTGGTCCTAACTTTATGAACCTTCCAGTTCTAACCCTGTGAACCTCCCGGTTCTAACTCTGTAAACTCTGGAACATACACAACATGAATCACATAGAAATAATGCAGTGCATCACAATCACATAAATAACATACAAGATACTCTGCCATATAGCTCTAATTACCACTCTAGGTAAAGTATAATGAGAAGACTCACCTCGGGTAACTCGGTAAAATCTGGTCTAGCCTCCGCCTAATCACATGGAATAAGCACTCTAATCAATACAACTCTCAAGGCTAGACTATTCCCTCTCTTAGCACTCTCATAAGGGTAAAAGACCATTTTACCCCTCTCATGGCTCAAAGACCTCAATATTGACCAAACCCTAAAAGTCAACAAAAGTCAACTCTCCAGGTTACGCTGCACGTACCAAACCTGTACGCTGGGCGTAGTCGACGACCTCACAGAAACGGGGAACGCGACCCCCTACGCCGCGCGTACTGGGATTACGTCCCGCGTAACTCCCAGTTTCAGACTCCTTAGCTTTTGGGGTCTTAAACAGTTAAGACGCACGTCTAACTTTCATATCTGACCATCTCTAAGCCTCTTAATCCATAAAGTTGGTGACTTTAAGCCTTTGCATGGCTGTAAAAGTCACCAAAACCCATAACATTCCATTTCCAACCCTAGAAAAGCTCATAGCTCAAGCATGACCCCATAACAACGACCAAGTTGGGATTTTTATGGATCTACATCACTTATATCACTGAAATGGGACATATCTAGGTCCATGGAGTCCCTTATGCTCATAAAGTCTCCACCTTTGGGACTTTAACCCTAGAAATGGTCCATGCAACACCAAACCAAAATAAAGAGGAAAGTTTTGAGCTTTTTACCTCTAGATGAAGCTGCTCCCTCTGAAGAACTCAGATCTAAACTTGAACCTCAAACTCTAGCCTCCACAATCTCCTCTCCTTCTTCTTTACTAACACACAAAGGCACTTTTAGCTCAAAACACTCACACACAAGCTTAAGGACGAAGGAAATGCTCTCTTAGGGTTTCACTCTCTGATATAGTGGCTGAGGATAAAGCCTTAGCATTCCTTATATAGTGCACATGCCAAATATTAGGGTTTGCATCTGGGCCCGCTACGCCCAACATAACCCTGGGTACGCCTAGCGTGCCTAGGTGAGTCCGCGTCCATATTAAGCGCATGAGTACGCGCAACGTACTCTCCAGTACACCCAGCGTACTCATTTGCTACAATTTTCACCCAATGGCTAATCTTGACAACTTGACAAAAGATAAGGGTTAAATACCTGTATCTGAATTTCGGGATGTTACACAATGATATAATCCGATTTATATGAAAAAATACGTAACAAAAATCTTAATAAAAAATCATACTAAGCAAATTAAATTAATCGTGAACATATAAAAAAATATTAAAATGAATCAATAGAACCACTGTTCAAAATTAAATGGGTATGTTTGGTACACCGCTGGAAGTTCAAAACTAGAAGTTAGTAGTTTTAAATTTTATATATATAAAAGTATTCAACAAAATCAATCAGAAGCTTTTTGATATAAAATTAAATAAAAACGAAAAACTTTGTGTTGTGTTTGATGCATTAACTAAAAAACTAACTTATGGTTTATAAGTTTGTCTATTAATACATAATGTCAAATAAATTATAAAAAATTAGTTTACAAATTATTTTGTGTGATATTGTCAAATACTAACTTATAATTAACTTAAAAGATAAGCTATTTTATTCTAGCTTTACTTTTTTTATCATTATCATATGAGAATCATTTCACTAACCTAATCATTATTGAGTTTATTATTTAATAATCATATTTTTATTACTAACTTTAATAATATTGTAACGTCTGTGTTTCCGGGCTTGCCATTTTTAGCAATGTAATAGTCTAGGTTAACCTTTGTAACCCATTTTGAAATAATAAGAAAGTATTATGTGTTTTGTGTTTAATTGCTTAATTATGTGGTCTGATTAATTAAGAATAAAAATAAGCGTCAAAATTTAAGTGTAAAATGAATGGAATATCTTTGGTTAATGTTGTAGTAGTTAAAACGAGGTTTTCGAATATATATAGAACGCCCAAATCTGACTTCGTATGAGGAAGTTATGATTTATCGAAGTTTCGACTTAGCGGTGTGCAGCCTGAAATATTCGATTTGAGATCGAGCGGTTTTTAGCCGAAGAAATCTAAATGAGAATCGAAGATCTCATTGTTGGTATCGAAGCGATAAAAAGTTAGGCGAGAACGGACGTCAAACGAAGAAGTTATGAATTTATAACGAAGTTTTTCTGTCGCGGCCTATTAAAAATAAATAATAAAAATAAAATCAAAATTAGCCGACGGAGTCTAAACGAAAGTTGTAAAGCATAGTCTCACCTTTCCGTGGATATAAAGAACGTCGAAAACGGAGTTCGTATGAAGAAGATATGAATTTCCGAAGTTTGATAAATAAATTGTAATTATTTTTAAATCAAAAATCCGGCATTATCCGAAGGCCGAGTCACCAGTCCGATCCGACGTACGCCCCGCGTACTCCGAGAGTGTCGACACTTCGGATGACGCATGCAGTGACGATTTCGGAAGCAGTACGCGCTGCGTACTGCAGTACGCCCCGCGTACTCCGAGGCTCCAGCCTCTATAAAAGCGATCCGAAGGCAGCCGGCTATTTTGCCAATTTCTTCTCTTCTCTCTCCCGTTTTGCATCGTTTTGCGTGCCAGAAATACCCCGAAGCCCCGGTATTATTCTCTAGCCCCGAGGCAAGTCCCGAGATCCCGAAGATCCCGAGAAGTGCGGTCCTCGAGCCGAAGCTCTGCCCGCGAGAAGTTTGATTTTTGTGGAGATCTTCCAGATCTGCTGTGGATTACTACTTCTGCAAGTCGTAGTGCTGTCCGATCATCTTCTAATCAAGTGAGTGTATACTACCTTTCATAAACACGATAATAATACAAGTGCGGTTTGAGTGTATTAAGTAAATTGTGGTTTACATGTGTGAGGGTGCAATTACTTTCTTCTAACGAGTAACTATGAAGTATTTTATATGATATACTTGTTATGTGTATATTTTGTGATTGTATGTGTGAATGGATATTCACTTTATTCTATCTCATAGATCTGAATTGTTTTCTATGGAATACGTGTTATGTGGTATGCCTCATCTGTTATGTGGAATATATATTGAATGAAAATGATATACAGGTTTTAAACTATGTATGAAAATATATTCTTATCTACTAATATGTTGGGTAGAACATGGGTAGATAGTTGGTGTGTAATAAATAGATGAGAGGCCTCGATGTTGTTGTTGTTGTTGATCTAGTTATTCAGCGGAGTATGGATAACGACCACAGACTCTTTCTAGACAGTCCAGTGGAACGCTAGCAGGTTCATAACCTGTAGGTGTTGTGAACGATGTGTTCACCGGTGTACTCTATCCCCCTCATGGTTGCCTTTAGGATATCTATTGTTGAGGAAACCCCTTCGCAGTGATGTCCGTCCCGATGAAAATCCTAGATTAGGTCCCTTGAGATAGTTGTTGTTTTAGGGACGTAAAGTGAGGATAACGGGAATGGGTAATCGGGATAGTGATTGGTTGGTGAAATTAAATATAATTTAATTATTATGGGTTGAAAACTCTATATGCTCATCAGGCTCCCAAGCCTGACCCACTCAGTTTTATTTGTATTACAGGAAGTGGCACAAGGGCGTAAGATGGATGGATCATCTTGTTGTTTTGTTTACAAGTCTGTATATGTATATATTTGTTGAATGACTTGTAATGTTTATCGTTTATGCTTCATGGTTTGTATCGGAACATGACATCCCGAGTTTTGATTATATAATGAAATGCATCTCTTGATGAAATGATTTGATAAATATTATTTTATCATGTTTTGTTTTGGGAACAAATTCCGCAACTCTTTCAAATCAAAAGGATTTACTCTGAAATTATTTAAAAGCATAAATGAAAATCGGTCTTTTCTGGCCGTGATTTTGGGGATGTCACAAATATTAATAATTTTAAACTTATTTTTTTAATAAGATAAAAAAATATAACATTAATATAGTCATTATAATATAATAATATAAGTAATATTATAAAAAATAAAATTCCAAATAATTTTTCAACAAATTTTTTATCTTTGTTTTTAGTCGTAAACCCACAAAATTAATATATTTTATTTTTTTCCGTTTCCATAAACCAAACATAATTGATTGTAAAAAAATTTATAATATATATATATATATATATATATATATATATATATATATATAGAGAGAGAGAGAGAGAGAGAGAGAGAGAGAGAGGGAGAGAGAGAGAAAATTTTATATTGTGTAAATTCTAAATTATATATATATATATATATATATATATATATATATATATATATATATATATATGTTATAACATTGTGGGATTGAAATCCATATGTACTCACCAGGTTTTCCAAACCTGACCCACTCAATATTTTTGTATTACAGGTATCGATACAAAGACATATTACACTGAGAGATTAAAGAGATGTATATCAGTAGTGTAGATAAATGTAATCCGGTTTATGCTTATGTGTTTGTATTGACCAGAACATCCTAAATGTTTTAAAACGAATAAAATACATCTCTTCGGAGATGCTTGGATAAAGTATTTATCATGTTTTCTGGGAATAAATTCTGCAACAGTTTTCTTTAAATGATTACTCTGATTTTAAAACAAAGCATAAACAAATCGGTATTTTATGGCTGTGAAATTTGGGGATGTCACATATAAGTTATATAATTATGTGATCATTACATACTACGCTTCTAATAACAATACTTACTTTACTGTATTTTTTTTATTGGTAGCACACTATCTCATCGTCGATCGAGCGTAGACGAGACGAGGCTTGGTGGACGATTGTGCCGTCAACAATGATACATATGACTGAAGTGACATGACTGACGGATCCGTTTATCCAACTTGATCAGAGTGTGATACTGTATAATTATGGTTCGATTACATTACCTAAATAATAGTAATTTATAATATAATGTTATTTGATGATTAACTAGTTCCAACCTTTTGTGTAGTTTTACATCCCTATCAATATGTTGAGTGCTCATTGGTTTTTTAGGTGCTTTGGATTTGAAAATATTCAAAACTACTATACACGTTAGTCACTGGAAGAGCGGCTATTGTTCAAAAGTCGAGTCTTGGTTTATAGCTATCTGAGCTCGCATCCACAAACTCCTAATGAGTATCAAGTATTGGGGTACCAACTGGTGTAGTCCCCATTCATATGTTTAAAACGACGCTAGAAAAGGCCTAGACGCACAACAACATATTGACAGTAGAGGGGATTGTATGATTTTTTGTGTTGGTTCTTGGAGATGTTGATCGCGAGTAAATCGTATTTGATAGAGAGTGAAAACGATATATGGGTCATGTCATCTCGTAAACGATTGTCGAAAATATTTTGGGATATGAGAACAAAATCTATTTGAACATTGTACTATGATTTTAAAAGAAATCCCTTAAGTTTATGGGTTTTTTTTTTTTTTTTTTTTTTTTTTTTTTTTTTTTTTTGTAGAGTTTAAGATTACATTGCAATTTACATTTTATAAAAACAAATACTATATAAAACAAAAAAAAACACAAAACACATATTATACATAAATATATATATATATATATATATATATATATATATATATATATATATTATATTTGGAAACGATTGTTCGAAATCCTACTTTGTTATTCCGGAAGTCTCTTCGGAACAAAATGATTATTTAAAAAAAAAGAAAAAAAAAGCTTAGGTTATTTTCTTTGAAAAAGACTCAATTAAAAAAAAAAAAATACCCATTTTGTAGTTTTATTTTATTAATGAATTTTTTTTACTTGTTAAATTATGAAATAGGAAAGTTTTGATTGTGATTTATCGTAGTATCTGATGCGTTTTAACTTTTGCGAACATAATGTCTTTATGACTGCAGTCTACCGCGTCTATGATAAAACCCTTATTCCCACCCAAAAAGCTTAAACCCTAACTCCAATTCCAGAGCAGTTATAGGTTTGAGTGTTCAATTAATCTGTAAATTACATAAAATGGCTTTAATGGAGACGGCGGCGAGTATGATTTTCACCGATTATTCATCATCTTCTTCTTCAACAGCTCGACTTCTTCACTTCACTAGCAGCAGAGTTCAGAAGTTCCCCAACACGATTTCTCATTTTCGCCGCTCAAATACCCTTAAGTTTGGCATATCAAACCCTAAATTTCCCAGAACCATTATCACTTACTGCTCATCTGCATCCCCCAGTGGTAACTTCCTCATATTATTGTCGATATTACTTTCCACACCCTAAATAAAAGCCGAGACATTTCGTATTCTGTTTGACATGGTTTGTTCTATAAATTCAGTCTTGGATTTAGTTCTTAAGTTTCTTTTTGATAATTTAATGCCCTTGTCAATTTTGAGGTTGAAAATAAGTTTCTTTTTCACTTGCATGCGTTTGATCTCACTATTATCCTCCATAACTGATATCAGTTCCTTTCCATTTGATTGATATCACACCGAATCCCTTGAATCTTTGATTGATTTGTGTTATAAAGAAGTAAAAACCTCACAAATTAGTTATCTTGCAGCTGTACAGGTAACTGAGGAGGCATCTGCAACGATCATTGATGGAAAGCGTGTTGCAAAAGACATAAGGGAAGAAGTTGCTGTTGAAATATCGAGAATGAAGGACAAGATTGGAATTGTCCCTGGGTTGGCAGTTATTCTTGTTGGAGATAGGAAGGATTCTGCAACTTATGTACGTAACAAAAAGAAAGCTTGCGACTCTGTGGGAATTAATTCCTATGAAGTCAGGTTGGCTGAGGATTCTACTGAAGAAGAAGTTGTCAACCACATCTCAAAGTTTAATGATGATCCCTCTGTACATGGAATACTTGTTCAACTACCTTTGCCTCGTGTAAGCTTATTATTTCTTTGTGATTATAATCTATATGTATAGATAGATTCTAATTCATTTCTTGGATCAGCATATGGATGAAGAAAAAATCTTAGATGCTGTTTGCATTGAGAAAGATGTTGATGGATTCCACCCTGAGAATATGGGTCGTTTAGCCATGCGAGGGAGAGAACCGTCATTTGTTCCCTGCACACCTAAAGGATGCATAGAGTTGTTGCATAGATATGACATTCCCATCAAAGGAAAAAGGGCAGTGGTCATTGGCAGGAGCAACATTGTTGGAACGCCTGCTGCTTTCTTGCTTCAAGTATACAATTCTACTTTCATCTTTTTTCTTATTAATACACTCAACTTTGAAAAGCCTCCCCAATAAAATAATGGCATTGAGAATTACATTGCTATAATTGTTAGATTTTCCAAAGTACAATATGCTGTAATAGGAAGATATGAAACTATGTTGCTATTAATTATATATATATATTGTTGTTTTGGTTTAGAGAGAAGATGCTACGGTGACTGTTGTCCACTCAAGAACAGAAAATGCGGAAGAGATCACTAGAGAAGCTGACATCATCATATCAGCAGTGGGCCAACCAAATATGGTGAGGGGTAGTTGGGTCAAACCTGGTGCAGTTATAATTGATGTTGGAATCAATCCAGTTGAGGTTAGTTTCTATTTCATCTCTTTTTTTGTCCAACTATTCACTGATCTGAAAAGGGAAAATTGCAGGAAATATCAACCTACTTTACTCGTATATTTTATTTTTACCCATAATAGCGATGTACTTAATTTTTTTTTTTTTACCAATAATAGCAACATTACTGTATTTTATACCAATAATAGCAAATGTACATACATTTTGGTACCAATATGGGTAATAATGTACTTTATTTGTTACATATTGCTACTATTGGTAAAGAATGTAAGTACATTGCTTATAAAGAAATGTAAGTGTGTTGCTATAAAGGTTTACATAATCATATTGTGTATTATAGCATCCTATTTTCATTTCGTTTGATTACGGTATTATACTTTTACTTTTTTTTTTTTTTTTTTTCTTATGAAGACATCATACTTTGAATAATCTACCCATTTAAAAGCTTTGTACTTCAAATTATATATATATATATATATATATATATATATATATATATATATATATATATATATATATATATATAATAAAAGCGTTTTTTTTTTTTTTTTTTTTTTGAAAAAAATGATGAACAGGATCCGGATTGCATGCGAGGATATCGGTTGGTGGGGGACATTTGTTACGAGGAGGCAAGGAAGGTTGCTTCAGCAATCACTCCGGTTCCTGGAGGAGTGGGCCCAATGACCATCGCTATGCTTCTCTCCAATACTCTTTTATCTGCCAAAAGAATTCATAACTTTAGTTGATTTTCTTTTTCTTTCAAATTATGTAATAAGTTATGAGTTGTATGGAATTTTATAGACATTTCCCCCTTCATGCCCCCCTTCGGATACAAAGAGAGATGGATGCAATCTCGTTTTATATTTTCCATCATATATTTCTTTGTAGTTGGTTTATTTATCATATTTATCTTTCCATTATTCCCAAATTATGGTTTTAATGAACATCAGCTGCCTATATCTCCACCAAATCTCCGATGCATCTTGATTCAAAAAATATAAAATCCTTAAAACAAAAAGATAACCATCGAAATTAAAAAAGGATTAGAATTTTATATGACAAAAGTTGTTAAACATACATCCAAAAAATATAAAATCCTTAAAGCAAAAAGATAACCATCGAAATTAAAAAAGGATTAGAATTTTATATGACAAAAGTTGTTAAACAATTGTCAAGAATATTGTAAAGTTTTACCGAAAATTGGTAGCTTGTGGATGGTTGGACGTATGATATTATTTGGGATGAACTATAGTAATACGTTTAGATTGAGAGGGTTCTGGTCAGAACTGATGGTCATATGGAATATGAAAATGTTTCCATAATAAAGAGATGATTATAAAATCTAAATGTGAGCTGAAAACTTTAATGCAAGAGAAATGTGTAAGGAGTGTACCTTGAATTTGAGACTTTATAACCATGGAATTGTTCCGAGTAACAAGTTTAAGTGGAACATTATGTATTATCGAAGGATGTTAGAATCTTGACATCACCGAAGGTCAATGCATGTAAAGATGAAATTCCACTACATCTTAGATAACGATAAAAATGAAGAATTGTGAAATGAGCATCGTTGGAGTAATGTTCATTCGATCTGTTCATAAAGAAAAGGCCATAGAGAGACATAGTATTCATGTTTATAACATGACATGACTGATGTTATTTAAATTCAAGTGATCAGTTGATTTCACGAAACAATCTACAACGAAAAAAATCGTAATTGTTATTGTAACACCTCAAATTTTAAACCAATTTTTATTTTTTTTTTATTTTTAAATTACCAAAATATTGTTCATAAACCAAGTCATCAAAATCATAAGTGTCAAATACAAATCATCATCACTAAATATAAGAGTATCCCACAATCCCCTAATAACAAATCTCCCAACGAGTATATACAATCAGAAATACCTGAAACACATATAAACAACTGTAAGCACGAAGCTTAGTGAGTTCCTAAAGATACCACATACAACACATCATAAATAAACAACTATGGATTATCAACAACCCAAGGGATTATCAACAACCAGATAATTCTTCGAATGAGAGGTCCTACCCTACAACAGTTGGACTCAAACAAGAGCTGCGAAATAAGGCTAGACCTAACCTTCTGAAATTATTTAGTCCTCGTAATATGTAACTGAACGTATTCGTTTACTAGCTGATTAAAGATAACTAGGACTCATAAAAGCACAAAACAAGCAACATTCAGGCATTGAGTAACCAAAACCAAGCATATCCTAAACATGTTATTATATCACTGACTAGTCAATACTATCATGCAATTCAGTAAGCACATATAGAAGGCACATAAGGCATCTTCCTAGATCCTTAGCCCTAATCTAGCGTGCAGTTCTCATAATCATATCATATATTATAGAAAACATGTATGGGTATCTTGGGGAAAACTTACTTGAGTTCGACCGATTGCGCGCATCACACACCATGTCCTTTCTCAAAACTCTTAATTTTAATTTTTGAAAAATTGTTTTCTTTCTAAGAATTTTCCAAACCCTCGATTTGAGTCCAGACACCCCCAAAGGTGTGTCCAAATCCCTCAAACCAAGGCTCTGATACCAACTTGTAACATCCCAAAATTTACGAATTTTTTTTTTCATTTTTAATTTAATAATTATAAAACCATTTGTTTGAAAACATCATAGTACTAACTCATATCGAAACCAACGTATCCATAGTCAAAACATGTCATGACAAAATAATATCAGAGTATAAATCCCATAGATCTCATGTGCGGAAATCCTGGTGTGATGTGATGCAATCATACTGGCTCCTTTCCCTTCGAAGAGGAAGTACCTGAACCCAAAACTAAAAACCGTAAGCACAAAACTTAGTGAGTTCCCCCATCATACCACATAACATACAATAAACATATTGTCAGGCATATATGGGTGCCCGGCTTACCCTGTTGAGCATATCTAGGTGCTCAACCTACCCTTGTCAGGCATACCGGGGTGCCCGACCTATCCCTGTCAAGCATATATGGGTGTTCGACCTACCCTGTCAGGCATATCTGGGTGCCCGACCTACCCTTCGGTTTATTTCAATCGGTTACGGGGATTATTTCACCCATACCACTACCACATAATAACATAACATAATATACTGTCAGACATATCTAGGTGCCTGACCTACCCTCCGGTTTATCTCAACCGGCTACGGGGTCTAACCCACCCCTCCTACCATTATCACATAATATCATAGCATACTGGCACATAAAGCGTAACAGATAGTGACACACCAGGCAATTATCACAAAGACAATCATCTCAACTATAATCAACTACTAGTGGGCCGATATTAGTGCCTTTGACCCACTTCTACTGGAAGGTAACTCACCTCGATAACTGGGAATAACTGCAAGAACTCCTGGTCTGAAATCAACCCTTCTCAGACTCCTACACACAAATATTTCCTTTAATTATCCTTTTTATACTCATAACCCCTTTAAGGATGTTAGAGTAGTGCTACTCACCTGGTTATTTAGTAGGCTATTTTATAGTTTCAGCTTCAATCCTTTGCTTCCTATCTTCTTGTCACATGGTAACACCTATTTATCAATTAACGAGTTCCTGAAAAACTATCACAACTCACTACTAACTATACTCTATGATCTCTTGTCACACCAATAATCAAATGTTATAATATAATCCGAATAGGCTTAATCCATTAGATAATTCTCTCATAATGGGTATTTCTCAAATATTAGGGTTTATAACCCTTACAATCTCGACTAAATCTTTAGTCGTAATATTTGCTAACAATCTCACCAACGGGTTCGTAATAACGCAATATCACGAACACCTATAACATATGCTCGAGTCTATCAAATCTCATTATCTATCACATATCATAATTACAAATTAACGGTGTAAAAGATTCCTCAACGAATCTTGTACTCGACCTCGTATCTCCCGTACAACGATATATCTCCTGTGGCATAATCTTTGGAGAACGATTCATGAGCAGCATCTCCGAGTACGCATGCCAAAACCTCTCAATGAAATGAAAACGCACATATTTATACTCTGTAGTGTGCCACGTCGTGAACATAAGCATGCCATGTTGTGGTGATCATGTAAACTCCGGTTTTGCCACATGTCATACTCTCTCGCCACGTGTCTCGGTGACTAGCCTCATACCAGGTCATGGTACATCTATTAACATGTCATAGTGATTGAAGAAACTTTATCACGCCACGTGTTGCTCTCCGGTAGACACTACTACAAAATTGATTAAAAAACCCGGTTAAAAGCATCATATAACCCGATTTTCAACCGGGTCTCATGTAGGGCGAGTCCTATGCAAAATTTTATAAAGAACCCGTTTTTAAACCGGGTCTTATAAGGAAAAATAAAACACGGTTTATATTACTAGAACCGGGTCTTTTTATATTTTATTTTTATTTTTTAATATCATTTTTTATCAAATAGCTTACAATTGTTACATTGATAATTTTGAATTTAAACCACATACAAAGATCCTCAATTCCTCATTTTAACATCTAACCTAGCATATGAAACTTCATGAGTATTTGTTGCAAGTAACCAAAACTACTGTTGAAAATAATGACCTCCTATTGCTGAACTATGATATAATGCTTCAGCTCATTGTCACTGCTAATTTTGATCTTTTTGGCTTAAGCTAGCCAAACTTTGTTCTATCCAAATTCTCCAAAAAAGGGCCTGAGAACAATTTGTTAATATTATGTAACGACCCAAAATACGACCCAAATTTTTTTGTTTTAATATTACTAAAAATCGCAACATCAACTATTAGATAATAAAACCATGAATCGTATGTCTCAAAATGCCATAGTAAATGTATCAATTCAAAACTGAAGTTAATATCATATCAAAATATCTAAATAAAACTCCTAGGAATAAACTGCAACTGTGGTGTGTGCCATGCCATCAATCCGAGCTCTTCCCCTTGCTTGCGGAAGTACCTGAAACCAAAACTGAAACTGTAAGCACAAAGCTTAGTGAGCTCCCCCAAACTACCACATATCATACAATAACATATAGAGCACATACTAGGTCTTGCCCACTGCATCGGACCGAAATCCGGACTAACTGGGGCCTTGCCCCCTGCATCGGACCGAAGTCCGGAAACTGCATTGGACCGAAGTCCGGACTAACTGGGGCCTTGCCCCCTGCATCAGACCGAAGTCTGGCTATCTGCATCGGACCGAAGTCCGGACTAACTAATTAAACATGGCATAGCATAATCATAACTACTAACATAAACACATATATCGCATACTGCATCGGACCGAAGTCTGGAACACATAACACAAAACATGCTTAAATCACAAAGACATCAAGCAATCTAACTACTGCATCGAACCGAGGTCCGGAACTACTGCTAACTAAACGGTCCTGCATTGTGGCCGTAGACCCGTTCCTACTGGAAAGAAAACTCACCTGAACTGCTGAACTCGGCCGATAACCCTCCGGCTGCTAACCGACAACTCTTCAAAATGCTGCTCCTCTAGCTCACTGAGCAACCAATACCAATATCACTTAGTCCCAAACTGAACTCCAGAAGTCAAACTGAGTCAACCCTGCTCAAGGTCAAAGTCCTAGTCAAAGTCAACCTTCCTGATTGACCCTACTTGTCGAGTCAACCCGTAGACTCGTTGAGTTCTTAAACTCAGAAACTCTCAAAATACGACTCAACTCGTCGAGTCACCCCAAGACTCGTCGAGTTCATCAATGTCTAAGTCCCATCCTGCCCAGCTCACTGAGTCACCACTCAACTCATTGATCTACATCTTAACCAGAAAAGGTTGGGGTTCTGCGACCAGACTCGCCGAGTCCAAGAACAGACTCGTCGAGTCCTAGGAAATCTTCAACAGACTCGCCGAGTTGTTCTTCCAACTCGCTGAGTCCATGCTCATGATCATACAACTCGCCGAGTACACCCATGTGACTCGTTGAGTCTCTTCAGCTCTCAATCCATACAGTGGCTTTTCGAGGCATGCAGGGGCTCCAATCCATAGATCCACTCTTCTAAAGTCTAACCCCCACATAAAGTTGCAAACTTTACGTGGAACCAAGGAGCTAAAGGCCCAAAACACTCTAGGGCTAGGGTTTAAGACAAAGGGGCTTCACCAATAACTCATTGACTGCTGCTTTAAAACATTCTTGACCATCACAACCCTAGATCTGAAGTAGCAACCTCAGATCTAATCCCCAAACCCAGAATAGATCTCAATTATACCAAAAATGGCCCCAAAACTCATCCATAAATAGATCTAGATGCAAAAGAGGGAAGGTAACAACTTATTACCTCCAAGATGTGTCCAAACTGAAGTAGATTCTGGATCCACGCCACTTTCTTGATGCAATCCCTTTTGATCTTCAAGTTTCTTCCACTAGAAACAAGTTCCAAAGCTTCAATCTTCCTCCAAAGGCCTCACACACACGAGCTTAGGGTTTTTTGGTTCTGAAGGGTAATAAGGAGGCTGAGAGAAGGACATAAAGTCCTTTAAATAGGGTGTAACCCACGAGATTAGGGTTTTTCTCATTCCAACACCAACTCGTCGAGTCCAGGTTCCGACTCGGCGAGTTGGTCACTTAATTCGCGACCCGAAACCCGTTCCGACTCGGCGAGTAAGTATACCTACTCGTCGAGTCCCTTCTTGAATTTACACTTTTAGCCATTAACTCAACTTCTGAAATTTGGGATGTTACATATTAAGGCTAAAGACACAGTGATTTATACTAAATTGCCTATTTATTATCAATAATGTCCAAAAATTCTTAATCGAAATCATCATCGAGTGGCTATGCTTATAAAGTTGGACCCAACATGTAAGTATGATTATTAATTTGAATTATAAAAAAATGAAGAGAAGGAACTACCATAAAATGATCTTGATATCTTTAGCTTTCATTTTGACATGTTCTTTGAATGTATCAAACTTCTATTCCATCGAGTGGCCATACTTGGCTGTTAAAAAGAAAGAAAGAATTTCATGAGAACCACTTTAATATTTCATCCAATCAACTGCCAGGTCCTACAAAAAAATATTGATTTATAATCTTTTTAAAATAAGATTATGTGTGAAATACATAAGAGTTGATGACAACACTCATTCATTATTTTATCAGGACCCGTATCAAGCAAAGAAACGTAGGGCTGAATCAAATCCCTCAAACATAACAAGGTAACTAATCTTACAACACTGGCTCAAGGACTTTTTCAGTTGCATAAATGACCAAACTCAAGATATAAATGTTATCTTAACTAATACCATTATGGATCAAAGGCAGGAATTTACACTTTCCATGAAAGAGAATTTGTGGAGTCCTGATTTCTACATAACAAGAAAACCAAACATATAAAAAACAAACTCATGATAAAAATGAAAAAAGAAATATACAAAAACTGAAGAAAAAAAGACTATTCTTTTGGCTCGCTATTGCTTATACAAGGAAATCAAAAAGGCATTTAAGTTGTCATCAAGCTTTTAGTTTAACATTTTCTCACCCCTCAAGGAATGAAGATATCAACCGATGAATGAAGTTTAATGCTAAGAAAACACATTTGTATCACATTACATCAACTTACAGAATTAAGTCATTATTGAGATGTGACAGTGTTAAGATGACAAGATGATGCATACAGTCTTTGGCAATTCCATACAAAGCAAATTCATTCTCAATCTGCAATCATAATTTGCACCTTAGAACTGACATGAACTCAAATAAGATAGAGCTACATGCCCACATCCTACAACAGGAGATTGGAAACACAACACATTATTCTCTATTGACAAGTATCACCAACATATAAAACTTAACTCAACAAATAAGAGGAGCTTCCAAAATATCAATTCACAGAGTTCTATTGGTAGAGCTAAATAAAATCTTTTGCAATGAATTCTAAACACTTACAAAAAATGAACACCACTTTATAAACATAAATAATCAATATAGTGCAGATTTTACATTTACCACACTGTCCAACTGTGAAAATAACAAATAAAAAATCATGGTACCTCAAAAAAACTATAAATCAACATCTCAATTCAATTTCCAGGTACACAATTAAACAAACTAAATACAAATATCTTTAATTGAAGGATACTAAGCGGACTAATCCAAAATCTGTAACATGCAAATTTGGGAAATCAAGTTTTAAGCTAAAAATGAACATACATCAGCAATAAAAGAATAGTAACTAAACCTTTCTCGAAGATTAGATGTTAAGTTACAAGGTATCATTTTTGGTGATACTCAGAAGAGTCTGATGGTTCGAAATTACAGACCAGTGTGGAAGTGGAAAGGCAGTGACGAATGTGGTGGTCCGGCAACAAAGAGGTAGTGAAAACGGAAAAGATTCAGTACAACTTTTTGGGAAAAGTCTCCTTTTCCAAGTGACTAGAAACAAAGTGAAGCAAACCATGTTAAAATCAAGCTGAAAAAATACCCACCAACAACAAATTACACCTAAAACCTATAACTCCAAAAACAAACAGTGTATACAGAGACCTTAGAGCATGTAATAAGTGTTACCGTGGGCAGGCCATTGTCAAATATATTAGAACTCTTCCAAACTGAATCAAACATCAACGCAAGTAGATCTGAATCAAAATTCCAAAAAAGCCCCAAACGAAATTTAGAAATTATGAGAAACAGAGAAAGAACACAAACTTGAATGAAAATGTTGTAAACGACAATGGGGTAGACGGAGGCGGAGGAGAGCTCCCCTGCGTAAACTCAACCCTAAGAGTTAGGGTATCATTTTTGTAACGCCTGCGTTTCCAGGCTTGCCATTTTTAGCAATGTAATGGTCTAGGTTAACCTTTGTAACCCGTTTTGAAATAATAAGATTGTATTATTTGAGTATTATGTGTTTTGTGGTTAATTGCTTAATTATGTGGTTTGATTAATTAAGAATAAAAATAAGCGTCAAAATTTAAGTGTAAAATAAACTTAATATCTTTGGTTAATGTTGTAGTAATTGAAACGAGGTTTCCGAATATATATAGAACACCCAAATCTGACTTCGTATGAGGAAGTTATGATTTATCGAAGTTCCGGCTTAGCGGTATACAGCCTGAAATACTCGATTTGAGATCGAGCGGTTTTTAGCCAAAACAATCTAAATGAGAATCGGAGATCTCATTGTTGGTATCGAAGCGATAAAAAGTTAGGCGAGAACGGACGTCAAACAAAGAAGTTATGAATTTATAACGAAAGTTTCTGTCCCGGCCTATTAAAAATAATTAATAAAAAATAAAGTCAAAATTAGCCGACGGAGTCTAAACGAAAGTCGTAGAGCGTGGTCTCACCTTTCCGTGGATATAAAGAACGTCGAAAACGGAGTTCGTATGAAGAAGTTATGAATTTCCGAAGTTTATTAATCATTTTGTATTTAAATTTAAATCAAAATTCGGAGGTATTATCCGAAGACGAGTCACCGGTGTGATCCGGAGTACGCCCTGCGTACGAGGGTACGCTACCGCGTACTCAGCATAGTGTCGACACTTCGGATGACGCATGCAGTGACGATTTCGGAAGCAGTACGCGCTGCGTACTGCAGTACGCCCCGCGTACTCCGAGGCTCCAGCCTCTATAAAAGGGATCCGAAGGCAGCCGAGAGTTTTGTTCATTTCTTCTCTTCTCTCTCCCGTTTTGCATCGTTTTGCGTGCCAGAAATACCCCGAAGCCCCGGTATCATACTCTAGCCCTGAGGCAAGTCCCGAGATCCCGAAGATCCCGAGAAGTGCGGTTCCCGAGTCGAAGCTCTGCCCGCGAGAAGTTCAATTTTCGAGGAGATCTTCCAGATCTGCTGTGGATTACTACTTCTGCAAGTCGTAGTGCTGTCCGATCATCTTCTAATCAAGTGAGTGTGTAGTTATTTTCTTTCTAATACAATAATACGAAGTATTTTATATAAAAATACGTGCTATGTGTATATATTTGGTTGTGTTATGTGTGAATGTGTATTCACTCTCTTCTATCTTATAGATCTGCTTATTTCTTTATGAGATATGTGTTATGTGTGTGTGTGCCTCATCTGTTATATGATATATGTGTTGATTAAAGCATGCTATATAGGTTTTCTTTAAACTATGTATACAAATGTATATTTTTATCTACTAATATGTTGGGTAGAACATGGGTAGACAGTTGGTGTGTAATAAACAGATGAGATGCCTCGTTGTTGTTTGATTGAGTCATCTAGCGGAGTTTAGATGACGACCACTGACTATTCTAGACAGTCTTGTGGAAACATTAGCAGGTTCGCCACCTGTAGGTGTTAATGAACTTGGGTGTTCATTCGCTGTACTCCATCCCCCTCATGGTTGCCTTATTTGACTTATATTGCTGAGGTACCCCCGAAGCATGTGTTGTCGCCCCGATGAAATATTCTTAGACTAGGTCCCTTATGTTAGTTGTTTTAGGGACATTAAAGTGAGAATAACGGGAATGGGTAATTGGGTTATTGTTGGTTGGTGAAAATTAAATATGATATTTATTGTGGGTTGAAAACCCTATATGCTCACCAGGCTCCCAAGCCTGACCCACTCAGTTTTAAATTGTATTACAAGAAGTGGCGGAAGGGCATGAGATGGATGATCCATCAAGTTGTTTTGTTTACAAGTCTGCATATGTTTATATTTGATAAATGACTTGTAATGTATTCGTTTATGCTTATTGGTCTATATCGGAACATTACACCCCGAGTTTTGATTATAATGAAAATACATTTCTTTTATGAAATGCTTCGGTAAACATTGTTTTATCATGTTTTGTTTTTGGGAACAAATTCCGCAACTCTTTCAAATCAAAGGATTTACTCTGAAAATATTTAAAAGCATAAATGAAAATCGGTCTTTTCTGGCCGAGATTTTGGGGATGTCACAGTTGGTATCAGAGCATTAGTTAAGCGAACTAGGAATTTGTAGGATTTCTAGACTTAAACTTAGAATGCTAAGTGAAATTTTGAGATGTGTGTCTGTTGTGATTTAGACACGAGCACTAGTTTATTTTAGGAAAGTTGCCTAAAATGCTTTTATGTGCTAAATGTTATATGTTGCCATATATGATATTATTTTTTTCGGATCTATGGTCTGTTGCCGACCGGATCTAGAAACCTTATGTGTGTAGGATTCTAAGCGTACGTCTACGATATTAGATCTAGCATGTAAACGTTTCGGAGTGATAAGGATGATTAGAATATCTATCGTGAATGAGGATCCGATTGGAGTTATGGATTGGATCTCCAAAATGGAGTTAGCCTTCATGACTTGTGGCTGCAGAGGCAAATTGCAGACTATCTATGCCGTGCGTCAATTCCGAGGTGGAGCTGTTCGTTGGTGGAACACTCTAGGGAAGACTTTGAGCCCTAATGAGCCACTGCAATTGTCATGGGCAGAGTTCTTGGTGCAGTTTAAGCGCAAGTTCTGCTCGGCTCAAAATATGTTGGAGTTGGAGAATAAGTTTTTGACATTGACGAAGGGTAGCATGTCAGTGGATGAGTACACCAATAACTTCACCGATAAGATGGAGTTTGCCTTGCGTATCGTTCCAGATGAGCTGACAAAGGTGGATCGGTATGCGAAGGGACTTCCATGGGAGTACGAGGTGCCAGTACGTCAGGCACTTACTCTAGAGGCAGCTATCTGGGCTGCCAAGTCTGTGGAGAACATGATCAAGGGGAGAACCACCGACAAGGATGATGTTGGTGAGAAAAGAAAGTTTGAGGGAACATCTGGTTCCGGTAAGAAAGGAAAATTTTCGAAATCTGATTCGAAAAAGTTTGGAGGAAAAGGAGGCGAAGCAAAGTGGTGTGATAAGTGTAAGAAAAAGCACTTTGGGAAATGTAGCGAGGATGTGACCTGCTACAAGTGTGGAAAGGTTGGACATTTTTCCAATGAATGTCCGAACAACAAAAGGATGTGTTTTGGGTGTAATGAAGAGGGACATATTTTGAAAGACTGTCCGAAGAAGAAGGAGGCAGCAAAGCCCAACATTCCACCAAAGCCGAAGGCGAGAGCCTTCCAGATGACACTTGAGGCTGCGAAAGATGAAGCTGATGTCGCTTCAGGTACCTTTCTCGTAAACGAATTATCTACTCATATATTGTTTGATTCTGGAGCCAACTACTCATTTATTTCACATGAGTTTGGTAGAAAGCTAACTTTGCCTATTGATAGACTAGATAATGCTTTATTAGTCAAAGTAGCTAGTGGCAAGTTTGTACCTGTTAGCCATCGTATGAAAAACGTCTTGATCGACCTTAATGGGAATAAGTTTCACGAGGCGTTATTGCCTATCGAACTTAATGGTTTCGATATCGTCTTGGGAATGGATTGGCTTAGCGTCACTGATGCCGAAATTTTATGCAAGAAAAAGATAGTTAAAGTAAACCCGCCTGGAAAAGATTCATTTATGGTGTATGGGGACAAACGGCGAGTGAATTCTGGGATCATTTCTCTAATGAAAGCCAGAAAGTGTTTGACCAAGGGATGTACATCATATTTAGCATTTGTGATTGATGCTAAGAAGGAAAAGAAGGTGATGCAGAGCATTCCAGTGGTGTGTGATTTTCTGGAAGTGTTCCCCGAGGATCTTCCTGGATTACCACCTGATAGACAAGTGGAGTTCAGAATAGACTTGTTACCAGGAACCACGCCAATAGCAAAAGCACCTTATCGATTAGCACCGACGGAGATGAAGGAGCTGATGATGCAACTTCAGGAGTTATTGGACAAAGGTTTCATTAGACCTAGTTCATCGCCCTGGGGAGCTCCGGTGTTGTTTGTAAAAAAGAAAGATGGAAGTATGAGAATGTGCATTGATTACAGAGAGCTGAACAAGGCGACGATAAAGAATAGATATCCGTTGCCGAGGATTGATGACCTATTTGATCAATTGCAAGGTTCGAGCTATTTCTCGAAGATCGATCTTAGGTCAGGATATCATCAGCTGAAAGTAAGAGAGCAAGATATCGAGAAGACTGCATTCAGAACTAGATATGGACACTACGAGTTCTTGGTTATGTCGTTTGGACTAACCAATGCTCCGGCAGCGTTCATGGACTTGATGAATAGGGTTTGTAACCCGTTCCTT
The DNA here is from genome assembly GCF_051521515.1 of Lactuca serriola. Classification (NCBI taxonomy): domain Eukaryota; kingdom Viridiplantae; phylum Streptophyta; class Magnoliopsida; order Asterales; family Asteraceae; genus Lactuca; species Lactuca serriola. The sequence continues at coordinate 6,345,446 of NC_136414.1, read as the reverse complement.
GATAAATCTGTGATAGTGTTCATAGACGACATTCTGATTTACTCGAAAAGCCAAGAGGAGCATGGCAGACACTTGCGAGAAGTGTTAGAAGTTTTAAAGAAGGAGAAGCTTTATGCAAAGTTCTCCAAATGTGATTTTTGGATTCGTGAAGTCCAATTCTTGGGTCACGTGGTCAACCAAGAAGGGATAATGGTTGATCCAGCGAAGATTGAAGCTGTGATGAAGTGGGAACAACCGAAAAGTCCCACGGAGATTCGAAGCTTTTTGGGATTATCCGGATCCGCAGGTTTATCCAAGGCTTTTCTTCGATTGCTACTCCATTGACAGCTTTGACCCACAAAGGAGCTACTTATGCTTGGAGTGAGAAGCATAAAGAAGCATTCGAGAAGTTAAAGAAGAAGCTATGCGAGGCACCGATACTTTCTCTACCCGATGGAGTTGAAGACTTCGCTGTTTATAGCGATGCGTCTGGTGTTGGATTGGGTTGTGTTTTGACCCAAAGAGAAAAGGTGATAGCATATGCGTCTCGACAGCTGAAAGAGCATGAAAAGAATTACCCGACTCATGATTTGGAGTTGGCAGCGGTAGTTTTTGCTCTGAAAATATGGAGGCATTACCTCTATGGCACGAAGTGCAAACTTTTCACTGATCATAAGAGTCTCCAATACCTCTTTAATCAGAAAGAATTGAATATGAGGCAACGACGCTGGCTAGAATTACTTAAAGACTACGACTGCGAGATACTTTACCACCCCGGTAAGGCTAATGTTGTTGCTGATGCTCTCAGTCGGAAGGTCAATCTTGAAAGGAAGAGGCCAAGAGCGTTGAGAATTGAAGTTGTCTCAACCATTGTGGAAAGTATAAAGAAAGCTCAAGAGGAAGCTTCTGAGAAAAATGACCGAAAGGAGGAACGTTTGAGTAAAACGTTGGTGTTTGGTACTAACGGTCATGGACTGAAGGTATTCCAATATCGTATTTGGGTACCTAAGTCAGGAGGAGTTAGGGATCTTCTGATGGAAGAAGCTCACAAGACCATGTACTCGATTCATCCCGGTAGCACTAAAATGTATAGGGACCTGAAACCCTACTACTGGTGGCCGACGATGAAGCTTGATGTTGCAAAGTATGTGGCCGAGTGTGTGACTTGTGCGAGAGTCAAGACACAACATCAGAAACCGTACGGGAGTTTAGAACCATTGCCTATGCCTATTAGGGATGAAAGTGGGTCCAAACCCGGACCCGATGGACCCGGACACGGAAAACCCGGAACCGTTTAACGATATTTTTAAGAACCGGAAACCGGACCGGTATATAGGAACCGGGTCCGGTTCGGTTCCGGGTTTGGTTCTGGGTAAAGTGGGTCTAGAACCGAAAAACCCGGAAATAGGAAAGTGGGTAAAGTAGAACCGGGTCAAATGGGTTTAGAACCGGAAAACCCGGATTTTTTTTTATTACCCATAATCTTTCAACCGTTATAAAAAAATGAACAAACAAAAAATTACATTTAAGTTATTAGGTTATTGACGACATTGATTTATTTAAAAATAAATAAATAAATAGATATAACAATATTGGTTTAAAAAAATTGACATTTAGATCATATCACAGTTACCTTAGGTAACTTACCTATGTGCCTTAGTAAACAATCTCAAGATAGTATAATATTATTGACGACAAATCGTATAATATGATTATGTATAATTTAATTTTCATAGTACCTAATGTCAGTGGTTTATTGATGCAGCCTTACTGCCTTATTTGATAAGTTGAGTAGCTGACCCATTTTTTTTTTATCACTGTACGTTGATCTTCTTCTCTTTTTTTTTTTTTTTTTTTTTTTTTTTTTTTTTTTTTTTTTTTTTTAAAGAAATTATATCTTTGACTATTGGATAATTTATTTTGGATTGTGTGTTTTAATTTAAGATATGTTGAAATTCTAAATTGTTAGTTATTTATTTATTTGCAACCATACTAACTTGTTTTTTTTTGCATCTTTGACCTTGAAGGCTTCAACTTTGAAAATTTGAACATAAAAGCAATAGACAATTTTTTTGACATTAGCAATCTTTTAATTTTCATGTTTTGTCAACATCTCACAACTTCTCATTATAAATAGGCCCTTCCACCTCTACATTTTCATTTAACTTATTATTCTCTAAGTTGAAAGTTTTGAGTTGTTTTTTCTTTTCAAGAACATTCATGGAAGCTAACCTCCCAATTCAAGTATGTTTCTTTTTAATTTTATACAAATATGCATTTAAAGTAATTGACTAATTTACGTCTTTATACTTCAATTAGGTTCCGTTTTTAATCTATTAGTTTTATAACTTTGATACTTCATTTTTTACATGCTTTAAATCTACCTAGATTTTTTTTACTTAATTTGTTTAGCATTTGAATTTGAAGGAGAGGTCCACGTGTTGGCAACATTTTGATATGTTGTGGGTAGTAGAAAATGATGGGGTTGAACGAAGGCAAGCAAGGTGTAAGTATTGTTTCGCTACACTTAAAGCCGATCCATCAAGACACGGTACAAGTAGTCTTAATAAACATTGTCGTACGTGTGCCAAAAATCCGAATAATATAGCTAGGTAATAAGTTTTGTGCTTTTAATTTATTTGGTAACATTTTTTTTAATACTAAATATGTTTATTTTTGTTTTATGTATAGAGATTGAAGATGCGTTAACTCGACAAGATGGTCAAGGAATAAGTGTTGTTTTGTTCTTAATTGTTTAAGAATTTTGATTTGAATTGTTTTGAATATTAGACTTTGATTTTGAATTGTTCAATAGGTACCATGAACTTGGACCCAACCATTGTCCCCTTCTTCGCTTGTGTTATGTTCTTTTCATTGTTATTTTACCACAACATGGATAAAAAGAAACATTCATTAAAATGATTATTAAAAATGACGAAAGTCATTGATTAAAATAAAAGTAATAAAAAAATAATAAAGTGGAATGTGGATGTGCATGCATTGATTAAAATATCATTCATTTATACTTGTTTACACCCACATGCACAATTGCACAGTACCAAACAAGTAAATTTGATTCAAGTTCAAAAACATTAATCAACCAAAACAAACACTTACAAACCAATAATCATTTATCGACAAAAAAAAAACAAAAATAGTATAACTACTCGTTAATATCTATCGGCCTTTTTCCATTTCCATTTTGGGTGCGTATGGCGTCTTCCAACTCTAATACATATCATAAAAAAAATTAATATGAAAGTTAGCATATAACCAATGTTTTGTTATTAGATAATAAAATGAATTTGTTTGCTACCTTTAGCTATGTCATCATCTTTAAGAATATCATCGATGTTGTCAACAATTGGCTTCTTTGATTTCCTCACCCAATCTTGGGTGCAAACCAAGACCTCTATTATAGATGCGGACAAGTTTGCTCGGTAACTATCAATTATGCGACCGCTTGTACTAAAAGCGGACTCGGAAGCCACGGTAGATATTTGAATGCCCAAAAGATCTAATAACATAAACATATAATGTTAAATTATACTACATTATAATAAAAAAAATATAAGTAATTAAAATTATACCTTTTGCCATCCGCGAGAGAATTGGGTAACGAGATGCGTTATTTTTCCACCAAACCAATATATCAAAGTCCTTAACGCCTTGGGTTTGTCCTTCGTTCAAGTATCGTGTTAATTCCGTTTCCTTTGAAGCCGATGAATTCACCGATTGAGCAAAATAGTCACCCACAAAGTCGTCATCATCATCAATATGCACAACATCTTGACTACCACCGGTTCTCAAATCTCGATTCAATATCCTTGATTAAAGACTTAGTCTTCGCAGTAATATCTAATTCGGAAAGGGGTTTATTTTCCGGCATCTTGTACTTGATCAATGTTTCAAAAGCATGTCTAAGAAATTCTGTCTTCATTCGCGGATCCAAGATAGTCGCAAAGTACATGTAGTCATTCAAATTTTCAAAATCTCCCCAATACTTCTCATATTTGTCTATCATATCCTTCCCAATTGAATAAAATCGTTTGTTTTTTGACCAAACCCGTATATGTTTGTAAATGCCACATACTTCTCCAAAAAACCGATTTGCCAATGGTTTTGAAGTCGTCGACACCAATTCTGTTTTCACCTTGAACTTCTCAAGAAAAGAGACCATTGCTCGACAAGTTACAAAATCTTCACTCACGGGGGTTACCACATCTCGTGCAAAGGAACGATCTATCAAAAAAATGTTACAAAAGAAAATTTAATATATCATTTTGGAGGGCTGTAACTTACTCAAAACACATGCAAATTAGGTGTTTCCAAAGTCTATAGCTATTGCCAAACAATGAACTATAATTTAAAAAAAAATCAGCCCAAACGGACTCATAACGAAGTAGATATGACAGCTTAAAGTTAACGAAAAATTCTAAAATAATGCTGTTAACATATTCAAAACAGCTTTGATATATCATTTTTGGAGGGCTATAACTTACTCAAAACACATGCAAATTAGGTGTTTCCAAAGTCTATAACTATTGCCAAACAATGAACTATAATTTAAAAAAAAAAATCAGCCCAAACGGACTCATAACGAAGTAGATATGACAGCTTAAAGTTAACGAAAAATTCTAAAATAATGATGTTAACATATTCAAAACAGCTTTGATATATCATTTTTGGAGGGCTGTAACTTACTCAAAACACATGCAAATTAGGTGTTTCCAAAGTCTATAACTATTGCCAAACAATGAACTATAATTTAAAAAAAAAATCAGCCCAAACGGACTCATAACGAAGTAGATATGACAGCTTAAAGTTAACGAAAAATTCTAAAATAATGCTATTAACATATTCAAAACAGCTTTGATATATCATTTTTGGAGGGCTGTAACTTACTCAAAACACATGCAAATTAGGTGTTTCCAAAGTCTATAACTATTGCCAAACAATGAACTATAATTTTAAAAAAAAATCAGCCCAAACGGACTCATAACGAAGTAGATATGACAATTTAAATAGAGCTAAAAATTCAGCAAGAATGCAGAAAAAAAAAATTACCTTCCATTTCATACTCATAGAAAGCTTTTTCTAAATCCACCGCGATCTTCAATAAGTCGTAAGTTGAGTTCCAACGAGTGGGACAATCGTTGCACAAAAATTTGGTTGATTCCACCCCGACGGCTTTCATGCACTTTTTAAATAGAACAATCCGTTGTGTGGACTTTCTAATATATCTTACGGCATCTTGCAAACATTTAACACTCTCGTCATTTTTATTCATCCCGTCTCTCACAATTAGATTGATAATGTGTGCCATACACCTAATGTGAAAGTGTTTTCCTTCATTGTACAAGTTTGGTAATTTGTTTTTTAGAAACTCTATTGCTTTGTCATTAGAACTTGCATTATCAACCGTACAAGTCATGACATTTTTAATACCCCACCCTTGAATACATTTCAACACTTCTTTTCCGATATCTTCCCCCCGTTGACTATCTAATTCTTTAAAGTTGATTATCCTTTTGTGCATCTCCCAATTATCATCAATAAAGTGTGCGGTAATGACAATATAATGCACCCTTTTACTCGGACTTGTCCAACAATCGGTGGTCAAATGAATCGTGTTAAGTGGATTACATAAGAATGTTACCAACTTATTTCTTTCTTCTTGATAATAAAGTGACACTTTTTTTGAAATTGTTGTTCGACAAGGTACAATCACCTTCCCGTTTAGTGCGTTTGTGTATTCAATAAAGGCCTCATTTTCTACAAATTTAAAAGGTAGACCACCCACTACAAATAAATTCAACATAGCCTTTTTAATTCGTTTGTCGTCATGTTTCCAAGTGCTAACACTACCCTCCCCGGTTGGTTCTTTTTTAAATTGTAATGTTTGTTGGTTTTTCAAATTCTCGGGTTTTTTTTTTTACAATTCTTTGCATGCTTATTTAAGCTAGACGTACCGGTATTATTCCCGTCGGCTTTGAGAGCCCTCTCGCACCATTTGCACTTTCCATGCCGAACTCCATCAATAAAAATCTTCTCAAATGATTTCCAACAATCGGACCTTGTTTTGCCTACTCTTTTTCTCTTTTGTGTTGGTTCCTCATTGATTTCTTGTTGAGTGTTGTCAACAAACACCTCGTCATCATCAAACTACAATAAATAACAATAAAAACACAATTAAAATACAATAACACAACTTAATAACAATAACACAAAAAGTAAGAGTGATCAATTTATGAAAATATTTATTTATGATTGTTTATGGATGTGTTAGTCAAAAAGATATGGAGAGACTTCACTTGGCCAAAACGTGAACACGATTTTGAAGACACCTCACATACCACTAAAAATTCAAACTACTTGAATAGACACCTTGACCATCTGCACTTTGTGTAATAATATATTTGAGTGCCTAATTATTTTAATTATGCAAATAAACATAAAACAAAATCGGTTTTTTAAACTTAAAAAAAACATGCTACATATTATTTTAAAGGCTGCTGGCCTGCTGCTTTGTAATTAAAAAAACAAACCTAAATCTAATTTTCGATTGGAGTTTTTCAATTTACTGCTTTGTAATCAGTTTTTAAACTTAATAACGTCAATAACCCATTCAATTTCAAACAACATATCATATTTGATGTGATACTTTGATCTAGGTCTTCAAAAATATATAAAGTTATCAAGATTATGATCTCAAATCCAGTATGCATTGTAATTTGACAACTTACTTGTGTAGCTTCATTGTTATCTACCCAATTGTCCACCATTGGCCTTTAATTGATTGTAGGAGATTGATTTGAAGTTCAATTGGGAATGATTGTAGGAAATTGATTTGATGATTGTCGACTTGAATGATGAACTGATGAATAGTATCGGCTTTTTTGACTGAGGCTTGGGCGATAAACAATCGATTGAAGAACTGAAATATCGATTGAAGAACTGGATGAAAATCGATTGAAGAACTGGATGAAAATCGATGACTTCAGCTAACGATCTTCTGTGAACGATCTTCTGCTAACGATCTTCTGTGAGCGACAAATGATGAACTCGATGACAAATCGTGAACTGGATGAAAATTGATTTGCTTCCGAGTCGGAAGTTCCGACGTTTACGAACTTGGAGGGCACGGGGGAAAAAACCAATCACATTCCGGTTCCAAATCTATACCGGGTCTACATCTTAATTGGTTCTTTGGCCCACTAAACCCGGACCCGGTCCATTTAACCCGGTTCCGGTTTTTTTAACAAATCCGGTTAAAAAACCCGGAATAACCGGACCCGTTAGACCCATACCCGAAATACCCGGAACCCGGATAAGAGTAATTTTGAAACCCAATACCCGGACCGTTTAAGCATTTTCCGGTTATACCGGTTCCGGTTCCGGTCCGGTTTTTCGGTTCCAAAACACATCCCTAGTGCCTATGGGTAAGTGGGAAGACATTGCTATGGATTTTGTCACTAAACTGCCCAGAACAAAGAATGGTCACGACATGATTTGGGTGGTCGTTGATCGATTCACTAAGAGTGCGCATTTCATAGCAGCCAAGGAGAAATGGTCTATGGAAAAGCTTGCAAATTCTTATGTGAAGGAAATTGTGAGGCTTCACGGTGTTCTGTTAACGATTGTATCGGATCGTGATAGCCGTTTCACCTCAAGGTTTTGTAAAAGTCTACAAGAGGAAATGGGTACCAAGTTATGTTTAAGCACAGCTTACCATCCGCAGACTGATGGTCAGAGTGAAAGAACAATACAAACACTTGAAGATATGCTGAGAGCATGTACCTTGGAATTCCTAGGTAATTGGGATGAACATTTACCGTTGGTAGAATTTTCCTATAATAATAGTTTTCACTCGAGCATTAGATGACACCTTATCAAGCTTTGTATGGACAGAAGTGTCGTACGCCGTCTTGTTGGCTTGAGGCTGGGGAAAAGCAGTTTATGGGACCGGAGATGGTTCATCAAACTGTTGAAAAGTTGAAAATAATTAGGGAAAGAATGTTAACAGCTCAAGATCGTCAAAAGAGCTATGCTGACAAGAAGCGAAGACCGATGACTTTTGAGGTTGGAGATTCGGTTTTGCTTAAAGTCTCGCCGTGGAAGGAACTTATAAGATTTGGTAAAAGGGGAAAGTTGATTCCAAGTTTTATTGGACCGTTTAAAGTTCTTCAGAGGGTTGGGAACCAAGCTTACAAGCTCGAATTACCCTAAGAACTGAATGGAATTCACAACACTTTTCATGTGTGTTATTTGAGGAAGTTCACGGGAGAAGTTCCCGATATAATTCGAATTTCTGAATTGAGAATTGATGAGAACAAAAGGTTGATTGAAGAACCAGAGGCAATTGTTGACCGAAAGACTAAGAAGTTGCGACGCAAAATGGTTGGGTTAGTGCTTGTCTGATGGAAACACACGAATGGGCCAAATCTCACCTGGGAGACGGAGAGTGACATGTTGAGTCGCTATCCGCATTTGTTTGTTGATGTGTGATTCCGGGGACGGAATCATTCTAAGGTGGAGAGAATTGTAACGTCTGTGTTTCCAGGCTTGCCATTTTTAGCAATGTAATGGACTAGGTTAACCTTTGTAACCCGTTTTGAAATAATAAGATTGTATTATTTGAGTATTATGTGTTTTGTGCTTAATTGCTTAATTATGTGGTTTGATTAATTAAGAATAAAAATAAGCGTCAAAGTTTAAGTGTAAAATAAACTTAATATCTTTGGTTAATGTTGTAGTAATTGAAACGAGGTTTCCGAATATATATAGAACGCCCAAATCTGACTTCGTATGAGGAAGTTATGATTTATCGAAGTTCCGGCTTAGCGGTATGCAACCTGAAATAATCGATTTGAGATCGAACGGTTTTTAGCCAAAACAATCTAAATGAGAATCGGAGATCTCATTGTTGGTATCGAAGCGATAAAAAGTTAGGCGAGAACGGACGTCAAACAAAGAAGTTATGAATTTATAACGAAAGTTTCTGTCCCGGCCTATTAAAAATAATTAATAAAAAATAAAGTCAAAATTAGCCGACGGAGTCTAAACGAAAGTCGTAGAGCGTGGTCTCACCTTTCCGTGGATATAAAGAACGTCGAAAACGGAGTTCGTATGAAGAAGTTATGAATTTCCGAAGTTTATTAATCATTTTGTATTTAAATTTAAATCAAAATTCGGAGGTATTATCCGAAGACGAGTCACCGGTGTGATCCGGAGTACGCCCCGCGTACGAGGGTACGCTACCGCGTACTCAGCATAGTGTCGACACTTCGGATGACGCATGCAGTGACGATTTCGGAAGCAGTACGCGCTGCGTACTGCAGTACGCCCCGCGTACTCCGAGGCTCCAGCCTCTATAAAAGGGATCCGAAGGCAGCCGAGAGTTTTGTTCATTTCTTCTCTTCTCTCTCCCGTTTTGCATCGTTTTGCGTGCCAGAAATACCCCGAAGCCCCGGTATCATACTCTAGCCCTGAGGCAAGTCCCGAGATCCCGAAGATCCCGAGAAGTGCGGTTCCCGAGTCGAAGCTCTGCCCGCGAGAAGTTCAATTTTCGAGGAGATCTTCCAGATCTGCTGTGGATTACTACTTCTGCAAGTCGTAGTGCTGTCCGATCATCTTCTAATCAAGTGAGTGTGTAGTTATTTTCTTTCTAATACAATAATACGAAGTATTTTATATAAAAATACGTGCTATGTGTATATATTTGGTTGTGTTATGTGTGAATGTGTATTCACTCTCTTCTATCTTATAGATCTGCTTATTTCTTTATGAGATATGTGTTATGTGTGTGTGTGCCTCATCTGTTATATGATATATGTGTTGATTAAAGCATGCTATATAGGTTTTCTTTAAACTATGTATACAAATGTATATTTTTATCTACTAATATGTTGGGTAGAACATGGGTAGACAGTTGGTGTGTAATAAACAGATGAGATGCCTCGTTGTTGTTTGATTGAGTCATCTAGCGGAGTTTAGATGACGACCACTGACTATTCTAGACAGTCTTGTGGAAACATTAGCAGGTTCGCCACCTGTAGGTGTTAATGAACTTGGGTGTTCATTCGCTGTACTCCATCCCCCTCATGGTTGCCTTATTTGACTTATATTGCTGAGGTACCCCCGAAGCATGTGTTGTCGCCCCGATGAAATATTCTTAGACTAGGTCCCTTATGTTAGTTGTTTTAGGGACATTAAAGTGAGAATAACGGGAATGGATAATTGGGTTATTGTTGGTTGGTGAAAATTAAATATGATATTTATTGTGGGTTGAAAACCCTATATGCTCACCAGGCTCCCAAGCCTGACCCACTCAGTTTTAAATTGTATTACAAGAAGTGGCGGAAGGGCATGAGATGGATGATCCATCAAGTTGTTTTGTTTACAAGTCTGCATATGTTTATATTTGATAAATGACTTGTAATGTATTCGTTTATGCTTATTGGTCTATATCGGAACATTACACCCCGAGTTTTGATTATAATGAAAATACATTTCTTTTATGAAATGTTTCGGTAAACATTGTTTTATCATGTTTTGTTTTTGGGAACAAATTCCGCAACTCTTTCAAATCAAAGGATTTACTCTGAAAATATTTAAAAGCATAAATGAAAATCGGTCTTTTCTGGCCGAGATTTTGGGGATGTCACAATTTTGGGGAAAGTTATGTATTTAATTTATTTACGAATTTTGAATATAAGTTTTTAGTTCGTGTATGACATAGGAGCGGGAAATTTTGGGAGAATGGAGGGAAATGAAATGGGAGGAAACCGAATAAAATAAATCCAAAAAATATGTTTACATAAATCCCAGTTTCTTTTAGATAAACGGGTCGCATACTTTTTTATATTAAAAAACCCGGTTTCTATAAGATATAACCCGGTTTGCTTTAAAATCGGGTCCTATATGATGGGTCATATGTGCCATTTTGTAGTAGTGTGTGTATTGATGACTTACTGATTTCCACATTTTGGCAAACATACAACCACGTCGTGGTGATCAAGACCGTTGACTTTGACTTTCTCAAAATAACAATGTACTTTCATCTCAACTTCAAGCAACCATAATTTTATCACCGTTTGCGATGATCTTTATATCTAATCGTTCGTCTTTAAAAGATCTATCACTTTCTCAACTCCATTTTGCTAAACAACAAATATCCAATTTAAAGCAACTCTATGCTTTATCTTACCTACTCGTCTCACATCAATCTACATCTTTCGAAATAATACATGATACGAAAAATAGGTGTGACAAAACTCATTCGTAAGTCTGGGGAAGCACCGCCACCAATGGAGCGGTGATGTGTGACTACTATTGCTATTGTTGTCCGTCGGTGACATGTTGCTTCCGATCATTTCTACGGTCGCTTCGCAAGTCATTCCGCCGGTCAAGGCACATATCATATTGGCGTTCATTGTTGCTGTTGCAAGAGGAATCACCTACATGAAGAAACTCTAGTGAAGAAGGATGGTCGGTGTGAGGTGAGAAAGCCAGAGGTCTGGTGGTTTTGAGAAAACCAAAGCTTGGCTCAAGGCTCGAATTCCCCCTTTTTTTGTCAAGGAAGCCTAGAAAAATCAAGACTTAGCTTACTAATTATAATTTTTTTTTGAACTAATTTGTTTTATAGCTTTAGCTTGTTTTGTATTTGCAACAACAAAAGCAAAGAAAACCCTATTTAATTTAAAATTATGCCAACTATTCACCCACTTTCTTTTTATACTCCCACTTTCTATTCATACAAACTTCTCATCTATTTCTTTTTATTTGAGTAGTGATTGGACAGAATTCCCTCTCAAACAAATATTTCTCTAAACATGAAAATCTTTATATTTATTCACCCAGTCAAACAAATATTTCTCTAAACATGAAAATCTCTATATTTATTCACCCAGTCACAACGTGTATTATTTCTTTTTTAGATTCAAAGCTTTATAACTAAAATGTAGTAGTTAAAGTTTAATTAATATACGAAGACATGCACACAATTCATGGATGATCTAACTGATGTCCGACCAAACTGGAGGCCAGGGCGATCGCCCAAGAGCACTCACTACAAGGATCGTGTACTATGCAGACGACAATTTTGAGCTCTGTCCAGACGACTTGTCGTCGGTAAAGCCTATAGAGACGACATTTGGTCTGTAAAAAGTCGTCGGTATAGGTCCGTCGCTAAAAGTCGAAAATGTCGTCGGTACAGTTGTCTTCGGTATAGCATACTCTGTCCAGACGACAAGTCATCTGGAAAGGGTCGTCGGGATTGATTTTCGAGGAAATTAGAAAAAGTTTTATTCGCACCCTATAGAGACGACTTGTCGTCGGTAAAAGTGTGGCGCTATAGAGACGATATGTCGTTTGGATAAGTGAGAGGTATAGAGACGACTTGTCGTCGGGATAAGTGAGAGCTATAGAGACGACTTGTCATTTTGAAAAATGAAAACCGTTTTTATAGTTGGTAAGCTATACCGACGACATGTCGTCTCTATAGCCATTTTTTTTATATATCATCCACCAGTTTTGTTATGTATACCATTTAAAACAAATCCACAAGAAATATTTTCAGAATAATATAAACATAAGATAATATATGATTAAAATCCAAAAGCACTTAATAAACATAACATACCATTCAAATTCTACTACATAACAAAATAACAAAAAAAAACAAGTTTTTAACAAACATTGTTGTCATTACCATTCTAGTTTTCCTCCTACCCACCATCATCAACATCATCAAACAAAATAACAAAAAAAAAATCAAGTTTTTAACAAACATTGTTGTCATTACCATTCTAGTTCTCCTCCTCCTCCTCCTCCTCCTCATCATCATCATCATCATCACCACCATCATCAACATCATCATCATCATCATCCTCCGTGAGTTCATTTGATGTTTCGGGGTTATTTTGTGGAACCATATTGGGATTAAACTGGAATTGTGGCATTGGTTGTGGTTGAAAGTTTGGAATGAAAGACGCGAAAGTGTTATTAAACATTTGGTTCATTTGTTGCATTTGTTGCTGCATTAATTGAATTTGTTGGGATAATACAACAACTTGGGGATTATCTGAAGATTGGGATGTGGAAGCTTTGAAACGCTTGGTATGTTCATTTGGAAATAAATTATTGTTGATGTTTGGTTTCCTTCCAATTCCGCGAATATGCCCACGTCTCTCACCGAGGGTACGAGCGAGACATTGTTCTTCATTTAGCTTTTCTTTCTCCCCGAGTTGTGATTGCATCACCATCTTCTCTCGTTGAATGTTTTCCTAAGATAAAGAAAACAATAAAAGTATATTAATTAAAAAAAATAACTAAATTTATACACTAAAATAATAATATTATACCTTAAACTAACTAAAATAATAATAACAGATTTATCAAACAACTTATTAACTTTTTTTATTACTTACCCAAACGACTTCTGCTTGTGGTGTACACCATCCCCGACTTTCTTTAAATCGCATCTGTCTCCAACCGTCGATATGTTGCGGGTCTTCTCCTCTTTCTCTCTATAATAAGCCAAAAACAATTAATATATTTACATAAATGTTAATAAATTTTTTATAAAATACAAATAAATTTAGTTACCTCCACACGTCGTCTGTCTGCATATGTTCTACTTCCATGAGAACTCGTAATTTGAAGTTTGGACCTGCTTTCTTTACCTTCTTTGCACTGCTTCCTATAACCCTCATCCAAAAAAAGAAGATCGATCATGTTATTCCAAGCTTCCTCATCCATATCATCCGGTGGAGTTTGTCTTGCACCTTCCACATCATCATATCCACCAACACTATCAAAATAATCTTTCACGTCATGTTTGTGTTGTTTATAAGCTCTTTGGCAGTTGCCCTGTACAGTCGCTCGAACGGCTTCCCACAGATTTGTACCCCGATGTCATGTAAGTGGGCATAAACCGTAGGCAAAACATGTTTCTCACCGTGATGAATCCACGTAGTATATGTTTTTAGAAACCCAATGTCATGTAAGTGGGCATAAACCGTAGGCAAAACATGTCGATACGAATTCACACACGTTTTGCACGGGCACCGCACTTTGCCTTTGGAGTTGACATGTTTCTCAGCAATCTTCATAAAGTTTTTAAGACCTTCCAAGTATTTTGAAGACATCCGGTTCTCTCTAATCCAACTCTTATCGATCGTCATTGCTGTTTCATTATTAAAAATTATATTCTATATATAGTTATCGAAAGTTAGATTGTATTTAGGCTATATAAATAAATATATACCTAAGAATAGATAGAGTATTCACAAGTATATATAAAAATATATGTACTCGAAAAGTAAAAATCAGACGGATTAGATAGAGTATTCACAATGGTTATGCAGAAGAAACTTAAACTAAAAATCAACGATTCAACGTGTTTTAATAAGAAAATCATATCAATTTGATTTTATAATTTATTTTATTTTATTTTAATATTAATATTAATTTGATTTTAAAACTAATTTAATTTGATTTTATAATTAATTTGATTTTGTTTTAAACCATATATAGTTTACCCTTAAGTTTTTTTAGAGTTTCTAGTTGTTTCAATTATATCATTGTAGTCTTTTCCTTTATTTTTCTTATTCATTTTTATATTTATATATGGTTTTATAATTAATTTGATTTTGTTTTAAACTAATATTAATTTGATTTTAAAACCTTTTTAATTTGATTTTGTTTTAAACTAATATTAATTTAATTTAATATTTTGTTTTTATTGATTTTTTTAAAAACTAAATCACATTTACTTGCTAGTTCTATATCACATTTACTTTATAATTATTTTAAAATTACTAAAAGTACGTTGCTATTAACAACCTAATTAAGCTAAAGTCGTAATGACCAACATTAAGTCACTAACAAAATTAAACACTCAAATTGTGAAGTTTGTTTGCTAGTTCTATAAGGTTGCATATAAAATCAAATTGTGAAGACATGTCGTCAGGGAAACCCTATACCGACGACATGTCGTCAGTATAGGTCGACCAAAACGCCGTCGTATAGCTTTAGTTCATTAAAAAATAAAATAAAATAAAAAAAAGATTTCACGCGGATCGGGGCCCCCTTTTACCGACGACATGTCGTCGGTATTGCCTCGCAAAACGACATTGTTCCCATGTTCTGCAACACGGATTAAAAATAAAGGGAAATTAAATTTTAATCAACCTATACCGACGACAAGTCGTCAGAATAGGTCGCATAAAACGACATCGTTCCCATGTTCTGCGACACGGATTAAAAATAAAGGGAAATTAAATTTTTATCAACCTATACCGACGACAAGTTGTCGGAATAGGTCGCATAAAACGACATCGTTCCCATGTTCTGTGACACGGATTAAAAATAAAGGGAAATTAAATTTTTATCAACCTATACCGACGACAAGTCGTCGGAATAGGTCGCATAAAACGATGTCGTCTCGGATTTCTGCTACAAGGAAATAAAATAAATGGAAAATATTTTTTAGAATATTTTTCAGACGACAAGTCGTCTGTAAAGCTTTTCGATATACCGCCAATTTTTCATCTTTTCCCGCCGAGTCTGTACCGACGACATGTCGTCGGTATAGCCCTTCTGGTCAAAGTTTAATGGTCAACATTTTTTTCCCTTTGTACCGACGACATGTCGTCGGTATAGGGCGACTTTTGCCGATGACATGTGTCGTCTGGATAAGTGTCGTCTGCACAGGATGAAATTCTTGTAGTGACTGACACGACCATGCACACATTTCATGGATGATCTAATCGATTTCCGACCAAACTGCATGTTTTCACTAATAAAAAGATTCACTCGGAGCATCTTAATCATTTAAAGGTTGTTAAACAACCCCTTGAATGAGCTTGTTGTATTACTTGATGGTGATTAATTACATGTGTTAAATAGGTACGAAACTCTTATTTTCAACATGTGTACTTCGAGCATGTCACATAAAACCTTTATTATCGATTTTGGTGTATACATATATACCATAATACAATTACACCAACACCTCGTATACTAATATGAAAGTTTAAATTGCTTTGATTTTTCGCCTCTTGATCAAAATTCTAAAACAAGTCCTATAAACAATTTTGCTTACGTTAAATACGTCCGCTTGCTTCCCAAATTCCGACTTGCCTTGTTAGGTTTAGTTTTTTAAAGAGTAAAGATTCAAGTTCGGAATCGTCATACGGAGGTTGCATAGTGCAAGGACTCGCCTTTGTTGCACCCATCACCATGGATATCTCCTTAAACTCCTTCACTAGCTCTTTTCCAAAACACGAACAAACTTCAACTGCGTTTTTCGTGATAAATGGTTTGTATTTGAAAAGCTTCGAGTATTCTGTTAAAAGATGGAGCATGTAATCGTATACAAACTTCATTTGTAGCTCATTTTGAACAAATTCACTACCTCTTTTTCCTATTTCTTGTGCCTGTAAAAACAAATTTGTTTTGTATAATTAAATATTTTTCTTCTCTTCCCTCTATGTGAGTTGAAAAAAAATATGAAAATTAATGCATATTGATATGCGTGTAAGTAAAAAGTCGTTTAACTATGAGTTATCCTAATATTTCATTGGTATATCCTCCTTAATCCTCCTTAATAAATAAAGGTTTTTTGATACATGTCAATCTCTTATGAGTTTTGACACTTGTCATTTTATGGTATTTTTAAATAAATGTTTTTTTTTTCATTTGTCATTTTCTTATTTTTTATCTTTCTTAATTAACACATCATATTTACACATTAATTAATAATCGCCTTAATTGAAAATAACCAATCAATTACAATATTACAACTCATATACTATTTAATATGTTTCCTTTAAATTCAAATTTTAAATTTCAAATTTAAATAAATTTTTGTTTAAACTTTCATATTAATTTTTTTTTTGTTTTATCCAACCCGTATAACATACGGGGTCTTACAACTAGTCTTGGTAATATGATAGATTCCGGTTAACGACTTGAACGTGAGACATCATTTGTAAACTTGTACCTCTTTACAACTATGATAGTTATAAAGCGACATGATTTCATTTTATGAAGATTTAAAAAAAATGTAAAATCTTAGACTATAAATTTGTGATCTCTAGGGACTGTTTCTTTTCGGGTTATAATATTTTTATTCTAACTTGGTTAGTTCGTTATAGATTTTTTTTTGGCTTAAGCTAACCTTAACTACTCTCTCTCTCTCTCTCTCTCTCTCTCTCTCTCTCTCTCTCTCTCTCTCTCTCTCTCTCTTCAATACACATGGGATCATGTGAGATTTGAATTTGAGATGTGTAGGTTATCTTAAACATGTCCTAAGCTACTTGAAATGGATGGTTAGAGAAAGTTTTATGATGTCTGTGGATAGTTAGTATTTGTAATACAGTATAAAATTGTGAGCGTGGTTACCTTTTCTGTATTTTTGTTTCCCCAGTCAACTGCAAACTTGATCGAACTGCATTTTTTGTGTTCGTTTATAGGCCAATAGTGAATGGTTGGTGTTAAACCTCTTGTGAAAAAATCATAGTAATGTGGAGTTATGACTAGACTCATTGAGTCACATGCTAAAATGTATTTCTCGCTAACCGACCATGCGTTTCCTTCTACATATATTTTGTACCTAAATAATAATTGGGAAGGGGGAAGAATTTACTAACTAGTTTTTAAGTTGTACAAAAAAAAATTATAATGGTAATTTATTTGTCACTTACCTATATGTACATTGGCTTGCTAGATCAGTCTCCTTAAATCCTTTTGTCCAATCCTGCAAAATTACATCAATACAAAATAAATTTCCAAACTTTTAGTCACAAAAAGGTAGATATGGAGTAAATTACAAGTTTGGTCCCATGTGATATAGTGCATTTTTGCATATACTGTCTCTGAAAGATCTGTTTATTTTTTTAGTCCCCATACTTTCATTTTGTTTTGGATTTAGTCATTGGGTCGTTAAATTAGCATTGCACCCTACCTGTAAGCCCTTGTAAAATAGCCATTTTGCTTGTATTTTTTTGTGTTAACTTGACTTTTATTATTATATTAATTCAACTCTATATATATATATATATATATATATATATATATATATATATATATATATATATATATATATATATATTATATATATATATATATATATATATATATATATATATATATATATATATATATATATATATATATATATATATATATAGGAGTCTACAATCTCTTAATAAATAAGAGCTTTTTAGAGCGAAGACTAAGGACTCAATATATATAACTTACAAAAAAGTATTCAAATTCAAGACTCCTGAAATTACTTACCAAATGGTGGATTCTGGCATTCCATTCATGTGTGCCATCAGAATTGCACTTTGCAAGATCTCTCCTGGCCTTTCCGGTGTATGTATTCCCTTTCCAATAAGCATAGGGTTCCCTGTCCTTCCATTTTATCTTCTGATTCCCGTGTTCCAATTCCTTGCTCAAGTTCAACCATGGCTTTACATTAACTTCTGGCCTGAAAAATTTAATCCCCTTTAACAAACTTATAAAACAACCAATACATTTTCAACTATAATTTTTTGGTTATTTTTAATAATTGGTTCATCTTGCGGAAATATATAAAAAACATCGTTTCTATAGGAATTAGTGGTTTTAAACAAAACAAATGTTGAGTAAAATTTTCAATTGTGTATTTACATATCCACATTTAGTCCAAAACCACTTGTTTTTCTAGCATTAAACTTTTTTGACGTTATATCACATAAAAATATTAGTTTTTAACAATAAAATCAAGTATGATGGTTTGAAAAAGCAATCACTCAAGGTAGCTATTTATATCATATCAACTTACAAAAATAATCATAAAAATGACCACATTATTTTTTTCGCCATTTCATATGAGCACCATCACGAAATGAGGCATTTCATATTTTGATTATATATAATGTGTATTTTCTTTTCATTTCCACCAAACACTAATAAAAAGTTATCGCTATGCCATTAAATTTGAAATTTTATTATTATCATTTTTCAACCGAAAGACAGTTTATGCCAATGTATCGTAATCTACATAACGTTTCCTATATTTACTTAACTTCTTTGAATGATTTAGTAAAAAACAAATCATTTTCTCGACATTTCGGATAATTTCATTCAATTTTGAACGTGTTTATGAAATCTCGGAATACATTGTTTTCTGTCAGCAATGTTTAGTCCCAAATCCAAAATATTTCTTTTTTGTCGGATTTTTTTTTGGTGTGATACAAAATTAATATAAAAGTCATTTGTGAGATGGTGCTCATTTTGTTATATTCAAAAAGTTTGATTATTTACTCTTATTCCCAAATTTGGATGTTTTGATTATTATTATTATTATTATTATTATTATTATTATTATTATTATTATTATTATTATTATTATTATTATTATTACAAATCTACGTTGTTTCTAGAATTGAAAAGAAAAACATTATGAGCAAATTTGGGTATATTTTAGAAAGCCAAATATCATTCATAATTTTGTTCAAAACTACTATATATTTTAAGCATAGTTCTTTTTTTTTCATAGAATTGTAATTTACTTTTAATTATTACTATAAAAAGTTTACCTTTCATATTTACTTAACATTAAAAGGATTAAAATATAAACATTACCATCCCCAGAAGGACCAATCAGGGAAAACAATATCGTAAGTCAAATCATCACCACAATAGTGAAATAATGGTGGTATGGTTGTCTTGTTGTCTGGATAATCTGATTTACGGATTAAAGGCCAGTCATGGCACATAAACATCAAATCAAGGTCGGGGATTTTTCCGGGGTAGAGTTTGAGGAGTTGTAGAATCCCCCAAATGGTAAAAACATCCCGAGTTTGGAAAACATAATCATATTTCTCCATGTAAAGCCTCCCATCAACTATGATTAGTCTGAAATGCGCTTTTTCTCTTGCTTTTTCTACCATTTCTTTGGTGATTCCTAGGTTTTTCCATGGCTTCAAGTCCTCATGAATCCATCGAAAGTATTCTGGACATGATTCAACTGTTGAATTATTGGTAGTTTCGTTGTCTTCAAAGGGGAGAATATCTTTTTGACGAAATTGAGCTGTTATTATAGACTTTAAGAGAATAAGGAATGTGTTAGTAAATATTTGAAATGTTTTATTATGCAAGGTGTGACACCAATTGCTTGTATGTATGTAAGTGTATGTGTGTGTGAATATATATATATATATAGGGTCCAGTTTCGGTGATGTCTAATTTTTTTGGTAAGGACACCTTAAAGATATTTAAAAAAAAATAAAAATCATAAAATCGAACATAATACTACATCGGAGAGAACAAAAATTTGGATCTTTAAAATTGAATCATAGATCATAAAAAGTGAATCATAGATCATAAAAATGATCAATGCTTCAATTTTAATGATCCAATTTTTTTTCCTCTCCGATATTATACTATGCTCGATTTTATTATTTGTAATTTTTTCAAAATTTTAAGGTGTTCTCACCGAAAAAAGAGTCCTTACCTGATCCTGTTTATATATATATATATATATATATATATATATATATATATATATATATATATATATATATATATATATATGATAGGAAATATACATTACAACCCCACCTAAGCTTAAGTACTAAACCTATAAAATATATTGTTTTAACTTAGTAAATATACCCGATTAATTTGGTTTTCACTTGGTAAATATATCATCCTCGCTAACATTTCTTTCCTCCATTATCGTTTTACCTTCTCTATTTTCTTTCCTCCATTATCTTTTATAACTTTACCCCAATGAACCTTACTTTTTTTTTCACTGTCACGAAGATTTAAGATAATCAATATTCTTGCTTCCTTATCAAAACTATTTTGTCGATCTTGAATCTACATCTTCAATTGTTAATCGTGAATCCCCTAACCGTAATTTTTATAGAGTAAAACAATGTATTTTTATGAGGTTAAGTACCTAAGCTTAGGTGGGGCTGTAATGTATATTCACTTTTCCCATATATATATATATATATATATATATATATATATATATATATATATATATATATATATATATAAAACTGCAAAAAAAAATCCTTATATATCTACCTTATAATCGATTTAGTATTTATATATATTTTTTATTCAGTTAAGTCCCAAAACCGGTAATCGTATTCAATTTGACCATTTTACCCAGTCAACATGTCATTCAACTTTTAAAAATTACACTTTTGGCGCAGATTACAAAACTTTTTCTAAATTTGGTCCAAAATTTACACTTTTGGCTCAGATTTTAAATTTTATTACAAATTTTGTCTAAAATTTAGCCTTTTGGCCTATATTTTAGAATTTTGTTATGAATTCATTTCTAACTTTAGTTTTTTTATAACATTTTTATCAAAAAAAAGTTACAAATACGTTACTTATTTAAAAAAAATCATATTGATACAATATATATATATATATATATATATATATATATATATATTCACATAACAAATCTTATATTTTCTATATAAATTTAAAAAAAAAACTTTTTTGTATACGACATACCTATTTATAAATATAAGTATTTATTAAGTACATAAATATATACAAATTCGTTTATATATATATATATATATATATATATATATATATATATATATATATATATATATATATATATATATATATATACAAAAACATTATTTAAAAAAAATGTGTGCATATATCTAGTTTAATTTAAATACATTTTGTAAAAACATATTTATATGCACCCTAATAAGTGTTTGTATACATTTCTTTTGTAAAAACATATTTATACATTTTTTATAAACATATATTTCGTATACAAAAAAGTTTTTATATAGAAAATATAAGATTTTTTGTATGAAAATATGTTTTTTTTAAAAAGACATTCGTAATTTTTTTGAGAAAAAAAGTTGTAAAAAAACTAAAATTATGATAAATTTATATCAAAATTCTGAAATCTAAATGTTTTACAAAATTTGTAATAAAATTTAAATTTAGGGCCAAAAGTGTAAATTTTGGACCAAATTTATAATAAAATTTGAAATTTAGGTCAAAAATATAATTTTTAAAAATTGGATAACCTGTTGACCTTGTAAAAGAATTAATTTCGGTATATGTTTTGCTTGAAAAAAATGTTTTTTAGTTTCCTCCCAAATATATGAACTTTAATAAGCTTTCCTTTTGTTTTTGGTTTCTCTCTGCTTGGAGACATGGTTGACATGTAGCTTGTACTCCGAATTCGTTTGTGGATGTTAATATTGTTTTTATGTAATCCCTATTTGCACCTGGTTAGTATATTGCATATGAAAAAGTACCTAGTAGTCAATTTTTGTTATTTTATTATTTAATATAAGTATTTTTTTTGTCCTGGAAAAAGTGAAGTTTCCAAAGAAATTATTTAAGGTGACGAACTTTTAAAGTAACAGATTTACGTTTTTATTTTTATTTTAGTTGATCATTAACTACTTTTGATCTACCGGTTATCTGATATGTAAAGTGTAAACTATGGAATATGAATTTAAATGCTAATACAGGAAAAAAAAATATTTAAACTACTACCAAGCTTATGATGAATATAATTTATTACAAATACACTAACTAATAGCATATTTTTGTTTTATTTCAAATTTCTACTGAATTTTAAGACCAACACAGCTATTTTATATTTTATTGTTTTTAAAATCAATTAATTTGTGTGATTTCAATTTAATAACCTATAAACAGTGTCCGAAAATCGAATAGTTTTAATAAAAAATATCGAAAATTAAATGCGTTTAATTCAAAAGTTTGATTCTTTTGTATAAGTTTAGTTGCCAAACTGGAAAACTTTAATAAAAATAGACAAGTATGACCCTTGTGCGTATAAAACCATGTTTATATATATATATATATATATATATATATATATATATATATATATATATATATATATATATATATATATATATATATATATATATATATATATATATATATATATATATATATATATATATATATATATAAAATTGAAAGGCAATTAATAAAGAAAAGATTAGAAAAAACCAAAGCAAAAATAGGGTAAATATAATACTTACAACATCAACCCAACGAGTAAATACAGCTGCAGTGATGAAAAGGGTGACTAAAAACACCGAAAGGAATATGGGTACACCGGGGTTCTTGACAAGCATGCCGGTGATGTATGACTGTTTCTTGTTTGTGGTGGCCGGAGATGCAGAACCGCCGTCCACAGCACCATCACCCACCGTTAATTCTGCCATTGAAGTTTTGAAAAACTTAGGTGGTAATCATCATGCCCCTGGTTTAAAGAAGTGGAAATCATATATTTAAGTAGAAGAATATATAGGAGACGGAGAGAAAAGAGAGAGGTTTAAATAGAAATAGGTGCGTGAAACGTGGGATTCTTTGATTATATACCCCATCAAGTTAATCAATATTTTTCCATATGTATTAATTTTTTATTTAAGAGAAGTCAAATCCTTATTTAATAGAATTATAAATACAACATTATTTTATAATGTTATAAAACTACGAATATGATATACACAGACACTATGTTCGTCACCCCTTAACTACTATACTTTCATCACTATACATGATCCTATCTCTAACTTCTACCAAGTGGAAAAGAGGGCACGCTAGAGAGTGTAATTAGTATAAATTGTGGTGTGTATATATATATATATATATATATATATATATATATATATATATATATATATATATATATATATATATATATATATATATATATATATATAGGAATGAGTTCTATGGAAAACAAATAACTAGGGCAACATCTACCGGAACCAATAATCAAATGACACGTGTCCATTTCTTTCTTCACAAGTAATGTATTGTAGAAGTGATGTGTTGTCATGTTTTCATTGGTTCAAATATGTGTTGCCCTAATCATTAATTTTCCATATAACTCTTCCCTATATATATATATATATATATATATATATATATATATATATATATATATATATATATATATATATATATATATATATATATATATATATATAGAGAGAGAGAGAGAGAGAGAGAGAGAGAGAGAAAAAAAAGGTTTGAAATGCATGAGTTTTGTTGTTGCCAAAAGCTCAAGGAAAACATACTAGAAGTTAGAAGATGTCTAGATCATAATGATCAATATAAGACAATTATATTAGTTAAGATTGAGGTGGTGAATGTTGTTTATGTATGCTCCTCATGTCGTTCGTGGATAAGGAAAAAAAAAAAAAAGAGGACTCTGTAAGAGTAATTTTATGATTCTTTAGGACGTATTAGGAACCAATGAAAAAGAAAAAGAGGACTAAGTAATTTGATTTAGATTTGTTAACTATATAATAGTCATAAAGTGTTAAGTTTAAAAAATGATTTTATTATAGAAAATACTGACCAAAGAAAAAGGATTAGTATGATTCCAATGTAGAATCTTTTAAATGAATTGAAATTGAAAAAAATTTGAATTTGATGGAACGTTTCGGTGTTAACTACTATTGAAAAACTCTTTTAAGTTTAAAAATCAGTTTGTTTTAACAGCCTACAAATATTAAAAAAACAAACAACCTTCTTCTAAGGTTAGTGGGTGTGATGTAACACTTGCTACGATTCACCACGTAGGCGTCACGTCATATTTGTCACACTTTAGCCAAACTTGTCATTTGCATGGCACGAGTTGCTATACTTGTCATGCTATTTCTTTTAAATAATATTGAAAATAAATATTTCAAACATATATATTTTTTTTAAAAACTTAAATTTCATTAAACATAAAATAAAAATACAACACACCAAAAAAAACATATAAATTCAAATTACAAACCTAGAAATGTATTAAAAAAAAACGAAACCATGAAAATTAAAAAAGAGAAAGCTAGATGTTATATTTTTTTGCAAGCTCATATTTGGCTTTTATCGCCATTTCTCGTTCGCATTTAGATAGCTCGTTTGTGGGTCTCGTTAAGATGGACATGACAGAAGTTTTTTCTTTCTCTTGTGCAAGTTCCAAGTATCGCTCAAAGGACGACTTTAGATTGTCCATTTTTGTGTTAGATGATCGATGTCGCCGAAACTAGTTACCATCACTTTCCCTTTTCGCTTGGTTTGGTCTCTTCTCGTGGGACGAGTGGCTCTTGGAACCTCAATAGACTCCTCTTCATTGAGGTCAATCCCGACATACGCATCAGATGATTGACTATGTGTCGTTTCGGATGTTTTGGTTCTTTTTGAAGAACCACCTTTAGAAGCTTCAGAAGAGCGGAAATCTTGCCGTTTTGTAACATCCCAATTTCAGGAGTGTAAATACAGGGTTCAAAGTGTAAGTATGAAAGGAGAACTCGGCGAGTCCATGGGTGGACTCGGCGAGTAGGGTCGCGACTTGGTCGCGTGTTAAGTGGACTACTCGGCGAGTCGGAGGTTGGACTCGACGAGTAGGCGCTGAGTGGAGAAAACCCTAAACCCGGAGGATGAGCCCTATTTAAAGGACATTATACCCTCTCCCCAGCCTCTTTACCCCCTGTAGAAGTCCAGAAAGCCCTGAGGCGCGATTTTGAGGGATTAGAGTGCATTTGGAGCTTGGAGAAGTGATTGTTGAAGAAATCTTGAAGGAGAAGAGACTTAGGTCAAAGGGCTTTGCAAGGATTCGGATTAATCTTCTCTTGGAGCTTCCTTTTGAGGTATTATTTCATTGTTTGAGCTGCTATTATCTAGATTCATCATTTTGGAGGTGTTAGAGATCATATCTTTTGATGTATTGGAGTTTAGAGGTTAGATATGAGGTTGCTACCTCAGATCTGGAATGGAAAAGGGTTAGAATGCATAAAAGTCCCTGCTTTTGAGTGATTGGTGGAGCTATCTTGTCCCAAGCCCAAACCCTAGAGTGAAAATGCCTAGATCTCCTTGGATTCACGTAAAGTTTGCCACTTTACGTGATGGATGGCCTTAGGAAGGGTAGATCTATGGTTTGGATCATCTGCATGGCTTGGAAAGCCTCAGTATGGATTCAGACCCGGTGGTACTCGGCGAGTCACATGGGTAGACTCGGCGAGTTGCTTGAAGATAGGCTGGAACTCGGCGAGTTGGAAGAACAACTTGGCGAGTTGGATGAAGATGGCCTGGAACTCGACGAGTAGGTTGAAGATAGCCTTAGACTCGACGAGTCTGTTCTTGGACTCGGCGAGTCTTGTCGAAGAGTCCCAATCTTTTCTGGTTGAGCCGAGAATCGATGAGTCAAGGGATGACTCGGTGAGTTGCGTGCGAGTGGACTCAGAGTTGTTGGACTCGGCGAGTCTCGGGGTGACTCGGCGAGTTGGATCGCGGATTGAAGGAAATGTTGGGCATGGGGACTCGACGAGTCATCGGGTTGACTCGGCGAGTAGAGTCAGTCATGGGTTGACTTTGACTTTGACCAAGGGTTGACCAGTTGTCTTCCATGGGTATTTTGGTAATTATTGGTAATTATTGAGTTCAGTGCTTTGGTGTTGTTCAGTGGAGGAGTTAGTGTCGGAGTTTGGAGCAGCGGGATCTTATATTTTCAGCCGGCAGTTTTGAGGTGAGTTATCCTCACTATATCGACAGGGTCTAAGGCACCAAGGCCGGCCCTTTATCGGATTGAGATCCAGGTATTTGTTGTTATGTTATTGCT
Source organism: Lactuca serriola (assembly GCF_051521515.1). Lineage (NCBI taxonomy): Eukaryota > Viridiplantae > Streptophyta > Magnoliopsida > Asterales > Asteraceae > Lactuca > Lactuca serriola. The sequence goes on along the minus strand of NC_136414.1, from coordinate 6,318,814 downwards.
TTGATATGTTTGCATCCTGGTAGCTAGGATAGTATATGTTAGAGACCTGGTTAAGGTCGGTTCCCTGATATGTAGGGTGATGCTATGCTAGTGACTGGTTAGGTCGGTATCCTGGTTAGGATGATGGTATGTTATGTGATCTGTTTGATCGGCTTGTTGACTGTGAATTGTTATATGATTGTAAGTTTATGTGCACATGGTTGTTTGCACTGGAGTTGGGTTGAGGCGGATCCTGCTTTGTGTTGTAGGCCAAGATACCCAGGGTGGACCGGTTGTCCCGAAGGCCCAACGAGCGGTCCGGATAGGCTGTAGGCCCTAAGAGGGCGGACCAGACGTGCCGAGGCTCGGAGAGTGGACCAGGCCGACTGAAGGCCCGATGCGGGCGGACCAGTCATATTGTAGACTCAGAGAGTGGACCAGGTAGATTGAAGGCTCGGTGCGGGCGGACCAATCACACTGCAGACTCGATGTATATGGCTAGACTCGGAGGGTGGACCAGGTGGACTGTTGGCTGGTACGGCGGACCAGTCACACAGTAGACCCGAAGTGCATGGCTGTTCTGTGATCGGATATGATATGACATGTTATGCGTGTATGGTATATGTGGTTGGTATTTTGGGGATATCTCACTAAGTTTTCGGGCTTACAGTTGTGGTTTAATGTTTTTCAGGTTCTTTAGGAGACCGTGGCAAGGCGAAGGCGTGATCGTACCGCTCCTCATGTTTATGTTGTGATGTGATTCGGGGAATACTCTAACTAAATTGTATTGAAAACCTTTTTGTAATAATTTAATGAAATCGGGTTGTTTTTTTTTTTGAAAAATTTAAATTGGTTGGAATTTTTCGGTCGTTACACGTTTTTTTTGACAATTTTACAATGTTCCAAACATGTAGAAATTTAAATGTCCCCCTTTTTTATTCTGATACATTTCAAGAACCTTTGCAAAATGTTTTCGTCGTTTGCACCACTTTAACATTTCCGTTTCACACTCGAAAACACACCATTAAACTCCGTCACCACTTTGTTGACATTTCGCCACTTCGAATAAACTTGGTTTTTTTTTCGATAATCACCAAGATTCATCTCGTTGAGAAGACTCTGCGTGATTTTCCGAAAGAATGTTGTACAATCTTGGTTGTTTCCAATCAGCGGATCTTCAGAAACATCCACCCAAGCACGAGTTAACGCCTTTTCTTCGGCTGGTGTCCATTGCTTTGGAACCTCCCTTCCACTTTTTTGGTTGTGGGTGATTCTCTTCCGGCTCCAATTCCGTTTCGGGATGACTTCGGGTTCCGCTTGACTTTGAAATCGGGTTTAGGTTTCAAAATTCATTAGCAAGTTGGGAATATCATCAAATATATTGAAGTCATTGCCCATTTGGGATAAGAAATTCATTTGTGGTTGGTTTTGAAATTGGAGTTGCCTTTGAAATTGTAACATACAAGTTTTTGATTAGTTTCCGTTTTGCCCTTTTTATGCAAAATTGCGTTCATTTTGGTCCTTGGCTAGTACGCGGGGCATACTCTATGAGTACGCTTAACATACTAGCTATTGCTGGTCGGGAGCATCACCCACGTACGTTGGGCGTATGTAGGATTACGTTGGGCGTACGCATGGTTTGGGCAAACCCTAATTTTTAGGGTTTGCACCCTATTGAAACCTCATTATAACACCTCTTGGACATGTTTGACCAGCCTCCATCGTCTTATGCCCTGAAATCAAACCCTAAGTGCCTTTTGTAAGATTTTGAGTTTCTTTGTGACATTTTGGTGGTGTTTTAGTGAAAGAAGAAGAAGAAGAAATCTTAGTGGTTGCTTGGGAGTGGCTTGGGCTTGTAGATCCAGCTTCATCATCTTCCTTTCAAGCCATTTGAGGTATATATAAAGCTCTCACCTTGATGGCCTTTGTTTTAGATCTAGTTTGTGGTGTATTGTTCATAAAAATGCAAACTTTATTAAGGATATTGGTCCATGCGTGTATTAAGATCTCTTTTAAGCTTCTTTTTGAGTATTTGGTCCCATTAAGCCATGCATGTGTGTAAAGTTGCCAACTTTACATGATAATTCACCCTTAGGAACCAGCTCTGAGATTGTAGAAAAAGGTCTTAACCGATTAAGTGCTCAATGAAGAAGAAGAATAGTGGTCAAAGGAGTGTGTTGGGTGTACGAGTTGAGTACGCCCCGCATACTCAACAGTGGGCATTTTGGGCTTTGACTTCTCGTATAACAACAGTTATCACGCCAACATCAATTAACCTGCTTTTTAGATGCTCTATGGGAGGAAATACGGGACCCCGATTTGTTGGGGTGAGGTCGGTTAGCGGGTTATTGGGAGTACCGAGGTGGTACTAAAGACTACTGAGCTGATACAACAGGTTCGGAGTTGTGACAACCGTCAAATTCTGGTCAATTCAAAGTCAAATAAAGTCAACAAGTCAAACCGGTCAACTCAACTAACCCTTGTGTACTAGGGCTTACGTTATGTATTTACTAAACAACTCGCTATTCTAATAAGGGATCATAAATTGAAAAGTACGTACATCTAGATCTCCTTAACCTAAAACTGTGGTGAGTGACGAGCCAAACCGAAAAATCAATGTTGCATACTCATCGGGAGTGTGTAAGATCCTTAAACAAGGCTTAACGGGGTTTACGGACCTTGCATTACGAAGCCGGACACTCATATTTGTCACACACAAAACCACTCTCAATCGTTTTCACTCTATCTCTTCTTATCGAAATCTCTCCCAAATCTCTCCAAGAATGTGAAATCTCTCCCAAATATCTCTTTGTATGTGAAATCTCTCCAATAATGTCAAATCTCTCCCAAATCTCTCCAAGAATGTGAAATCTCTCCTAAATATCTCTTTGTATGTGAAATCTCTCCAAGAATGTCAAATCTCTTCCAAATCTCTCCAAGAATGTGAAATCTCTCCCAAATGTCTCTTTGTATGTGAAATCTCTCCAAGAATGTCAAATCTCTCCCAAATCTCTCCAAGAATGTGAAATCTCTCCCAAATCTCTCTTAAAAGTTTCCGTAACTTTTTGAAGTCATTCGGGTCATTCCGACCCTTAACCGGGTCAAAAACGGCTAAAAACGGGATAAAAACGAGTAAAATAGGCTTGAGGACCCGAAACCCCTCTTAGGGCCGAAAGTCCTCTTAGAACCAAAGGTCCCTATAGGGACCGAACCTGCTAAAAACCGAAGCTGGAAGAGCCGAACCCGAGAGCCTTCTCAGAACCGAACCCGAAGGGTCCTCTCAAGACCGAACCTCGCGCACACACACCCGAACCCGAAGGTACTGTTCACTTCGGTCTCCTCGCTTCTGACCCTCGCTTGCTGATCTTCTCCGCTTCGCTTCTCGCCCAGCCTCAGGAGGACCGAACCTCGGCCAAGACCGAGAGGTCTCGCTGGGAAGCTTCTTTTCTCCCGGTTTTCGTCTAATTTTGCGTTTTAGGCCCGTTTTTAATTGTTTTAACACGGGATTTTCACCCAAACTTTATTTTAACATATAAGACCCTTTAATTAATGATTTATCACGTTCTTAAGGATAAAATCTTATCCAAAAGAGAGTGGGTGAAGTACAAAGGTAGAGTGTTGACCTTCCTTTATTTTATGACACAAGCAACCCCATACCCACTCCATGACCAAACCACACTCCTCCCCACCATACCTTGTCACTTCCTTGTACTTTTTACCTCTCTCACAAGTTATTCCCACGTTTTTAGAGCTGGACATTCATCCTCTCTCCTCATTCTCACTCACTTGCTTCCATTTCACCAAAGATTGAACACTTTCTTCTCTCTCAATCCTCTTGCCAAAAATTCGAGATTCAAGGGCCTCCTTCCAAGTTTTCTCACTTTTGGTAAGTATATTCATTCTCCAAAAGATTATTTCACTCCCTTTTACTCAAATCATAGATATCTTACACAAACTCCATCATATTTATGTTAGATTTTCGAATCTTCAATCAATCTTCCAAAGTGTTCTTGAGTTGAACACTTCTCTTCTCCATAATCCATCTACTGAAATCACTCAAGGTGAGTTCATACCCCTACATTTTCATGTTTTCTCAAGTTTTTAGGGGGGGGGGGGGGAATACAAGTTAAAACACCAAGAACATAACTAAACTTTTCTAATAGCCTTCATCAGAAAAGTTCAACTCCATTCACGGACTGTTTTGGACAACTTAAACATTTTTGTTTTCAAAACTGTTTTAGGTATAAGTAGTTCCAGTTCTTAGCTTTAAAATGAATACTTGCACATCTCCATACGATCTTTCTACAATTTATGGTGATTTTTACAAAACTGCCTATCATTTCAACCATCAATCCGGACCAGTCTGTGATTATGGACTTTTTCACACAAGTAAGAGATCATTAAAATTTATAATAAAAATTATGAACAAACTAGACTCATTTTCCAAACTCTCAGAATTTACGGATTCTGATTTGCACCATTAATTATTTTTCTACGAATTTTCTAAAACAGAATAGAAATGGAAATACTAGAAAAATGTTTTCAATTACATTTACACCTTGTAACTTGTTGAGCAAGGTGTGTACCTTCATGTGATGATATGTTATTATCATATATGTCATCTTGTCTTATTATATAGACATACATCAGAAAACAAATGGATTCTTACCTCCATAAGTACGGTAAATATATAAATGGTATTACAAGGCTATATCCATTAAAATACAAACATTGGTAAACTATGACAAGTATAGCTTATGCTCACTACCCAAACAAATATTTAATAAACTATAATAGGTATAGTTTAGGGTTCATTTACATAAAAAACACATTATTAAAGGTATTACACATACAAAAGGGTTATTACCACTATGAATAATTATGATAAACTATAATAAGTATAGTTAAGCCCATTATACCCCCACAAACGAACACGCTAGTTATAAATCGGTATAGTTATGACATATATATATTACAAACAAAGTGATAAACTATAATAGGTATAGTATATGTTTCATCTACACTACGAACTTAATTACAAGAAAGGAATTCACCATCACCACCACTTTTGATAAGCTATAATATGCATAGTTCATGTTCACTACCACTATCACTATTTGATGAATTATGATATGTATAGGTTATATTCACCATCACCACCACTTTTGGTAAACTATAATATGCATAGTTCATGTTCACTAGTCACTATCACTATCCGATGAACTATGATATGTATAGTTTATGTTCGCAGTCACTATTACTATTTCGTACACTACACTAGGATTGGTTCCGTTTTTTTTGGATTTAAGTTCACATTCAATTTCGCATTGTTAGTTTTCTGCTATAATTTCTAAGTGTATATGCTAGAGTTATATAGAACCTAGTCGTGATTGGCTTAGAATTGGTGGTTCCGCCTCATCTCCTGTTCCTCGTTGGGTTGTGGACCTAGGGCAGACCCATTACATTCGACGTTTTATCTAACTTCAATTTTATATAACTTATATACACAAGGAAATTATAGAAGGAATCTATAGGGAATTCTAGGATGCACTAATTCATAACATAGAAACTTACATTTTACATTTTGAGGAAAAGTATCGGGTCTTCATTTAAATGGGGTACATTCCAAAGTACCGGGTTCACATAGAATAGTTATTATGATATTAAAACTATATTTCATCTAGAATTGTTAGACTTCAACCATAATCGCTGAGCGTATATGCTTGAGTCATATAAGAATTTAGTCTTGATTGGTTTAGAATTGGTGGGGCCCGCCTCATCTCCTGTTCGTCGTTGGGTTGTGGACATAGGGCAGACCCACTATATTCAACGTTTTATCTAACTTAAATCTTATATAACTTATATACACTGGACAATTATAGGGGAAATCTACGGGACATTTTAGGATTTATTAACGCATCATATAGAAATATTCTGCTCATACTTAACTAAGAAAATATTGGATTTTCTGGGAATCAAAGTCTATCGATTTTACAAGGAAAACGGTTTCTACTTCAAACAAAACTCTTATGAACTCACAAACTTAATTGTTGACACTTTTTCAAAACTACTTGTATTCTCAGGAAATCAGTGAAACAGGAAAACTTCAGCGCTTTGAGGATGGGACGTTAAACCGTCAACAATTTATTTTTGTCATCATAATGTAATTGATTTTGAAACATGTAAACATATACTTTGGTGTAACTTTTTCAATTATACTTATGATGGTTGTATTTACTTTGAGCACTATTATACACGTTGTTGTGATACTGTACATGAAGTCCTCCACCCCCGGACGTTTCCGCCATCCTTGGTTTGGGGGTGTGACAGATTGGTATCAGAGCATTGTTTATAGTGAACTTAGTATATCGAACCACATAAGATATACAAACTATAAATACATTGGGACTGAAAGTCTCTGATTTAAAGTTTTCAAAGCAACTATACTTTTAGAAACAAATAATTTCTCGGTAAAAGTAGGAGCATGTGCACACACACTAGGGTCAGTATCATGGTGGGATGGGACAAAAGTGGTGATTGTTAAACAATACGAGTAGGCTTAGGGATGTATAGTCAGGTCTGGGAATGACATAGCCTGATCAACTATGTCTCACCTAGAAGTGATTAGCATATGCCCAGGAATGGTCGTAGGTGTTGCAACAAGTCTAAAAACTTACCAACACTACCACAATGAAATACCATAGGGGTATTTGGTGTTATTATAATTACTTATCTGAGAACTAAATAGATTTTTATCAATAGGTCAATAATTGCCTAGTGGATACATTAAAATTATATGTATCCAGGACGTCACAGACTTAGAATCTGTGGGTCTTTGCTTTACTTCCTGTTCTCGTTGGATTGGGGATCTAGAGTTAGGATCGCTTATTCGAAGGTCTATCCTGTCCCAAATACATATGACTAGTATGCACTAAACAAGCTATTGAAGTACCTGATAAAGATCATCTGAAAATTATCTAATTAGTACGTCTACTTAGTTATTCCTTATATTTCCATTTCTAGCAAAGATATCATGGCTGGATTCCATCCCCACGACGACCCGTACTACCCCAACCAAGACAAAGCTGGATGGTCCGGAGAGGAGCCAGAGAATGATTACCCAATCCCTGTGGATGGTCACCAAGCTGAAGGCCTTGCTGACGGTTCCGAATCCGAACCTAAAGTGGAGAACCTACCCCCGATGACCCTTGTTCCGAATCCTAACCCTCGTCCAGTTTTTCAAGGCCTGACATCTCCTTGGGTAGAGTGCTTGGAAACTTGGAGCGAAGAACACGACCAATCTAGGCTGTTTAATGGAGACATTCGAATCCTTCAGAATCTAGAGACTACACTATTCAAGGGAACCGTAGCATTGTCCAAGATTTTCCTTACGTTAATGAGATGTAGACCTATTTTCCTCAAACCCTATATTACAAACAATTTGCATATGGTAACTCCAAGAAATTCTTAATATATACCAAGTGAGATGTAGACCTATTTTCCTTTTTTCCCTTTTATGCAAATTTCCTTTCATTTTGGTCCTTATTCCGCAGAACCCTCACCCTTCTCTCCATAAGGGCCACAAGCCTCTCAACAGAATTCAGGTGTTCATCGCCATGAATGTCATCCAACGATACTACCGCCTCCTGATCCGTGATGCACTGTCACAATTGCAAAACATGAAAGGTGATGTGAATCCCAACCGAACCTTTTCATAAGGTCTATCCTACATGCCATTTTGCTAACTTGACAAAATCCTGATGATCCAAATTATCAAAAACTCAATTTTCCTCTTCCTGAAGCGAACCCTTTTGTGCTGACAGGATATTTGTCCCAAATATATCATACCAAATCAATCCACTAAAACACGAACACTCATGCCTGGCCCAATCAGCTTCAAGCTAGAATACCAAACATATCAGGTCCAATCAATCATAGGGTCCGGTCATCCTCATGATGGAATAACCTAGATTGTAATACCTCTATGAATATAACTCGGGTCTACTCATAACTTGAGATCCAATAATCTATCCTTGCGTCTCATCCACCATCCTCATATTTGTCACAACCGAGTGCAATTCCCCCGAATCTTCAACAATACATCCAATCCAAACGCACTCCTACAAAAGACATAACCAACACAATCTCTATGCCCACAGCCTATGACTGAAATACCCTTACATGGTCCTCAACATAGGTCTGGATTTCCTCCGAGCCCACAACATGAGTATGGTATGCCCTCCTCGGCCATCAACTCATGACTGGAATGCTCCCGATGACCTATCGACACTATTGTCGTCACTTCAGTTGTCCAACACTCTGGTCCTTTAGATATCCACTTTCCTCAGCCGCTCGAAGGGCCTAATCGACGCTCCTCTCCTCAACAAACAACATAACGATACAAAAAAAAGCTTATACCACACATGAATACCAAGTAATAAACCCACTTCAACTCTTCCTGCTACCATATGATGTTTCTTAGACGAAGTTGAAACCTCCCTGGTCCCAACTTGTCTGCCCACTACCCAAAACATCGGACACCTCACCAAAAGATACACACAAACAGCAGTCCCACGCGTCTCCCGAAGAGTAACGCGACTGGTTGGACTTGCTTCCACGCCATGCCATAAACTTCTGCTAACATAATGAACGTTACATGTCCCACGTCAGCCTCATATCCTACCTGGTCTTCAGCGACCCATCTTCTCCTCACTTCAGACACGCTATGGCTCTTTCACAGATGAAACCAACTCAAAAGACCTCACAATAACTCAAACCATCATCAACATACCTACCACTACCGACCAACCGGCATAACACTCATATATAACCCATATCACCCCTTCGGGTTGGAATACCAACATGTCTAATAAATTCAACTATCGATTTGTCATTCTCAGGGTTTGTTGGCCTACCGCCTCAACCCTACTGCTCCCCTTGAGCCTCCATGCCTATGACTTTCAGTCGGCCCGCACCGGGTATCTTAGCCTACTGCATAAAGCAGGACCGCCTCAACCCTATCCAAATGTCATAGACGATCATGAGAAACATCTAACCCGGTTCCTAGAACCTGAATGACAGAACATTCTAATCTCAACTCTTCCTAAAGCCGACGAATACCCATTCGGATCTACTCCCAGTTCCCAACTGGAGTATTACCCGATCCAAGAAGATTAATCCTATGAGACACTTCGAAATGATGAGATCACCAAGATCCTTTGTACTACATCCGATCTCTAATAAAAACTTCCAATCAAACCAAAAATACACCGGAGTCTTCAGCCTACTCCAACAACATGTTTAATACCTGGGGACAGACCTGTTGATTGCTATAGCATAGCAACATACTCAGTACCTACACATAGATCTACAAACACATACAGAGTCTTCAGTATGATTGGACCGCCTCACCAGGCCTTTAGTCTATCTGGACCACTCTCAGAACCTTCAGGATGTCTGGACCACCCCTCTGGGCCTTCAGCACATTTGGACCGTTCTAAACTGTTGAGTATCTCCCTGTACCACCCCTCCTGGTGATCTTTCCCTTGCAAACTATTCTCACCCACTTAGGGTTCCTAACTCCTTATCCATTTCGTGGACTCTAACTCCGGCCTAATCCTAGGCCTCATGTCGATCGACCACCCTCTCGGAAATCTATGGTCTGCCCCCTGACCCGCGTATCTACCACATACGCTAAATAACCCGCACACCCATGTTGAACGCACTGTCGAGCCCTAGCAGCTAACAAAACCCTCAATCTATCAATCCAAAAACCCTCAGAGTCGAGCGCACCCCAACCGAATACTCAAACTGAACTCAATTATTAACTAGAAATCCAACCTGGTTCCCCAACTTCTACTATCAAGACCAAGAAGACGTGTTTCTTATGCTGGGTAGTTTTTCCGAACCCCCAATCAACACAACCCTCAAACCACGCAGCCACTAGGGCCTCCATTCTCCCTATCGGGTTATGAAACTTATCCCCATTTCAAAACCTCTCCCGCTCTGCATCACGAGGTAACTCTCCCCCACTTACATTCTACTAAACCTTCATAATACATGAAAATTAGAGGATTCCCAATCCTTCTCACTTCCCAACGATCGACCCGATGAGAACCAAATCTTTCCCGCTAGTGCTCCATTACTAGCCAATCCCAATTGATCACACACTTCCAAGAACCAGATGAACACTTCCTAAACCCCAGTGAAACCGATAGTCACTAATGCTTGAATGACCTCACACTCAAGTCCTAAAGACCACAAGATAGATGCTCCAACTAATACCTCAACGACGAGCTACTTCCCTTGGCGCTTTAGTCTGTCAATCACTAATGGTTGCTAGAACCAGTGAATCCTGACAATGCTGAATAACCCCTTTGTAGGACCCTAGCTGTAGACCTCCCACATAATACCCCTTTTCCAAAGGTGTTCCAAACAAGCTTCCCGCTCTCGGGCTCTAGAAATCATTCTCTTTGGGGTTCGCACCCTGACTCACATACCAGCTCAAACGTCCACAGCTGAACTGCAGTAAATGAAATAACCTCTGTCCTAAACCGGGCTACAAACTACTCCCAATACATAGTCTACAATCCCAAAATTGCAATAGGTCGCATAATCAATCTTTACCTCCTGATACAAGAGATCTAAGGCAAACCGGACCTCACAATTACTTATGACACATCGACCCACCTGCTCTCACTGGCGCTGAAGTAATGTTGCCTATTCCTACAACCAGCTGACCCCGAGCTGGAATACAACCTGATCATGGGGTTACAAGCCTACTCACTCCTTCGAGCTCGAAAAACTGAGAGGGCACAATCCTGGCCCTACAAAACGACAATCGAATCCATCAATTAACCATTCCACTTCTAGCTACAAAACCTCAGCTGAACATAATCATCACTCCTTTCCGGAGTTCCCGCGACTCACATTCCGGCCTTAAGCAAACCCCCGAGCCTCAAATCCAGAAACTCACATGATAGCCTCTCCCGCTCAACCCGCGGAAATATAAAGAGTACAGATCATCTTCCCGATCCCAGAAAACTGCAGCCCTCTGCTCATCAAAATATGCTCCAATAACAAGTCCCGGTACCGGAAAGCTCAACCAGCTCCTCTCCCTGTCGTCGTTACAGCTGCGAAAGCTGCTGCGGCAGCCGTCTCAGCAATGGATGCATGGCGCTCGACAAAATACTCAACCATTGCTGTCACACCCCAAAACCGAGAACGGCGGAATACGTTTTGGGGTGGAGGACGTCATGTACAGTATCATAACAATGCATAATAGTAAAAACAAGCAACAACATCCATTGCATTAATGTAGTAATTGTAATACAAGCGTGTTCTGTACAGTTTGTTAGACACCAAAAAGTATAATCAAAATAAAGAGGAGTCTTGTATGTGCTCCGCCTTCTTAAAAGCTACATCTGTACCTATCTACTGATGACCTGAGAATACAAGTTATTTTGAAAACGAGTATCAGCATAAAGCTGGTGAGTTCATAAGCATTTAGTGTCATTGCTTGTATAAAAGTGTATTCAATCGTGTATTATAAAAGTTGTTGTCAAGTTTGAAAATAGTATGAATCTCTAGAAAATCCTATATTTTCCAGTAAAAGTAGTCTTCTGCCAAGACTTGGTTATTTGTAGGTTTGATCCTTTGAGTGTGTAAAAGTTTTCCCAATGAGACTATCAGTTATGAAAATATAGTTTTAGACTTCATTCATGTAAAGTAAATGGAAATATAATGTTTTATTCCAGCAGTGTTACTACCAGCTGAATGGAACAATAAACTGCAGACTCCATGTAGTGATAAGTATATAATACACCTTGGGGACTCTGTTTTACCTTTATTTCTTAATTTGTTAATTTAGGGATCCAAATGTGAACTCGTATGTAACCATGCAGATAGGCGATCGAATGTCTAATGACCCTCCAGGTCACACGTAGTGTGGTAACATTTTGTCATCCCTGGGCCTAGTCGGCTCGGACTGTAGCTTGCAGTCGGGATGTGGGAGTGTATGTCCTGTATAGATCTATACACGTAGTGCCCGTTCTCCCTCCAGGAGACTATGATTACATGGAAAAGGCGTAGTGAAGTGCCGTATAGAGGAACAGTGTGTCACATTCTGTTTTAGTATATTCTCTTGTATTAGTGTATACTGTACTTCTCAGTATCATGTATTTAGTGTTCTCTAGTATAGTATATAGTATTCTTCTTATGTAGTACTTAACATGTAGAGAATCATAATAGTACTAACTATGGTAAGTATCATAGTAATGGTAGTAAGGAGCGGTAAACCTTAACTATACCTATTATAGTTAAATAGCATGTTGTAGTCTGTCTTTGATACACGAAGGTTTTGAACTGCGTGAAGACGTTCATATCCAACACAAATATATACAATATATAACTAAGAATTCAACGACAGTCGGACAGATAACAATATACCTAGGGGTGCAAACGAGCCAAGCTACTCGCGAGCTACTCGAGACCTGATCGTTAAAAGCTCGACTCGAAATCGATTTTAAACGAGCCCAAGCCGAGCTCGAGCTTAATATTAAGCTCGTTTATTAAACGAGCTCGAGCTCAAGCCTATGTCATTAAGCTTGATTAGGCTCGCGAGCCTAAACGAGCCTTTATATAATATAATTTAATATTATTTATATATATTAAAATAAAAACATATTAGGGGAATTATGGATTTAGGGTATTAGTAAACGAGCTTCTTAACGAGCTGGATCCGAGCTTAAGCTTATTTAGACACGTCAGATAAAAAACGAGTCGAGCCCGAGCCCGAGCCGAGCTTGTATAATTCTTTACGAGCTCGAGTCGAGCTTAGTACAAGGAAGCTCGAATCGAGCCGAGCTCGAGCTCGAGCCTTATATAACTTAAACGAGCCCGAGCCGAGCCTGGCCAGGCTCGGGCTCGGATCGGCTTGTTTGCACCCCTAAATATACCATAAGACCACAATCAAACAGGAACATGAAATAAGGCGAGCTATCAGTCCTAAGTCCTTCAAGTCTTACTTATATAAATATATTGGTGTAGATATAGTTTGGGAACATAAGAAGTTTAAAAAGAGTTTGGAAATAATTTTTATAACAATTTAACACGAAAAATGAGTTTGATAAACATTTAAAGCAGTTTTGATGGCAAAGCGGTTAAAAGTATGGAAATCCTTTTTGAGTGCAAGTTACAAATCACATGTGATTGATACTATAATTTGTTGGATTCAACTTGTATTCCCCCCATAAAAGCATTTAAAAACATTTGAAAGGTTAATTAAGAGGTATGAACTCACCTGCAGTGAGTGGAGTGGATGGGATTGCCGGGTAGGATGCTAGGTGTCAAACGAGGACTTGAACACACACATGGATCCTATGTAACATGTAGTCATACATAATTGTAGCTAATTAGACAATTTAATCACTAGTTAAGTAAGTAAATACACTCTAATGCATGAAAACACTTTGTTTTAGGTGCTAGGAGTGCTAAGGGTTGCATCTAAGGAGTGTATGACCTCACTATGGAGTTTACTCCTCAAATACCCACCCTATGTGAGTTTACGGTTGAAGGACCATTTCCCCCATGAGTTTACGGCCGTAAACTCATGGGAATGGTGTATTTGTGTGTTTCAAAGCTTCCTGCTTCACAAAGAAGGTTCTATGGTCGATTCAAGGACTTAGGATGTGGTTGGGGCTTGAAATGGTACTCCTTTTGGAGTTTACGGTTTTTGAACATTCATTGGGAGTTTACTACCGTAAACCCATGAGTTTACGGCAGTAAACTCATGGTTACTCCATCCATTTCGTGTTTTAGGGCCCTTAGATCATTCATGTAAGTCCCTAGTTCATTAGGCAAGCATTGGAAGGAGTTTGGGGCATCAAAACCCCTTTTTGGGGTGTTTACAGTTTTGGGATATTCCCAAACCGTAAACCCATGTTCTTGGGTTTATTCCATGGATTTGTAAACACAATAAGAAGATAACTAGATAGGAATGGTATACTTACTTAGAGGAAGCTTGCAAGGGTGTTTTAGGACCCAAAAACAGTAGTGTGTTCTTGGTGATTTGAAGATGCTTGAAGATCTAAGTAAAAATCAAAATCCATGGATGAAAATGATGTTAAAACACTAGATTTAGTGTTGTATGAATAAATTTAGGGAAGAAAACTTACATTTTGGCGGATTTGGAAGGATGAATTTATGATAGTTGAGAGAAAAACCTTGTGTTCTTGTGTGGGGAGTGTAAGAACGAGGGCAAAAGGAGTAAACTCATGCTATATGCATGAGTCTTGAGGGAGATCGTGTTTACGGTCCAAACACCCCATGTTTGGCTGTAAACACCTAGTTAAGGTGTTAGGTTGTTTTTCCCGGGTACACTTTACTAACGACGACACTTATTTTTATTTAATCGTTTCACGTAAAAAAAAATAAAACACCAAATTGACTTAAACCCGGCAAAAAATGTATTAAAATATTTTTGGCTAATATTTGGAGTGTTTGGATGTGGAAATTATACAAATGAAAATTTCGGGTTGTCACAATCGCGGTATTGAAAGACCCAATCATCTCCGAAATTTGTCCCCGAACGATCTCGATCACCTATTCCCGGATGATCTCCCTGACATGATCCTATGAAAAAACTGGCCTATCCTGGCTGCCAACTCTCGATCCTGATCTGGATCCAGTCTCAAAATGTCTTGAACAATCCATACCATAACAGGGAACCAACTTCCAACTAAACCCTAGGGATTGTGACTTCTTTGCTAGGCGTAGGGGTCTTGTGCTTTCAGTAGTATGGGCCCATACTACCTTCTACACCTACCCAAATTTGTCTCAAGTATCACCACCACAGCACCCTATAAGATCTTAATTATGTATAACTGTGATGCATACACTAAACAACTATAGTAATGATGTCAATCTCATATAAATGAAACCCTAGGAAAGCATGCATCATGTAATCAAGCAATTCTATCATGCAATTCTTGAAGATCCCTAGACTAGTACTAGCATGTTGTTCTAACATATCACAATATCAAATAGCCGTATGGTATTTTGGGGTCTACTTACTGGCTCCGGCTGATCGTACACTTCGCATCCTCTTTTACTTATTTTGAAAATCATTTTGAAAATCTTTCCTTGATTTCAGACTGGATTCACACGAGTGTTCCTCCAATTCACTCAAACCAATGCTCTAATACCAACTTGTAACATCCATAAAATTCAAGCCAGTTTAAAACTTTTTAAATCATTTAAAACCATTTAGTTATTACAATTTGTTTTTAAAATAGTTTAAACATCAGAGTTCCCAGAAATCATAATCATCAATCGAGGAAGTGTACGGTCACGTCTTCACCTTCCCGCAGCCATCCGCTGAACCTGAAACAATAAACTGAAACTGTAAGCCTGAAAGCTTAGTGAGCTACCCCCAAAATACCAATCTCATATAACCATCATCATATCATATCAACAAATACAAAATAGCATGCATAATGAGCCTTCAGCCTAACTGGACCGCCTCGCAGGGTCTACAGCCTACATGGACCGCTCCCGAGCCTTGGGCACATCTGGACCGTATTGTAGGTCCTGCAGCCTATCCGGACCGTTCGCTGGGTATGTTGGCCTTCAGCACAAAGCATGACCGCCTCAACCCAACCCCCAATCAACAAACATGTGCACATACATATCATACGCTAGCATATATAACAAATAATCATACCGATCTAACAGATCACTAACACAGCAGATCTAGAAGATCAATAAACATATCAAGCAAATACTCGGATACAAATCCGATAAAGGGTCAGCCTTGGTGCCTTAGACCCTGTTGATATAGTAAGGATAACTCACTTCACAACTGACGCGTTGAAGTGATAAGCTCAACTCTCGGACCACCGTCATAAACTCCACCACCTATATCCACCATAGAACCGCATAAATTCCCAATTTCTCAAATTGCTCCCAGAAGTCAACTAGTCAACCCTTGGTCAAAGTCCATGTCAATTGTCAAGGTCAACAATCCATGTTGACCTCAATTCCCCGAGTACAACCAGCCACATATCAAGTTCCTTGCAAAGCTCGTCAACTCACTGAGTCACTTCAGTGACTCGTCGAGTTCCTAATGTTTGCGGTCCTAAACTCCTTGGCTAACTCGCCGAGTTTCCCCTGCAACTTGCCGAGTTCATGCGTGCCAAAAACCGGGACAACCCTAATTGACTCGCCGAGTCCACAACAATCTTCATCGGACTTGCCGAGTTGACCATGCAACTCGCCGAGTCCCTTCAGTCCATTATCCATTCAGATGCTTTTTAAGCCATCTTAAGGTTCCATATTGCAGATCTAGCTTCCCAAGGCATGTTTACCACATAAAGTTGCAAAATTTACATGCATGCAAGGCTCTAAAGTCTTATAATGACAAAACCAAGCTTGCAATGGAGTTTTACACTTAAGGAGGGTTTCATACTTGCTAAAGCTGAAAGTTGTATGGGCTTAGAGACCAATGAGAGGTCAGATCTGAAGTTACAACTTCAAATCTTAGCTCATACCCAATAATAGCTTCTTAATATGCTAGAAAATCTCTAATCTTCACCCAAATGAGATCTAGAAGAAAATGAGGTCAAGATAACGACTTGATACCTTCAATCGATGTTAACTGAGGTAGATTTCTGATTCCCACACGTTCCTTGCTTCTAGTCACTTGTTCTTCAAGCTCATCCCACCAAGAATCCTCTTCCAACGCTTAAAACACACAAATGGAGCACAAACACGTATGAGGGTTTGTTGAGCTCTCAAGGGACTGCGAGGAGGCCAAAGGAGGCTAATGATCCCTTAAATAGAGTGCAAAACCCCAGGAAATTAGGGTTTCATCCTCCAGCTCCTACTCGTTGAGTCCCTTCTTGGACTCGGCGAGTAGGTCACTTAAACACGTGGACCAACCCGCTGCTACTCGACGAGTCAGGGCACCCAACTAATCGAGTAGACCTTAAAATCATGAAAAGTTAACCATAAATAAATACTTTGGGAATCGGGGCATTACATATATTGGTTCATGCATGTATTAAGATCTCTTTTAAGATTCTTTTTGAGTATTTGGTCCCATTAAGCCATGTATGTGTGTAAAGTTGCCAACTTTATGTGATAAGTCACCCTTAGGAACCAGATCTTGTTGGGTCTTGAGCATTCTAACACTCCTATGGTGTACATGCAACCCTATAAACCTTGGATCTATGTTTTCTCTATTATACATGCAAATAAGAACTTCCAAGGTATTATCCTAATCTAGCATACAAAACAATGACTATAGCAAGATAGAATACATACCTCTTTGAAGTAGCTTGATGTCTTCAAGCTTTAAGAGCTTAGCCCCAATAGTGTGGAAGCCTCAAGTGGAATCACAAATCACCAAGACACCTTGGAAGACTTTAGAGAATATGAATACTTGGTTCTATCTAGTAAAATCGGCTAGCCCTCTTAGTGTATCCACACTAGTGCCAATTTCACCAACCAAGGACATCTTTATATAGTGTGGAGGATTAGGGTTAAACCCTAATACCCATGACCTTTCATTTCCTAGGATCCATGGGTTAAACACTCCATGGACTAACCATGAAAGCTTAGCCCAACCTAAATGAACTTGGCCCATTCCATATATATAAGAGTCCATATTTAATTAGTTCCTTTTGATCACTTAATTAATTATAAATTAATTCTTGATCAATACTAATTAAATAATATGATTCCATAATAATATATTAGAACTTATAATATATTAATCATAAACATACTATTCTCAAAAGATTATCCATATAAATTGTGTCGGTGAAGTGCAACCCAAATGGACCATGCCGGGTCGGGTCAAGTACATACCAAATATAGTTATGGACTTAGACATTAATCCAACAGTCTCCCACTTGGATAAGTCTAAAACTATTATTGCGTATGACTTCAAACCTAACTGGCAATCGTAGCTCTTAAAGCCGCTGTCGAACTCTGATCTTGTCAACGAACTTTGACCTTTGTCAATGACTTGTCCATTAGATAAGGGATCATATATTCCTCCATTCTAGATATCATATGGACTGAGACATGGATTATAATCATTCTCTCTGTCCATTTGTTGTTTCCCGATTTCTGATTTATGACGACTGACTAATTGAACAAATCAAATCAGTCCTGGCCCGGCCGAGCACTTCCATTTGTCATCATCAAATCATCGAGGGGCCCACAGATATCGCTTTTATCCCGAAGGTAAAAGGAATGGATAAACTTCGACTCATATGGCTTGTTCTACTACTTGTTGAATCATACACAAAGGCACGTTTTATAGCACCGAGTTACCAAATGCGTTTTCGTGCAATCAATGTACAACCAACTCATAGTAACAACTCATATCTCTAGGTTTGAAGAATATAAGATATTATCGTCTCATGATCACTCGTGATAAAATCCATGAAGTGATTCCAATGAGCGCGGGTTGAATCCAATACTCAGAACTTATGAGCACTCATGAGTGTTGTAGCCCTTTGTCCAACACCTTAGACCTCTACAAGCCAACCCATGACAGTCTTAATTCATATCTACTTCCTACATATGACCGACTGTGGATGGTTTGAATAACTTAGTCATTCCGGAAGAATAACCTAGTTTATTCGGGAAGTCAAAACATGCAAAGTGAAACACAATAATAATTGAATCCAATATGGTATCAAACCCTATGAACATAAATAAAACACCTTTTATTTATCACCATATGATTGCACATTATTCATTGTATACTGTTTCAGCTATCAACTTTATTCTTGAATTTAAAATAATAGTTGTCCCATGCTCCAAGCATGTACACTATGTTTTTCTAAACACTAGTCATGCCATACACCAAGTATGCATACTATGTTTATCTATGATCTTTACTTTGTGAACTATATCAATTGAACATAATTTCAATGATTCTCTTTTCACACTCCCAAATCCTTACTGCAAATACAAGAATTCCAAATTCATGCCATTTACTGAAATCTGTTAGATTCTAAACTTATATGCATTGATCCCCTTGTAATGATTATGCACAAAGTCAGAAAGACTTGACAACAATCATTACAGAGTATTCCAAAGGAGATCAGCTCCTTGGAAACATCCTTCTTGCATTAAGTTTCCTTAATCTTACACAGATTGAAAATTCTAACTTTGAAACATTTCCAGATTCCATTTTGACTATCACTTCTGACCAAGAGTTTCCTCCTTACAGATTATGTCAATATGGTCCTTCCAGAATTATCACTATACTTCCAACTGTCCTTGAGCAACCAATCTTTGGTAAACCTTAGATTGTCCTCGACAATTGTTTAATCCTTTTAGTCATATCCAGTTCTAACTCTTTTCCCTTCTTAATGCCCCAGGCATTTGGAAAATTTTAGAAAGGATGAATATAGCACATGTAATCGATCCTATATCTGAAGCATATGAGAATCGATTCATGATGTCTCACATAAAGACTAAACCAGTCTTTTTTTATAACATTTCCATTTCAATTTGCCAAGTTCTCATAATCCAGATTATGAAAAGGGATGTCGTAATCATAATCGAATTTTAGAACGCAAATAATGGACTCATATACAAAATTTCCTTATGTTGAGCCATTCCAACATGAAATTCATATATATCCTTGACTAAATGATTAAAACCTCACGGTCTAAGCTTATAGATTTGAGATGAAGTATAATTTCCTCTCCCTTAATTATAGCAAAACAACCTTTTCCCAATTGAAACCTTTTGTTTTCTATAATTAACATTGCTAGCTTGCAATACTCATCATAATTATCATGCTCCCACTAACATGATGATTATTAGCATAACACTTATGCTCCCACTAGCTTTGACATGTACTCAGAAATCAGCTGACTTTCTCACCAAAGTTCAGATTTCTGATACTAGATTGTTTTGATAAGACTTTATCAAAATCATACACCTTCCCTTAGATAGCACACTTGTGTGTCTAAACAATTATGAAGAGGGATGTCGTAATCATAATGGTTAGACCTTTTTGCCACTTCTCACAAGTCCAGGTTAGTGTGTCGGTTAACCACACACGCTCCACTAACGACTTTGAGAATGAAAATATCACAATTGCTATCTAGCTAAAATCTACTTAGTGAAAGTGTTTCCTCACCGTCATTTTCATAAATCAGAGAGAAACCTTATGACACTTAGATTTAATGGTGTATGTGTTCTTATCCATGTGAATTATCAAAATAATGACAAATCCAAACTCATATGGACTGAACTCAATCTTAATTTCTTGCCACCTAGCAGCTCAAGGGCCTGCCATTGCTTCCAAGTTGTTGTGCAACAAATTGAGAACTCTAAGAACTCATATGCAAAGCCAACTTTAACTGAAATGGGCACAGAATACGTCAACACGATAGGTTATAAACCGCAAGTCGTGTGCTAGTGAAGAACTTCAGGTTCTATTCTTGATTAGTTCTTGAGACTTTCAAGACCTTTAAGACTCCCACTGTCCTCTTGACCTATAAGACTCCCTTGTCAAATATCCAAGAGATAGTGTGGATTCTAATCAAGACAAACACTTCACAAAATTGGCCTAAGTTGGTCTTTGTTTTATCCAAAACATCACAACTTACCAATTTCAAATGTACAAGAGTAGAAAACTTTTACTCTTACATTTTACAAGTGTTTTAAACCTTCTTTAAGACATGTCACTCAAGTTACAATCTTGGAGTATGACTCTCAAAATTGTTTTTGGAACGAAGTATGACTCATCTTCATAATTTAACCATTTCAACAATTCAAGTTCCTCTTCTTAGTCATAAGAATGCACTAAGATTTCCTTAGAGAACTAATTGTGCTATGGTTTCTTAATCATTAAGATGATCACAAAAACTGATACTAAAGTACTCTCCCATCTTTTCATCTTTGAGAAACTTTTATCCTTCTGCCTAATTTGATTCTTCTTATTCGCTCTGCCTTACATTGGAACCTTTTTCCAATGTCTCAGAGTTACACTTAAGTTTGTAAGTATAATCATATTTACTGAGCTTTAGTAAACTATGACGAATAGTCTTATCAAACTTTTGTAGTGGACTTAATCAGTGCACAAGAATGTGTACTCGATCCCTTAGTCCTTTACTTGACTCACACATCCATGTGAACAAGTAATTAGTCTTAATTTTCCAAAACTTGAAAGTTCTCATTCATCATGCTATACAACTTGCGTGATTCCAAGTTCCGGTCCAATTGAGACTTGGGTGATGAGAATCTTTCCTTATTTGGTAAATTTAGACATTACCACAAATGAAAGAATCAATTTCATATTTCCACTCTTGCTATTAATGGAATCATATAAGCAACAATTTTTCCTCAAATGCCATTGTAAGGATATTTTAAAATAAATAAAATCAAAATTTTTCTTTTATTTTAAAACTTTGCGGAAAAACTTATCCTTACAATCCATATGAAAACTTGTTGTTATCTACTCCTAAGCAATATCTCATAACTCCTAAGAAGTAGCTCAAGAATCCGATCTTCAAACTATGCGATAGAAATCCATCTACGCCATCAGATTCAGCATATTCTTTCTTTAAGTTTCTTCACCTTTCTTTGATTCTTAAAACATCACCATGTGACCCAGTCACATCATGTATCAGGAATCTCAGAATCGAAACTTAGCAGAGTTAGATAGTGGACTTTACCTGAAGTAGAGTCAAACTTATTGACTTTAACTTCCTTAGGTAAATTTGGCAGCTACGCAACCAATGCCCCTTCCTTTGGCAATATAAACATATGGACCCTTTGATAATGGTACACGGGACTATCACAGACTTAGCTTTTCTCTTTACCATTTGGTCAACCGAGTTGACTATGGCCGATCCCTTTCCATTGGGAAGAGAATGCTTTCCGGGATTTCCTGTGTCACTATTGTCAATGTCCATCAAGTTTTAAGGAAGTTGATCTTAACAAATAGATAAGATCATTAAGGGTCTTGTCATAGCCTGTTTCATAGGTGTCCCAAAGGAACTCACTATGTGACTTAGAAAGTGATTGAACCACCAACTTTCTCAAGACTTTGACACCTAACTCTCCCGGCTTGTCAATATGTGACTACATCTCCAAGACGTGACCACACCTAGACCTTGCCTTGCCAATTGGGCTTGAGTGACCTTGAACTTGTGGGTTAGGGAGAATAATTGGAGGAGGTGAATGAAGTATGATTTCCATGGGACATCATCTTCATTTAGGAAAGCTTGTTTCAAGAGATTTGGGAAGATCATAAATGTCTAAACCAGACATGCTTTGGGAGATATTCAAGATAGTTGACCTTAAGTCCTTAATATGACACCCAATATGAACTATTAAGGCTAGGACCCAACAAACTATTTTATAACTTAGAAGAGGTATGCCGTAATCCAAGCTATAAAATATTTGAAGGTAGGTGAATGACGATTCACCAATTTCCACCAAGATAAACGAAATGTATTATTAGGTTTTAATTGGTTTTGAAACTCCTAGATCTTTGAGATTCATTGAACTGTTCAAAGGCATGTTTCTATCTCGAGTGTGCCCTTCAAGTTTTGTGACTGGGATGCCGAGGATCACAAAACAAGGTGTGAAGTAACCATGCAAATTACTTGGTACCCTTAAGTGTTTACCCCTCAATCGATGTGCCGGTAAACCACACACGCTCCATCGATACTATGATAAATATTAAGTCACCCTTTACCTACCTTGTTAAGTCCAGGTTAGTGTGTCGGTTAACCACACACGCTCCACTAACGACTTAGACAAAGTGTAAAGTGTAATTTCATGGATTAGCACCTTATTCACATTTTCCTAAGTAACTAAGATTGGGTATTATTAAGAGTTTAGTTACTTAGTATTTATCATTAATACTTTTAATGAAGGGAGAATTATAGTCCTGTCACACCCGTTCGGCTAACGACCCTCCACCAGTCAAGCAAGCGGTGGGTGAGAGTGGATACCCATTAAGTTGCTATTTTATAGGCAACAACCTTATACCCACCTTATAGACCGGCTTCGTGAATAAGGCGTACTAGCGGTAAGACTGACTTTACTCTTATATATATATATATATATATATATATATATATATATATATATATATATATATATATATATATATATATATATATATAAGTGAAAACTTTTCAAATTCCAAAACTTGAGGGCAAGTTTTGAAACTATTCCAAACTAATTAATTCCATAACTTATGTGTTTAAAGTAGTTTTAATCCAAAAACTCTTCAAGTTCCATAACTTGAGGACAAGTTATGGAAGACTTTAAACTAATAAAAGAATTAACTTTTCTTTATTTTATAACTTATGAAATTAATTAAGGTTACACTTTATTTATTTATTTATTAATGAAGTGACTCTTGAACCTCCATAACTTAAGGACAAGACTCTTCATCTTTTGTAACCATTGCCAACTTTTATGAGTTTTATGAAACTTAAATGTGACTTTTCATATAACTTGAGGACAAGTTACAAAAACACATTTTAGAATCAACTCTTAGATTAATTTGGATTGAAAACAACAATTTCATATAACTTCTATTAATCTAAGCAACTCATATAAACAAGATAATTCAAATCAAACTTTTCCATGTAATTAGAGTAACACTTTAAACTAATACAAAACATGAATCTATTGACAATTATCTTTAAAATTGGATTAGCATGAACATTACCACATCAAAAACAAGTTTATAAGTCCAAAACATCTTTGGGTAATGTTCCTAGTCCAATTCCAGCCAAAAAAGTCGAGTTTATGCTGTCTGGGGGTCCAACTCGTCGAGTGCATGAACCAACTCGGCGAGTTGGATCGATTTCATCACTTTTTAGGCATGGACTCGCCGAGTCTCCTGATGGACTCGCCGAGTCTGATGATCAGACAGCAAGAAATTCGATTTTTTAAGCAGTTTTGCAAGTATAACAAGAAAACAAGCCTAGGCTCTGATACCACTGTTGGGTCTTGAGCATTCTAACACTCCTATGGTGTACATGCAACCCTATAAACCTTGGATCTATTTTTTCTCTATTATACATGCAAATAAGAACTTCCAAGGTATTATCCTAATCTAGCATA
Organism: Lactuca serriola; assembly: GCF_051521515.1. Lineage (NCBI taxonomy): Eukaryota > Viridiplantae > Streptophyta > Magnoliopsida > Asterales > Asteraceae > Lactuca > Lactuca serriola. The sequence continues at coordinate 6,294,715 of NC_136414.1, read as the reverse complement.
CAAAACAATGACTATAGCAAGATAGAATACATACCTTTTTGAAGTAGCTTGATGTCTTCAAGCTTTAAGAGCTTAGCCCCAATAGTGTGGAAGCCTCAAGTGGAATCACAAATCACCAAGACACCTTGGAAGACTTTAGAGAATATGAATACTTGGTTCTATCTAGTAAAATCGGCTAGCCCTCTTAGTGTATCCACACTAGTGCCAATTTCACCAACCAAGGACATCTTTATATAGTGTGGAGGATTAGGGTTAAACCCTAATACCCATGACCTTTCATTTCCTAGGATCCATGGGTTAAACACTCCATGGACTATCCATGAAAGCTTAGCCCAACCTAAATGAACTTGGCCCATTCCATATATATAAGAGTCCATATTTAATTAGTTCCTTTTGATCACTTAATTAATTATAAATTAATTCTTGATCAATACTAATTAAATAATATGATTCCATAATAATATATTAGAACTTATAATATATTAATCATAAACATACTATTCTCAAAAGATTATCCATATAAATTGTGTCGGTGAAGTGCAACCCAAATGGACCATGCCGGGTCGGGTCAAGTACATACCAAATATAGTTATGCACTTAGACATTAATCCAACAGATCTAAGAGTGTAAAAAAAGGTCTTAACCGATTAAGTGCTCAATGAAGAAGAATAGTGGTCAGGGGAGTACGTTGGGTGTACAAGCTGACTACGCCCCGCATACTCAACAATGGGCATTTTGGGCTTGGACTTCTCGGTTTGGGCCATAGTTGGACTTTCTAAGTTTGGGCCTTGTTGGGCCATTAGACTTCTGATTGGGGGCTTTTGGCTAGTATTTGGGCTTCCTTGGATTTGGGCTCATGATGGTTTTTGGGCCCAATTTGGAAGACTGGGCCTTAGGAGGATTTGGGCCTTTTGAGTAGTTGGGTTGGGCCTTTGTTTTGTGCCAAGTGAGAAAAAGGGTAAAATGGTCTTTTACCCTACTTATGGGCTAAGTAGCTTAGATTCTTGGCGGGGTTGAGATCCAGTTAATAATTGGATATTATTTTGATGATGATAGCGCGGGGATTTTTCGGACCAACAGACATAGATTCATTGCATATTTCAGCAGTTAAAGGTGAGTTTCCTCACTGTGTTTGGCGGGTTGAAGGCACAAATGTCTTCCTATCATTTGTTATGTTTAGGATTCTAGATGTATGTGTGACTTGTAACGCCTGGTTCTTGGTACACATTTAGTCATAATTTATTCACTTTTGTAGAGCTACTCAACGAGTTGGGAGCCCTAAACTCGTCGAGTAGAAACCCGAATGGCAGTGGGATTTTAAGTCGCCTACTCAACGAGTTGAGAGCCTCGACTCGACGAGTAGGGCTGCCAGGATGAAACCCTAATTTCGGGGTTTGGCACACTATTTAAGCATCCTAATCCCCACTTGCTGGCCTCATTTCCATCCTCCAAGTCCCAAACCCTAATCCACAAAACCCTAGTGCCTTGTATGAGCATGTGAGTTGTTTTTGAGTGAATATTGTGTGTTTTGAAGCTTGTTGAAGAAGGAGGAGCTTGGGAATTCAAAAGAAAGCTAGTAGATCTAGAAACAACATCTCATCATCTTCGTTTTCTGGTAAGCAAGTCTCAAACTTGCTTAATAGCTTGTTAGATCTTCTTGTTATCATTTTATGGGGTTTTTGGTTCAAGAAACATGATCTTTGGGACATGGACGTCCCAAGTGGATATACTTTCATATCTATGACATTGAGGGTCTCACATTGCATAAAGGTGCATACTTTATGGCCATGGAAGCCCCATGCAAGTTATAAGTTGTCATTTTAGCCTTTTAAGCCCCCAAAAGGCCATGCATGGAGGAAAAGGAGGGAACTTTACGTGTTCATGGAGTGCTTAGAGTCTAGATCTCAGTGAATATGCCTTAGTTTCGAGTATGGATGGCTTGTGGACCAAGATTTAGGTCCTAAAGGTTTAGGGTTTAAACTAAACCCATGAAATAGAAGTATTAACAGCTAAATTTGGAAACTCTACCCTTAAAAGGACGTTTTCAGTATGCATGAGAGATAAGAAGCTTGGACTAAAGATTAGGGGCTTAATCCTTTAAGAAGCCCAAACAGACTGAGGAACTCATTGAGTCCATAGAGGAACTCGACGAGTTGAGTCGTTTTGTCCCGATTCTGTACCAAGTAGAATTCGATGAGTCTGAGGAGGGACTCGACGAGTTGACTCGTTTTATCACGACTATGAGTAGAAAAAGAACTCGGCGATTTATGGGGATGACTCGACAAGTTAGATTGCGATTTCAGGATTTCTGATTTATAGAACTCGACGAGTTGATGGGTCAACTCAGCAAGTTGAGTCAACTCAGAATGTTGATTTTGACCATAATGTGTTGGCTTTGACCAGGGGTAAAGTAGTCATTATACCCTAAGAAAGCTTTTGGATATTGATTAAGTGTTATTATGATGATGTTAGCTGGGGAGTCGCAGAAGCAGCCGATAGAGATTCCTTACCAAGAGATTCAGCAGCCAGCTTTTTTAGGTGAGTTTTCCTCCAGTAGGAACGGGTCAAAGGCACCAATGCCGGCTCGTTTATGTATGTTAGCGTATTCCGGACTTTGGTCCAATGTCGGGGATAACCCGATGTAGATTGTATGATTCTGAGCTTCGGTCCGATGTCAGGGCAAGCTGAGAAATGTTTATATGTTTATGTTATGTGTTTATGTTATATGCTTGTTGATATGTTATATGTATACCGTACTTCGGTCCGATGTCAGGTGGGGCCCGATGCCGGACTTCGGTCCAATGCCGGGTGGGGCCCGATGACGGATTCGTCCGACCGGGCAGGGCCCGATGTAGTGGGCAAGGCCCAATGTATGTTATTATGTGATTATGTGTATGGTATGTGGTAGTTTGGGGAGACTCACTAAGCTTCGTGCTTACAGCTTTCAGTTTTGGTTTCAGGTGCTTCTGATAGCAAGGCGAAGAGCTCAGGATGATTGTCGTGCACACACCATTTGTCCAGCCTGGGATGTTTAGACTCTGATATTTAGCCATGTGACTTTGATACAGTATCTTAACATGATGATTTGAGATACATGACTTATAGTTTTTATATGTTGTTTGATGACTTGTGGTTTTCTTAAATGATCTAAAACGAAATTTTTGGACCGTCTTTTTGGTGTGCTTACCGAGCGAGGGCCGATGCTCGGCGGGGCCCAATAACCATTATGTATCCTATGTATCTTTTGTGATTATTGCATATGTTATGTGTTTATGTGTTTATATGTTTATATGTGTGGTATGTGGTATTTGGGGAAACTTACTAAGTTTTGTGCTTATGGTTTTCTGTTTATGTTTTCAGGTACTTATGGTTCGAAGGGGATAAGCCCATGATGATTGCAGTGCATACACCATCTCGTTCCGCATTTTATGATCACTCTGATGTTTTATGATGTATTTGATACACTTTGTTCCACCATGGTTTTATGATGACGATTTGGATAATAGTTTTATTAATTTAAAAACGAAAACTTTTGGTCTTAATTTTGGGACGTTACAGAAATTGTGATTGATTTTGGAATTGAGGTTGGTTTTGGTATTATGTTTGACCTTGAATTGGGTAGTAAACTTCACCAAAGTGTACATTTGGTGGAGAATAAATAGGCCGATTGTGTTGATTCTGAACAAAGTTTGGAGAAGAAGGTGAAATGTTGGATTTTGGGTGACTTTTTCGGTAATTTTTTAAGGTCTTAGGTTGGAAGGGGAAACCATTTTTTTGACAAAATTTTTATCCTTTAAGTGAATATATAAAGATGGATAAGTGAGATAAATTATAAGATATAGTGGTATTTATATAGTGTAAAAGGTAAGGATTTTTTGAATTTTTTTTTTTTTTGAAAAAAACGGTCACAAAGGACCCTCCAACATTCAAATCATCAAACACAATACCCTCTCTCTCTCATCGGTGACATTTAACTGATACCAAGTCAAGCTCGGCATGCCAGAGGTCGGCTCGGTATGCGCCGAGGTAGCCGAGCTGATTGCCAAGGCCATACCATCTAGCCTAATAGACTGTAAATATTTTGTCTCTAAAAAAACAAATAACGATCATGAAATCGTGTTTCTTTAGATTTATTCTACTATTTTAGAGTGCCTTCTAAAAATTGCATCATCTAATTTTGTGGTAAAGAATTTCTTTTAAATTTATTTGTTCATCCGTTGAATTTCTTTAAACAATATTGATACTAATTTTTGTTTTTATTTTATCTTTATGAAAAAACTATTTACATATTTTTAGAAATCAGTTAACTTTTAAATTTCTATTACATTTTTTATAAAAAAAGTTAAATAGAAATAAAAAGCAAATCACATTTAGGAGTAATCGTTTACCATAAAGCGTTACACGTATGATCATGTCAAATTTTATACCTAATTTAAGAACAAACTAAAAAAATTAAGCCTAACATTAACAAAATTAATTGCCTAATTACCAAATGGCTAATTTTATAAAACTAGAACACTATATACCTAAATTTGTAACAAACTAATATAAAGGATGCCTAAACACCCTAAAGAGCACAGCTAATCCATGCTCTCTTACTTGAAATTGTACATTGCGTAACTATTTGACAAATTATGAGTTTATGTATCCGAGAAAAGTTGTCGCTTGAATATTGTACCAAGAGATTAGCTCCTAATTTGTGCCCATTTTGTTTAGAACGATTAATACAAGACACCCTCTAAACTTACTCTTAAACTAAGTCAACCTATAAGAAAATGACTTCTTTTCATACATCCATATCACCTTTATCCACGTTTGAGACTATCATTTACCAACCCACTTTGGATCTTTCGAGCTGTGATTCACACTTCACAATGTAGGCTTTACACTTATTCCTCAAATATAGACTCATGACCCCAATATTTCCACTTGATGAGATATGTTCAATGTGCCGCAAAGCATGTTTGAACTTTTTTGAAGAGCATGCAGCTCACTGTAAAGAGGCTCATGGGTTCAAATACATACACGATATGATTATGGATGTTTTGTTTCATATTTAAGTGTGTCAGACTTTCCACCAAGAAAGAGGTTCCTATGAATTTCTTGACTGACCCGGTAGAAGGAATGTCAAACCTTAGACCAGATGACATTTTGATTTTTGGATGGGTTGGAGAGAAATGCGTATGTGTGGACCTTACAGTGGTATCCCCTCTCGTGGACTTGAGAGCTAGGGGTTTCACGGTGGGACAAGCTGCTTTAAAATCTATTGCAGGCAAGGTCACCAAACATGAGAAATCGTGCATGGAAAATCAACACGTGTTTATATCATTTCCATTTGATACGTTTGGTTTTATTGCGTCGGATGTGGTGGAGCTTCTTAATAGAGTACAACGGATAATGCATAGCAACGTTATATTCCCTAGATCTATGAATGTATTATTCAAAAGAATTGGTTTTACCATACAAAAAGGCTTAGTGGCGTAGCTTGTTGCCCGTTTTTCATCTCATTCGTTGTACGATGTTAACTAAGTTCATTTATTAAAATTGATATAAACATTTAGCATAAAACACTTAATAAAATCAGTATCATGTAATAAAGTTATTGACGTGTCATCCATTATGGTTACTCTTTTTATTTCTTGACAAAATTGTAAAAATGGTCCATTGGTTGTTAAAAATATGTGGTTTTAATCCAAAAACGTTTGGTCGTGCATCGGTTGTCCAATGTTAGATAGATTATACGGTTTTGGTCCCTATCTTGTTAACTTTAACAACTTGGATATTAACGTTTTTAAAAACAAAATTGAAAAAAATGGTCTCTGTGGTTGTCAAAGTTATATGGTTTTGGTCCAAAAATATTTAGCGGTGCATCAATGGTCCAATTTTGGATATTTTTAGTGATTTTTGTCCCTATCAACTTGAAAAGACTATTATACCCCTTATATTTGATTTTGTCTTTATTTTATTTATCTTAATGTTTTTTATTAATTAAAAATAAAAAGGATCCTCTCTCTTTGTCTTTCTCTATTTATCTATCTATCTATCTCTCCTATCTAGATGCCACCACCACTACCTAAAGCCCCCACCTTTGGAAAAATTCACCGCGACCGCTAGACGTTGCCATTGTGCTATCAGACACCTATGAAAACACATCTCAGTTTTCCCCTCTCCTTTATCATGTAAAACCCTTGTTCCCAAGTATTTTCATTTTTGGCTTAATTAGAAAATTGTTTTCATTGGGGTTCACTACACGAGGCGTAGATTGTAGTTATGCAGAGCGTAGCTAAGGAAGTTGGACGCGTACATTTCATGCAGTACACATGGTGTACCATGCGTAAGCGGGGCGTAATTACACTGAGCTCAAACCTTAATTTTTAGGGTTAAGGCCCTATTTAAAGGCCTTAAAACCCTTGAAGCCTCCCTTATCACCAGCCTCCATTCCCCCTTTTTGTCATTTCGAAACCCTAACCTTCTAGAGCTTGTTTTGGACCTTTAAAGTGTTCTTGGAACATTGTGAAAGAATGAAAAGCCCGCCATTGAGGATTGTTGGGCTTGGAGCTTGTAGATCCAGAGTTTCCTTCACCTTTGCAAGCTTCTTGAGGTATAAAGTTCTCACCTTTAGGGTTCTTTTGTATAGATCTAGGTTAGTTTGGAGATTTGCATGATTTTGGTCCCATAGTTTTGGATCTTGTGAGTAAAAGCTACTCCAGAGCTTAGGATTAGCATTTCTTGGTGTTTCTGAGGTTCTTATGTCATAAAAATTGGATCTTGAGAGGTATCTTCCCCCCATGCATGCATTATTGGTCATTTTGTGAAGTTATGGACCTAGGGTTTGCTTTTGGGCTCTATTAAGCCATGCAAAAGCTTAAAGTTGTCAACTTTATCAGTTAAGACCTTCCCAAGATTTAGATATGTGAATTGGATGTATAGTCTTTAGGTATTAAGATCTTAGAATTGAATTTTGGCATCATAGTAGTACGTCGGGCGTAACCCAGGGGTATGTATGAAGTAACAGGTTTGCCTTGTTTTCTTCTCGGTGGTAACTCAATACCCCGGTTGTAATTAGGGAGTATGCATGGCATACTCCTAAAGGTGAATTTTGGGCAATTTTGGGCCTTAGGCCACGTTTAGTTGGGTCTAGTATGGGAAGGGTAAAATGAACGTTTACCCTAGTAAGATAGAGTATGAAATGGACCTTTCAATATGGGTTATTACCCTAATTATAAATTAAGGTTATTTGTGGATATGCTTAGTGTGCGGAGCCTTCATATCAGTAGCTTGACTGTGTGATTTGTTATCATCGGATTGAGATGAGTCTCTTCACTGTACTTGTGGGTCGAAGGCACCAACACCGGCCTACAGGATTATGTTTGTAGGTTGATAGTTGTCTTTGTAACACTTACTAACATGCTTGTATGTGCTTGTTATGTTTGTGACTCTTGTTGGTATGATTGCATGCTTAGATGTAGGGGTGAAATAGACCCATACTAGTTGAAAGATACCAAAGGAGTCGGAAGGGACTCAGAGAGTCGGAAGAGACTTAGGGGTGAAATAGACCCGTTACAGCTTTAGGTTGATATGTATGTATGGTATGTGGTATTTTGGGAAAACTCATTAAGCTTTGTGATTACATTTCATGTTATGGTTTCAGGTACCTCTGGTTTGAAGGGGAAGGGCCCGACATGATCGCACAACATCCACCTGTGTTCTGTATTTTATGATTTTGGGATTGTACTCTGATAACTATTTTCTACAGTGACATACTTTGATGTTTTTTTAAATGCATCGACTATCGAGAGTTGAACAAGTTAACAGTGAAGAACTGTTATCCACTCCCGATGATTGATGATTTGTTGAACCAGTTCCATGGTGCGTCTTGGTTCTCTAAGATTGATATGCATTAAGAATACCATCAAATAAGAGTTTGATATGAGGATGTTCACAAGACAAATTTTTGGACTCGTTATGTTCATTACGAGTTCATGGTGATGCCTTTTGGGCTCACCAATGCACCAACATCATTCATCGATATCACGAATAGGGTTTGCAGGCTGATGCTAGATCGGTCGGTGATTGTTTTCATTGATGATATCTAGTTCTATTCTAAGACCGAGGAGCAGCATGAGGATCGTCTGTGTGAGGTTCTAGAGACTCTAAGGAGGGAGAGGCTTTATGCAAAATTCTCCAAGTGTGAGTTTTGGTTGCGCGAGGTGCAATTATTTGGGCACCTCGTCAATAAGAAGGGTATCTTAGTTGATCTGGCCAAGATCGAGGTCGTGATGCAATATGAGGTTTTGAAGTATCAATCTGAGGTTCAGAGTTTCCTTGGTTTATTCGAGTATAATCTAAGGTCCATTGAGAATTTCTCCAGGATCATAGTTTCGTTGACCAAGTTGACGAAGAAGTTGGTTACTTTCTGTTTGGGGCCTGAGCAGCAGGCGACATTTGAGACCTTGAGGTAAAAATTACGCACGTCTCCGATTTTGACTTTACCAGAGGGCATGGATGATTTCATGGTGTATTGCGAGGAATCGATTTTGGGATTGGGTGTATTGTTAATGTAGAGGGGTCGTGTGATAGTTTAAGCTTCGAGGTAGCTGAGGCCTCATGAGTTGAATTATCCCACCCATGATTTGGAGCTGGGGGAGTGGTTTTCTCCCTCAGGATTTGGCTTCATTATTTTTATGGGGTTCGCTGTATCATTTACACAGACCATAAGAGTTTGAGGTATCTGATGGACCAGCCAAATTTGAACATGAGGCAGCACAGGTAGCTTGATGTGGTGATGGATTATGATTGTGAGATCCTTTATCACCCTAGGAAGGCCAACGTGGAGGCCGATACTCTTAGCCACAAGACATTTGGCACCCCTATCAGGGATATATATTTGAGGATGACAATGATTACCCCACTCATGGAGCAGATCCGTGAGGCTCATCTTGAGGCTATGAAAGAAGATCAAAGGAAGAGTGAGCGCATAATGGGTCATGTGTTCTCTTTTGATTATGACAGCTAGGGATTGTTGATCCTTCATCGAAGAGTTAGGCTTCCATATTTCGGGAGTACGCAGCAGATTTTGATGGAGGAAGCGCATAAGTCGAAGTTTTCTATTCATCCAGGTGCGACAAAGATGTATAAAGACCTCCGGTTTGATTATTGGTTGCCTTGCATGAAGCGGTATGTAGCCTGGTATGTGGATAGGTGCTTGACTTGTAGGAAAGTTAAGGTCAAGCATCAGCGACCTCAAGACAATATGAAGCCTTTAGGTGTTCCCCTATGGAAATGGGATGTAACATCCCATTTTTCTAGGTATTTTCAAATCCTTCCTTCAGTAAATTAATATGTCATGATTGGTCTTTGAAATTCGTTGAATTTAGCCCTAAGAGCCCCGAGGGAAAAATTTGGTCGGAGGGGGAGTACGCTAGGAGTGCATATGAGCACGCTAGGCGTACTAGGGCGCGCCCTAGTACGCAGGGCATATGCATATGTACGCATGGCATACGCATATGTACGCAAGTCATACGCATGTCCGAGTGCAAACCCTAACTTTTAGAGTTTGTTGGGTATTTAAACCCCATTATGGACCTTTTACCCCATCATCTCAGCCTCCAAGTCCTGAGATCGTTTCTTGGCAACCCTAGCTTCTCTTTTGTGTGTGAGAGAGCTACAAGTGTGTTTCTTGTGTGGTTGGAGAAGAAGAAGTTGCATCAAGGTGTTTGGAGAGTGAAGCAAGCTTGTAGATTCGAGATCATCTAGAGCTTGTTTTGGACCTTTAAAGTGTTTTGGGTCCCCGAAGTCAAAATCATGAATTTTTGGTATTTTTTGTCTACGTGGGGCATACGTCCTTGTACGCTTAGTGTACTGGGTTCCGTGCGAGTGCGTGGAGGAGGCCGAGTATTCGCAATGGGCCAAGAGGAGGCTATTGCAGACCCCACGGTTATTCCGGGTACATTTCTCCTCGATAACTTATTTACATACATTCCATTTGATAACAGGAACGGAGAGGAGTTCCGCGAGTCACAAATTTAAAAATATACTCGAACAACCACCCCAATCATTAAACAAAATCTTAGTAGTAGTAATAATAAGGATAGACTAGAAGCACTGAAAACACATATGTAGAATGCACTATCCCACTAACGAACATTTTACAATGAGAAGTTCCGACTTCGACACTCGACGTGGATTGGCTTAGCCCTAACCTTACCAGTTTCATGTGTTATAAAAGACCCTTTCACTTTAACCATCAACTAACGAAACTCTATCGATTTATAACGACAGACCCGACACAAACCTCAATTAGTTTCTAGTTTCAGGATCTTGTAGCACTCATGCGAGGAGTACTACATCCTTTGCAACCATCCTGAAGTATTACTAATATATCATTAGAAATACCACGCGCACAACGAGTCAATTCCAAACTCAGAAACTAGGTATGAGTTCTACTATGAACTTCAGGACGGAGACTGCCCAAGATTGCGAGTGATCGTGCTTCCGTGAGAATAAACTTTGAAATACCTATCCTTTTCCCTAATTCATGAGTAGTCTTACTTTCTTTTAGATCTTCACAACATCTAATCCACCCCTAAGGTTTTGACATCATAATCAGTAGGAGTTGGTTAAGTCTACTTCGAGCCGACATCAGGTGCTTTGATAAAGCAGTTCATCTTAACCTCCCTATCAAAGAACCTCTTGTTATTTACGGAGACAAATCAAGTACGAACCTTCGCATCATTTCGTGTATTTAAGCTCAAAAGTGCTTGCGAAGGGAATATCACACATTCCTTGCACACATCGCCGATACAAGCCAAGAAGTGAAGGACATTCAGAACATCCCAAAAGTACGCGACTTTCCCAACACCTTTCCAGAAGAACTACTGGGATTACCACCACAACGTCAATTCGAGTTCAGAATCGACTTAGTTACAAGGGCTACCCCAGTAGCTAAATCACCTTATCGTCTAGCTCAAACTGAGATGCAAGAAATTCCTAGTGAGCTTAACAAACTCCTCAGAAGAGGATTCTTCAGGCCAAGTTTCTCACTTGGAGGAGCACCGGACTTGTCTGTAATCAAGAAAGAGCGTTCCAAACGCTAAAGTAAGCCTGGTGCACTGCACCGATATTATCCCTCTCAAAAGGGATAGAAGATTTCGTGGTGAAAGGCGATGCATCCAACCAAGGGCTTGGTTGCGTTCTTATACAAGAGGAAAGGTCACTGCCTATACCGCAAGACAGCTTAAGACACAAGAAGTTAACTATACAACACATGATCTTGAGTCAGGAGCAATGGAAATTGCTCTGAAGATCTGGAGACACCACTTGTAGGGTTTACTCTCACAAACCACAAAACATTCAACATACATTCGACCAAGAAGAGTTATCATACCAGTGAAGTCAAACGAAAGAAGCAAAGTCGTATCCCGATAGTGAAAGGTTCGCTGGAATGCCAAGCGAGGACCTGAGTTCACTCAAGAACACGAGAAACAAATAAAACTTCTATCTGTAGCATATTTATCAATTCTGCTTAAACTCTAATTTCGGGACGAAATTCTCTCTAACGGGGGGATGATGTGACAACCCGATATTTGGAGACAATGTAATGTAAAACCAGTCAAATTTAGGTCAAAATATAACTTTCCTAAAATATTATATAAGTTAAATCAAGTGGTAGGAATCGTAACAAGGTTTTCGTACATATAAAAACCCAAAAATCCGAGTTATAACGAAGAAGTTATGACCATTCTAAGATTTCTGACAAAACCGAAAACACCGATTAAATGAAAAACACGAAGTTTCAATACAATAGTTTTTAGCCTTAAGTATCTAAATGAAAGTTGTAGATAACATTAAACCGTGAGCATACATAAAAAGAACGTCCAAATCTGACTTCGTATGAGGAAGTTATGATTTTTCCAAGATCCAGATATAGCAGTAGGCAGCTAAAAACTCGAAATAGAGCTCGAGAGACTTTTGGCCAAAACAACCTAAATGAGAATCGAAGGTCTCAATAATGGTAGCGCAACGGCGAAAAGTCTGACGAAAACGGACATCGGATGAAGAAGTTATGGAATTTTTACGGACTTTTCGTGTCCCGGCCCGTTATAAATAAATAATTAAAAATAAAGTCAAACTTTTCCGATGAAGTCTAAACGAGAGTTGTAGATCATATTTTCAGCTACGCGTGCATATAAAGAACGTCGAAAACGGAGCTCGTACGCGAAAGTTACGGAATTTACAAGTTCGGGGTCCAAAATCCGAGGCTGTCAGGCCCCCACGACGTGGCACAGCTTGGCCGCGACCTGGCAAGTGACTGAGGGCGTCCAATCAACGGAAGGGGATAAGGCTTGCTCCCCACGACGTGGCACACCAGAAATGCCCCTATAAATAGATTTCAAGGGCTCCGAGTTCCATTGCTCAATTCCCTTCTTTCTCGCGCCGAAACTCTGCGTTTAAGCCCCCGAGACCCTCCCAAAGCCCCTATTTTCACCTTCAAGTCCCCAAGGAAGGCTTTGTGTTCCCGAGATCCCCGAGATTCCCGAGAATCCTGAGATTTTCTCGCGTTTTCAACTCTTCCTGTCGAAGTTCTGCTCGATTCTTCTCTCGACTACTTCAAATCAACCACTTCAATCAAGTGAGTTCATACCCCTATAATCTACACTTTCAAATGTGTTATAAATGCTTTTATACACTTTTAAGGGGGGGGGGGGCAATACAAGTAAACACACGACTAAAATCGTGTGAAACATCGATCTTTTGCTATACTTTTCATACTGTTGTTTAAACTATCTTATGAAGTTATTATCATGCAAAACACCTCATAACACAACTTTACCCTCTTGGGGTACAATATGTTTTATAAATAGAAATATGTTTTATTTATACATTTACATACAAATACATCATATCAAGGGTAACCATCGTTGCTAAACCGTTTTATACTTTCAAAGAACTTATGACTTATGCTTTGTCAAACATTATGAAAAAGAATAAACTTTTCATACAAAACTATTACTTTAATACAGACTTAGTTGAGAATCCGTGAGACGTGTACATCTTCAAATACTACCTTTTGCTAAAAGGTATCACTACAAGTCCTGTCTATAACCAGAGTCTACCGTTCGGAGAACGTGTCAAATGTGTATAGATCTATACGAGAAGTCATGATCCCGCGCCCTGACTGTTAGCTACAGTCCGTCCTTTGGGGTGACAGTTTGTCATAACGCTACGACGCCTGAAGAACGTCGCTACAGGCATATTATGTTTAGTATGGTTATAAAACTCATCGGATATACAGTTATTATGGTATTATGTTTTTATGAACGAGTAGCTATTAAAACTATTCTTCATCTAACAAGTGCGATTTTCGTATGGCTTTATTATATAAAACTATGTACGACGTTCTTTATATGTACGGAATCCTTATAACATATACTACAACTTAGTTAAGATTATTCATCCTAAATAATCTTCTATTAAAAAGTCATTTTTGACGCTTATCATCTCTAAATTGACTAGCCCTGATCTACGGGTGTTACACCAAGCCACCCAGGGCGATCTGGATAGGCTGTAGGCCCTACAAGGCGGTACAGATAGGTTGTAAGCCCTACGAGGCATTCCAGTCCGTTTGAATGCCCGTAGAGCGGTCCAGATGGGTCGTAAGCCTTGCGAGGCAGTCGATTCAGGATGAAGGCTCATATTTGCATGTTATGTTTGTTATGTTGTGTGATGATACTTTAGGGGAACTCACTAAGCTTTAGCTTAAAGTTTTAGTTTATTGTTTTAAGTACTTCAGAGGATCGTGGGAAAGCAAAGGCCTGATCGCGCACATCTTCCTATATTCATGATATTGACTTTTGGTACACTCTGATATGATTTTGCTCTTGAAACAATGGATTTTCTTGTAAACAATTATGGATAATGGCTATTTTTGAAAATTTTAATTTTTTATGATTTTTGGGATGTTACACCACGGCTAGCAACCTGCCATGCCGTGGCATAAGGTTTTTCCCCAAAATCTTGTCTTTAAAATCCTTAAGTGTAACACCCGATTCGAGGTACTTTTTATTTTTTACCCTTGGTGTGTAAATAGTTTGCAAGCTTGGTCCTTAGGGGGCATTTTTGCCATTTTCGGGAAAAATAAGGTTACGCTGGGTGTACTCCTCGTACATTGGGTGTACGCACCCAGTGGACAAACCTAATATTTTGGGTTTGGACCCTATTTAAGCAACATTATGACCCATGATCCTCTCATTTCTCATCTTCCATTGACCTTTGAGCCCCATTTCGAAACCCTTGCCCCTCTTAAGAAGATTTGACCCTCTTTGTGTGTGTTTTAGTGTGTGTTGGTGAGCTTTGAGGAAGAAGAGCATAAAATAAGGAGCTTTGATCATGGGAGAGCTTGTAGATCCAGATTCTACTCATCATTTCCAGCTTCATTGAGGTATAAAGATTAGAACTTGCTCATTGTATGCTTAGATCTAGTCTTTATGTATTTTTGGTCATTTTGGTCCCATGAATGAGATCTAGTGGGAATTCTTCCACTCTAGAAGTTGGGAGTTGCTTCTCTTGATGTTTCTAAGGTCCCTACTCCATAAGTTAGCATCTTGATAGTTGTTGATCAACCATGCATGTGGTTATGTCCATTTGGTGGAAGTAAAATGCTTAATCTAGGGTTTGGGATCATTTGAGCCATGCAAAGGCTCCAAGTTAAGGACTTTATGGATTAAGATGTTCCACAAGGCTTGGATCTGTAATTTGGATGTTTGTAATGCAAGCATTGAGTACTTAAGGAAAAGTGCTTAATTGTCTACGTTGGGCGTACACAAGCATACACGTCCGAGTCCTCGATCATGCACACGACTTAGTACGCCAGACATATGTCTGGTATGCGTAGCGTACCAGGCCTGGTCTTGGGTTTTGCATTTTGGGCCATTTTGGACTATTAGGGTTTTGGGCCTTATGGGGCCACTAGTCTTTCTTACTTTGGGTCATTATTAGGCTTTAGGACTTCTTGGATTTGGGCCCACAATAGGATTTGGTATCATTTAGGAATTTGGGTCATATTAGGCTTTTGGTGCCATTAGATTGGGCCTCGGTTATTGGGCCAAGTGAGGAAAGGGTAAAATGGTCTTTTACCATGGGTGCTAGACAAAAGAACTAGATTCCCAGTTATGGTTCATGGCCCAATTATTAATTGGGGTTTTATTTGATTGATTAGTGCAAGGATTTTTTGGTTTAGCACCCCGATCATTTGTTTAACTAACAGCAGACTGAGGTGAGTTTGCTCACTATATTGTAGGACACTATGATATGTTATGTGTTTGTAGTCTTTGTGACTCCTGATGTATGTGTTATATGAATGTGTGCCTGTTTGTTATATGTATGTGGGGTGAAATAGACCTAGTACAGCCTTGTGTTGACATATGATTTGAAATAGACTCGGGGTGAAATAGACCTGGTATGGCCTTGGGCCGACACATGAGTTGAAATAGACTCGAGAGTGAAATAGACCTGGTACATCTTTGAGCTGGCAGATATGTATGGTATGTGGTATTTTGGGGAATTCACTACACTTCATGCTTACGGTTTTTGGTTTATATTTCAGGTACTTCCAAATTGAAGGGAAAGAGCTCGAGATGATCGCATTACACACACACCATGACTATTCACTTATTTGACTTTGATGTTTTTGGGATGATTGATTGACATAATCTGATTTTCCTTTATGGTTTTATAAACATGTTTGGTTGATGGTTTATTTAATATGAAAAAATGGCTTTAAAATTTGGGACGCTACATTAAGTCTTTAATTGATCGAATCGGAAAAACGGGTGTTACACTCCCTTTGCTCCATATCTTTTAACCAGTATTGTACTAAACAATATTGGTGTGCTAATAAGGAGATTTCATGTGCAAGAGAGAAGAAAGATCCCATTTGTGAAGGACGGATTTTGCTTCATCTTTTGTTGTAAGAGAGTTAAACCTGATTTTGGTATGAGTTTTATTGTTTATTTACTATTGAGGTTGTCAAAATGGTATTAATTTTTAGCTAATGTAATAAGTTTTTATTTCCTCCAAAAAGTATAACGTGCAGCAAGTTTGAGCATGTACATAATTTCCTATAGAAAGGGTGTGGTTCTAAGGACTTACCTATAACTTTGTGTGGCACATGAGTGTTAGGATTTATTTAACTAGACATGGACTTAGTTTGGTTAATAGTTTTAAATACAAAAGAATTTTATTTTTGCGAAGAATATAAACACAGTCAACATGGTTTCAAAAAATAAAAGTTGATGCATGGGATGTGGTTTCAAGAACGAAGAATTGGGTAACATGTAATTTCTAGAACACTGGTCCAAACATATTTAGACCATTTTTTGAAATTTGTATTATAATATGTAATTTTCAGAAAAATAAAAAGAAAGAAAAGAAGATGAAACAAAAGTTGCAAGGATTGCAACAATTCTAAACGGTATATGCAATATATAAGTAATTTCATATATCAATTATATGCAAAAATGACCAAAATATCATTAATTGATTTTTTAATAATTTGCTTTTTTATAATAAAACTGATTGTCATCTATTAAAATGTCTTATTTCATGAAATTGTTATTTTCAAAGTTTAAAACATGATCATTTTATCATTAATCTAAACAAAGAGAACGTTGTTTGTATCTTCAAACCGTTTTACATATTAATTTAAATTAATGATGATACAGTTACAGACAATATATCTAACTTTGTATAAAAACAACTTTTTTCAAATCTATCATTAATGATTATGTTTTTTAAAGTTTCAGTGTTGTTTTACTTTGAGACCAAATGGCTAATCTATAACTTTTAAGAATCATCAAACACGCAAACAACAAACACATTATTTATGTTATTGCCTTTTTTTCGCTTTATTCAAATTTATATCACATTGTATAAAATCATAATTTTATCAAAAATCTACAAATACAGAATATATCGGATATTCATAACAATGTATATATTAATTTTAACTAATCTTTATAAACATATAAACAAAATTTATGTCTTTGTAAATTAATACTATCTCCGTCCCAAATTAATTGTCCACATTTGATTTTTAAAGTTTTTATTCTTCAACTTTGACCTTAAATATTTTTCTATTTTATACATAATACTTGATGCAAAATATAGAAATGGATTGTATTTTAAATATCTTTTCATTTTTATAAGTTTCATCATGTAATATATAACACAAATAAAAATATTTAAGATCAAAGTTGAAGAAAAAAGACTTTAAAAGTCAAAAATAGACAATTAATTTGGGACGGATGGAGTAATTTTTTTGAAAATCTTTGATTAGGCGTTACGATTTGAAATTATCAATAATGTTTTTTTTTCAACCGTGATTTCCACAGGTTTAAACCTTGTTAAATCAATATAATAATTGTGAAATTAATATAGTAATGTAATTGTATATAAGACAAATATAATAATCGCATATCTTAACTTGAACTAAAAGAAGCCAGTAGGAAGGAATTTGAGGTCAATTTGTTTAATAGTTTTTCCATGATCCAATAAAAATAATTAGATAATTAGATAAAAAAAAAAAAAAAAAAAAAAAAAAAAAAAAAAAACGAATTGAAATTAGTGCAATGGGGAAGGGTTTTGAACAATAATACATTATGTAAATGAGTTTATTTTAATAATTTGACTTTTTCATGATAACTTATAAGATCTGAGTAAAATTATTACATTAATAAAGATGATAACATAATTATGAAACACTTAGATACTATCAAACACTTTATCATAACTTTAAGCAGGATAAATACATACAAACGATATCTCTATCGATATGTATTATTACAACCAACGAAAGATTTCATCTTAATTAGACATACTTCAATATCATATGATTGTAAACCATGATTTCTAACTTCTAAAAATAATGTACATTTTTATTACTTTTTTACTAATATGCCCCCACTTAAGGTTAATTTCCAGTAATTAATCATAAGATCATTCGTGTTCAGCCTCTGTTGAAGATGCCAAAAACTTGATTTTTATTGGTGGGAGAATCGGCTCGAGTCGCAGTGGCTACTGCAGGACTTCAAAGTCAATGACTTTGAAAACAAGAACTACGATATTTATAGAGTAAATTACAGTCTTGGTCCATTTGGTTTATCGGTTATAATACTTTTGGTCCTATTTTTGGAAAAGTAACACCACTAGTCCCTATGAAGGGTGTTGGTAACACCGGTGCTCCTCCTCTCTAACAGCCCTAACGGAGGGGCTATTAAACATTTTTAAAAAGACAAAAATACCCTTCTACCATTACTTCCACCATCCACTACCACACCATCACTATTAATCACCACCATCACAACTCCACAGTCCACAGTTACTGTCACCACCCTCACAATTAACTCAAATTAAATATACATGAATTAATCTCAAAATTGGATCAAAAGGTTAAAAAAGACGTACGTATTGTGTCTTTTATATTGGAAACCTTTCCTAAAACAGCGAATATAAGATTTGATTTACCGAATCCTCTTATGAAAAGGTTAAAAAAGTCGGGGTTTTTGGAGTAGAAGATTGTTTAGGTTTTGAGATGATAAGAATAGGGTTGTTGTCGTTTGATGTTTCTTTGACTTCTTTTTCATAAATTGTGACGATTGTCTCTTTTATAGCATCGATGTCTGGTTTCATAAAGTCTCCTCCGGCGAGAAAGCAGAGTTCGGAATCTATTCACGATTCTTAACCATATGATAAGTAACTGAACCTGGAAATCAAGAAGTTGACTGGTCGGAACTTTGCGTTTCACAAACATTGTTATAGAGTTATTCGATGGAGGTGTCGACGGCGTCGGGATTGTCAATGGATAAACCCATTGAATCACGCTCACGGCTGAGTATCGACAATATGCTTCTCGGTGATGAGTAGCCGAAAAGCTCTTTTTGTGGGACTGGTTGATATGTTATTGCCGGCCAGATTTGAGGTCGAATTGTCGGTGACAATTTCAGACATTTTGAATAATTTTGATTTTGAATTATACGATGTTAATTCCAAAAACACAAATAATCAAACACCCAGTGCACATAAATATGACAGCAAATAGAAATAGCCATGGAAGCAATTAAATCAAAAAATAAATAAATAAGATAAAATAAAATAGAATAATATCCCTTTTTGTCTCCTTTTTTGCATGGAAACTAACTATGATTAATAGGGGTTAACGGTCCCGAGTATAGCTGGGCATGGGCTGGGTTGGGTCGGTTTTAGGGTAAAACTGAACCCAACCCATAAATTTTGGTTTCTGGGTTTAAGAACCCGTTGGATTCGGTTTTAAGTCAGTTTCAGTTTCTCGGTTTGTGGGTCGGTTTCATCGGTTTTGGGTTTAACCCATTGGTTTTGGGTTTTGGGTTTAATCCGGTGGGTTTTGGGTTGTAACCCATTTTTTAGCAAATCTTTATGACTTAAAAAATGAAACAAAATTAACAACCTAGATTAAAAAAAAAACTAAAAAAAAACAATTATAACACTAATACAACATCAAAAGTATGTTGCTAAAAGTTTACAACAATCAAGTTTAAAAAGCAACAAACTTTAAATGGTATATATAGTTTCTATTTTATTAAAATATATAAGGCGGGTTCAACTCAGTGGGTTGGTTCGGTCCTTATGGGTTGGATTTAAGTACTAAAACCGAACCCAGAACCCATTTTTCGGTTTTTAAAAATTTTAACCCAAACCCAATGGTTTGGGTTCGGTTTCGGTTTTTCGGTTTCGGTTCACCCCTAGTCCTGGGGGCCAAATTTGTTACCAAAACCCGCTATAAAGACTAGTGGTGTTATTTTTACAAAAGTAAGACCAAAATTATTATAACCGGTAAACCACAGGGACCAAGACTGCAATGTAACCCTCAAAAATACCTTTTCATTTTCAAATCACCCAAAAAGATACAACTAATTGTTCCAAAACCAACCACAGTATATATATTTTTAACATTAGAGTAAATCCAAATAACAGTGCCGAGAAAAAAAAATCAAGGGATGTTGTGCAATCACGGCAGGCCCTTCCCTTTGGAACCAAAAGTATCTTAAATGTTTAAACCACAAAACTGTAAGCACAAAGCTTAGTGAGCTCCCCAAAATACCACATACCATACATAAAATCGAGCCCCGCTCATCATAATGGGCCCCACCCAACATACAGTACAAGAATCACAAAGACAACTTGTAACACCCCGGATTCCCAAGTATTATTTTATTCTTTATTTTTGGGTGATTGTGAGGAGACTCGGCGAGTTGGAGTCCAAACTCGCCGAGTAGGATCGCGGTTTTGTACATGGGTTCGCGTCTGGACTCGGCAAGTCCAAAAGTGGACTCGGCGAGTCCACACTGTTTAATGAAACCCTAATTTCCAGGGTTTGAGACCTATTTAAAGGGGCTTATGGTCGTCATTTGCGGCCACCAACCCCAGAGAGAAACCCTAAAGAGATTTTGAGCGTTTTGGGAGAGAGAAGAGGCCATTGTTAACCTTTGAAGCTTTGTTTGGCAAGGCAAAGGAGATTCTAGCTAAGAGGAGGCAAGGGAGGTGGACATCCTTCGATTTTGGAGCTCAGAGCATCATCTTGGAGGTATGTTTTGGCTTCCTTTTCTGTTGTCATGATAAACATGGGGGTTAGGGTTTCTTGACCCCTTTGTTGGTTAGGTTTGATGTCCATTTCGTCCCTATTTGTGATGAGGCTTGGGATGAGATCCATAGAGGTCCAGAGAAGCTTTATTCCTTAAGCTTTATGAGGATTCATGGGAGTTTTGACCTAGAGTTATGAGATATGGGGCTAAAACATCATCTAGGAGCAAATAGTTGTTGTTTGAGCACCAAGGTTTGGACTTTACGTGATTATCATGCCTGGGGAGGCCAGATCTATGATTGTATGGAACAGATCTGACCTCAGAAGTGAGTTTGAGTTATGCATGGCATGGACTCGCCGAGTCTGAAGAACAGACTCGGCGAGTAGCATGAAGTTTGCCTGTAACCACTCAGCGAGTGGTCTTGTCGAGTTGAAGGGTCGACTCAGTGAGTCAGGGAGATTCAGGGGGGACTGAGTCAAGCCGGAACTCGCCGAGTTGTTCTTGAGACTCGGCGAGTTGAGTCATGGTGGCCCCGCGATTTATGCCAGGTGAAACTCGTCGAGTCAGAGAAATACTCGACGTGTCAAGAGAGGATCCAAGGGAGTCAGTGGACACGTATAGACTCGCCGAGTCGCCCTAGTGCACTCGCCGAGTCCGGTCAAAGTTGACCGTTGACTTTTAGGGTTTGGTCAACGATGTGGCCTTTGGGCCAAGAGAGGGGTAAAATGGTCTTTTACCCTTAAGAGGGTGCCAAGAGAGGGTTGATTCTAGTCTCAAGAGTTATATTCATGAGAGTATTTGCCTTATGTGTTAGGCGGTGGCGAGTTCGAGATTCAAGTGTGGGGATATCTGCTTTCTGCTTGCCAGGTGAGTCTTCTTACTATACTTTACCTTGAGTAGGTAACCAGAGTTATGTGACAGAGTATTTGTATGCTATGTATGTGATGTGTTGTACTGCATTATTTCTATGTGATTTATGTTGTGCATGTTTACAGAGTTAGAACCGGAAGGTTCCCAAAGTTAGAACCGGAAGGTTCACAGAGTTAGAACCAGAGGGTTCATAGAGTAGGGTCCACAGACCCACAGAGTTATAGTCTCGAGTGGCTAATATGTGTTATGTGTGGTATTTTGGGGAACTCACTAAGTTTCGTGCTTATAGTGTTTTGTGTTATGTGTTTCAGGTTTCTCTCAGGATCACGGGACGGCACCGGCTCGATTGTACACACCAGAGAAAGAGTCATGTTTTGAGGATCCTGGTTTATTAAGCAAGTGAAAATGGAGTTATGTTTTTGTAATTCGATTATGACTGGAATTTTGAGAAAAGTGTTTTTAAGAATTAACGATAATTTTTAAATGAAAAATTGTTTTGAAATTTACGGTGTTACACAACTAGCATCCTACATAGTATAGTGAGAAGACACACCTCTCTCACAAAGTTAAACAAATCCCAGCTCAACATCATGAAACAAGTGCTACATCACACCTATCACACAAGGTCACACCTTAGTCTACACTCTAGAACTAGCAATTTGACCAAAAGTCAACAAGGTCAAAAAAGTCATCGGCCAACATTGACTTCAGCAGGCTTCAACATCGTGGTCGATCCATTACCACGTCATGGCTAATGAACTTAGCCCCGATCAAAATCTCAGTCGCAAACAAATCCATTGACACGCCATGAAAATCATGTTACCACGTTGTGGCAGGGTCCGTCCAAAATAGTCGTGAAACCCCAATTGCCACATCATGGCGAGCAGGCTGCCACATCGTGGGAACTGGACTTTCTTGGCTTAATGGATTCAACTCTCACTCCATTAAGTCGTCCATTCATTCCTTCCAGAAGGCTTTCTAACATCCATTACAACCTAAAGATCGATGTTTTTCAGTCATGCATGTCCAATGCAAGTTTAGAGCTCACGCTAGGTCAAAAATGGAGAATAACACCAAAATCTCTTGCATGAAGCTCAAAACACCAACAAACTTCAGATCTAAACATTATGTTCACTAAGGGACATCAAGGATCCATAAAGTTGCTAAATTTATGGAATCTCACCATTCCAAATAACTCATCTTTAAAGAAAATGGACAAAAATCTAGATCTAGAGACATAGAACAATAAAGCTTGGATCTTGAACACTTACAAAGGTCCAAAATATAAGATAGAAGATGATGATGAGGCTTGCAAGCTAGATGTATACACCAAATGTGCTTTCTTCTCCTTCAAAACACCAAAGCTCAAGATCTTCAACAATGGAGGATAGGGCTTCTATGAGAGTGAAAGGGAGGTGATGAAGGCTAGGGTGTGAAAACTTTAGCTATCACATCCCTTAAATATGGACATAATTCCTAAAATTAGGGTTTTGCATAAAATGGTTGTCACGTCGTGGGCAATATATTACCACGCTGTGGCACACACTTAAGTTGTACGTCTTATACGAGCCCTGTCACGCCATGGTGATATCTCCATCATGTCGTGCTCAACCAAAATTCACAATTTACTTTTAAAATCCATACCTCGATGATTTGGATGTTACATGTAATTTAATCATATTTATATTTGTGTCATCTTATTTGAAGTATAATACAATAAAACATATAATTATTTAAATTTAAGCTACTAATTTAAAATAAAACTTAACTACCAGTGAAAAAAGCTTAAATGAATTAAATACATATTAAATAATAAAATAATGATTTTTAAGTACAAGTTGCCAAAACCAATCTACACAAATCATACAATAATACAATTTACAATATGTGTCGGCATGTCATTAGCTTTAAGCAGTGGCAAACCCAAATATTTGAAATTGGGAATAAACTAAAAAAATTAATATTTGTTGTATTTTTAATATTAAATAAATATTTTGTTTAGTACACATGTCCATACATAAGTCGAAGGCCAGTCTTCTTTAGACTAATGATAATATAACATATACAAATTTGATTTTATTGTTTTTTATTATGAAAAAGAAACAAAATGGGGGTAAAAGTCAAAAACCTCATTCATTTTGTGCTCTTGAATCTTTAGTCTACATGACTTCTTTTTCCAACGTCTTTTCTACACCAATCAAAATCAGCTCTACAATTATTCAATTAATACCTTCTATTATCATTTTCTTAAATCAAATTAAATTTGATTGCACTAGAGAATAAACCTTTTGTAAAAAACAAATTTTCTTTCTGGTTTACACTTTTTTTTACAAAATCCCCGATACAAATAAATCAAGTGATATAGGATTGAAAAAAAAAAAATCCGAATTCCTATTGGAAAGTCTATTTTTATAGGGGCTGAAGTTGGTTATATGTATTTGTTCTCTTGTTATAAATAACAAAATACGATATTACTCCCGTTATATTCCTTGTAGAAACCTACTGCATCCAAAAGCTATTATCGATGAATCCAAATATTTAACTTTTAATACATAAATAACAAGTCGTTATCATATTATTGACCGAGGGTGCTTAAACGATCCTGGTCCATTAGGTATTAACCCATAAAAATGACCTAATCTCTCAACCTAACCCGAAACAACTAAAAATTAAAGGATTGTGTTAGATTTTTAACATTTGCTTAACCTATTTAATTTAAATTAGTTGGGTTAGGATTAAAAATTTTAACCTGGTTTTAAACTGACTACCCGTTTAATTATAATATTTATTCTTATTTTGTAATTAGTTTAATATTAACATTTAAGTATTTTAAATTTAATAAATAAATATAAAACCCTTATTCTCAAACTTTGCCCTTGTACTTTTAAAACTCAGTTGACTAATCATATTTCCATTCTTCCCTCGTAAACTTAATCCGAATGTGCAAGTGAAGTTACTTAAAGTAAATTGAGTCGCTTAAAAGTTAGACATATCCAATGTTATTTAAATAATTCATTTGTATTTGTAGTTTTTTTTTTCTTAACTTTGAACAATTATTTAGGTTTGTAAAATATTTAAATAGGTGCAATTTTTCATTTAGTTTTTAAAATGAACTAACACGAGTTCAAAATATTTAACAAGCTGGGTTGGGATAAAAAAATTAAGTCACCTTCAACTCATTTTTTTTAACGGATTGGGCAACATAAACACAACCCAACAAGGCCCATTGGCACAGCTAGCTTAGCTGATTCACCTCATAAACTATAAAAGTTCATGATAAACCAATTTAGCATCTAAAATAAATTGCAAGGTATTCTTTTGACAAAGTAGATATTACAACAGCTTTAAATTACATGCAAAATGAAATTTCAAAAAGAATAAAACTAAAATACGAAATGGCAAAGAAAATGCCTTGGAAAACAATGGCAGCCCAGCCCCCTACAATACAAGATGTGGAATTCCATGGTCAAAGTTATGACCATTTCAACATGTCTATATAATACAAGTCTAAGTAATCCATAAAGTAAATATATTAAATTCACTCCATTCCAATGGAAGAAAAAAAAACACCCATAAGTTGAATTTTAAATGACATGTGAGTTGATTTTTAAAATCAACATTTGTAGAGTTTAGCAAAAGTACTTTTGATTTTTTTGGATTTTTTAGGGTTTAAATAATTAGTGGTGGTAAATGTAAAAGTAATTGATTATCTTATTCGGAAAAAGAAAATAAAAATACCTGAAGTTCAACTTATTGTCCCATAAGAACGGGAGGCTCAAACTGTAATGGCTTCACAAGCCAATTGCTAAACTGTGGGCTTTCTTTAAATACTTTCAAGGCTGAATTATATTCATTGGCCCTCTCCTGCCAATAAATAAATAAATAAAAATGAGCTACAAATTATCGACTAGGGCTATTTGTCATGTCATGTTCTGTATTTACCTTTAGTCTCCGGTAAGAAGTTTCACTCAATGAAGAATTGGGTAAACTTCGACTCAGTGACAAGAATGACTCCAACATTCTCTTCCTGGGAATTTTATTTTATTTTATTTTATTTTTTTAAAAAGTTAGACAAATGAATGGAAATGACAGTTTTACCCTTGATTAAACTTGTGTTAGCTTACTTGCATAAAGTTGATTCTGAAGAGGGGTGCATGGCACCTTTTCCAGATGTCCCCTGCTTCCGACCAGTGGTTCCAAGAATGACTTCGTGAAGGCCCGACTTATTCCAGCTTATTGAATATCTGTAAAGTCACTCTTCACGTAAGTTTAACTAAAATGACACTTTTTTACCCTCGGTTAAAAAAGCAAGCAAAATCTTACCCGCATGTTAAAGTGGATGCAGCAGTTTCAGCGTGGCGAAACACCTCAAGGGGTACCGAAGCTACCGAAAACAACGGCTGCCATGTAACAAAAAAGGAACATGAATATATATATATATATATATATATATATATATATATATATATATATATATATATATATATATATATATATATATATATATATATATATATATATAGTATTAGAGAGAGAGAAATTATTAACTATTAATGAAGAAATCAAAGGGTTATCAAAGCACCTTACAACCTTATTCACTTTAAATGGACTTGTTAGTTTCTTTGATAATGGTAATACTCTATCACTCAAGGCCCTTGTCAACTGCTCTTCTACTTCCTTATCAGAACAATTACGAGATTGCCCCACAGTTATTGATGATATGTAAACTGGCTGTAGAAAGTGAGAAAGTAAAGCCCCTGCAATAATAGGTAACAGAATGTAAACTGTTTCTTTCCTTTTTCTCATTAAGTCCTGTATGGGTAATCGGTAATGATGTCTCTCTGGATTAAGTGTTGTAAACATAACGTCTGTCTGTTTCTTTTTTAGACTCACTGAATAAACCGTCTGAAAATGAGACTAAATGACCATTTTACCCTTACATTAACATTCAGGTATAGTAAAGAGTAAAAGGTTCAACCTTGGACACCAACAACATTCCAACGGGAAATTTTATCAGAACAGCTCACTGACAAAGTTGCATCACCACGCCCAGGTTTCCTCTGAACAGTGCCAATCACATGAGAACAGTCACCTAAAAGACAAGAATTCCATAATTCATAACATTAAATGACTTCAAAACATAAACAGATAACAAATATAGAATTACTTACCATTGTTCTTCATGGATGACTCCAAGAATTCCTCCATAAGATCATTCAGTTTGGTTGTTGAGGATATTGAACACCCTTCTTTTATCGAACTATTCAAGCAAGGGAAAAGCTGTGAATTGAGGGAGGCATCTCCACCTACAAGTTGAACACATATGAGAATGATTGAAACAGTGATTTCGTTTTCAAAGGGCAAAATGGAAGAAATAGCAATGTAGTTCTCTAACTTTTCCTTATTATGATAACATTGTGCTTTCTTTTTCTCTTTTTACAGCATTTCACTTTCAAACATTACCAATTCTAGCAAATGGGTAAACTATTAATTTGAATTACGATGAGTCGATGACATGGCATGAGTTAATAGGCTCTTAATGCAACATCTTTGTCTACATAGGATGTACACGTGTACTATACTGATGAGTGATGACATGTCATCACAATTCAAATCAGCAGGTTATGCATTGCTATAATGGGTAACATTTTTCAAAGTGTAATGCTCTAATAAAAAACAATCTGTAAGTATAATGTTGTAATGAGAAAAAAAATAGACTACTATAATAGGGAAAAACTAGAAACTACATTGTTGTTTCTAGCATGTTTCCTGAATTGTGAAAAGGCAGAGTCTTGAACTTACAAGGCAACTGTGATATGTATAAATGCAATTGCCAACCGGATCTCATCTTGTATTTACCACTGCCAAAACCACCTGACTCAAAAATGGAGTCTGGCAACTGCATGCTACTCTTTTGAATCTCAGAATAGAAGTACCTGAAAAACAAGCCATTTATAGGGGGAAATCCATTGTCATTTGTCTAATTAGTGTTCACAACTTTATGCTACTGAAAACACAGAATAGAGATGTGAAAATACAAACAAATTGACAGACCTAAGTAAAGCTCTTCTAGCTACAATCTCAGCATGAGAATCATTCAAAACGTCACCATGAACACTAAGACGCGAACGCCCAATGCACTTAGTTCCTGTCCCCAATGCAACCACTTTCAATTCTGCAAATTTCAAAATGCATCAATTCAACCACAAAGGCGATACGGCAATGCCCCAAAACTTCGTATTTCAAGTGAATTATCCACTTATCTCACTCGTAATGCGATGTAATTGATAAAATAAACATCGTAAAAGTAAAATTAAATGATGTGTAGATGAATTTTGAGTTTCCAAGAGAACTGAGGAGTAGAAGTAAGACCTTGGGAGGGGGAAGAAGTGAGGAATGCGGCCAAGACGGTGACTTCACGACCCTGAGGTTTTCCTTTCTTAGGGAGACGGTTGTATGCTGAGAAAACCGTCTGCGAAACCTTCTCTCCCCATTGTTTCTTCTCCGGCGAGGGTGAACTCATTGGCGCTCCGGGGAGATGGAGGGAAATGAAGGGCAATGGAGTGGATAATTGTTGATAGAGTTCGAAGAATCTTATATATCGAGAGTGAATTACAAAACTCTTCATGTTTTGCCCTTCAAAAAATAGTTTTTCATATCTAGTCCATTAATAAAATCTTTTCTTTCAAGTTAGGTCATGCACATGGACTTTGTTAAAGAAATCTAAAGTGTAGTACATGACTCTAGCTAGGCCTGGCAATGGAGCGGGTTTTGATCCTGATCTGATCCAAACCCTTAACAATTATATAGGTTTGGAGCATAGTTTTATCCGTTTACCCGTTAACAACCCATACCCGCTAACCCTTTTATTAAAAGGGTCGGTATGGATCAGCATCGATCTGCTCCGTTTATAACCCGCCCCATATAAACTTTAGAAATATAAATTTCTATTTTATATTGCCTAAATTTTACATTAAATTCCAATCAGAAATCCAAAATGAAAAGGCCAAAGACTAAATTGTTTTTACATAGGAGTCAAGGACTCAACTTCTAGACTACCAGTCTTCTACTCTTCTCCCAAGATTCATGATTTCATTTCATTTATATTTCATCATGTAATCACTAATTTCATTTATAAATCAATAAGATTATTTATCAACCGGAAGAAAGTTTGTAATTTCTATTCTCTATCAATGCAATCGACGGTCATAAACCAATCAGAAGTAACTAAAATAATGATTTTAATTCCAATAGAAAATCCTCGAGTACATAATGTCCTTTCTAAATCGAAACTTAGTTTTATTTAATAAATGTGATTTTATGATTTAAGTAAAATGTGTTTTATTATTCAAAAAACCTACGGGTTACGGGGCGGGTTTGGATATATGTTGATTCGGTGGATAAGGTATGGGTTTGATTATTCAAAACCCTGCTGGTTATGGAGCGTGTTTGGATCGGATTTTGAAATTTGTTAAAAGGGTTTGGATCAAAGTCGATTCGCTCCAAACCCGTCCCATTGTCAGGTCTAAGTCTCTAGCTCCGGGGTAAAATTGTTTAAATACCTTATTAGGCATCACAATTGTTTACTGAGAATATTCTGTATTTTCTTCCTATTTATATTTTTATCCATATAAAATTGTGACAAAAGTCATATCCTCCTTAATAAATAAAGGTTTTTTTAATACGTGTCAATCTTTCATGATTTTTGACACTTTTCATTTTATTATATTTTTAGAATAAATAATATCTACATATCAATTTGTAGGTTTTTTTAATTTTAAATTAAAAAGCCACATAATACTTATATATTTATATATGTAAAGTATTGAATGTAATTAATAGTTTCTTCATTCCTTATTTTAAATTTTATTTAAAAAAAATACTTAATGTTTTTAGTATTTAATCTTTTATTTAATCAACCTGTGTAATATACGTGTTTTACACCTAGTTTGGATAATATTAATTATATTTTAATACACGTGTCGTCATTTCAAATAGGAAGAAAAATATGAGGATATTTACGTTTTCAAGTATAAAATAAGACACAAGCTAATTACGATATATAGTTAATAAAAGTATATCTAAGCTTATGTATTATGTGGGTTCTATATATGTTAGGTACATGAGTATACCCATATATAAAAAAAGGTGATGAAGATGTTAAATAGGTCTAAGATGACAATGACAATCAAAAGGAGAAAACAACAACAACAACAACAACAACAACAACAAAAAAAAAAAAAAAAAAAAAAAAAAAAAAAAAAAAAAAACATTATTTGGAGTAAGAATCATCATGATAAGTTTATTGACGTATAATAAAACTATTTAACAAGGAGCGTCTACGTTTTCATAAATAGATAATGTTTATTGCTTTCACGATGTCTTTCAAAGCTTACACATTTGCGTCCTTAGGTAGGGCATGACTAAACTTGATCGATATTGTCATATCATAAGAGGAGTCAAAATTTGAGGAAATTTATATTAGAGCCTTATACATAAACGACTTTGATAAGTCCTTCATACATCCATTTTTTCTAACATCCTAAAAACCATGACAAAAAAAAAATTCATTTTTATAAAGCATTTTCATAAAACCATAAGATGATCAACTATTGTTCTTAAATCAAAAATCCATAGAAATTAGAGTATTGAATAATCTCCCAAACATAAATCAGCAGGAGGATGTGTACGATTATGCATTTGCCTTGCTCCAGTTATTTGATGTACCTAAAAATATTGAAATCAACAACTGTAAGTCAAAGCTTAGTGAGTTCCCCCAAAATATTCCACACAACAATACATATGCAATGCATGTACACTTGGCCCACAACAAAAGACTAGATTTCCCCTGAGCCCATAACATAAGACTAGATTACCCCCTCCCGACCCATAACCCATGACTAGCTTGCTCCCGAGCCCACACCATAAGACAAGATTTCCCTCCCCGCCTACTGCTCATGATTGGCTTGCTCCCGAGCCCACAACATAAGTCTTGGCCCATAGCTCATGATTGGCTTGCTCCCGAGCCCATAACATAAGACTGGATTGCCCTCCCGGCCCACATGTAACGACCCAAAAACAGTACTAAATTTTTTTATTTAAATACTATTAATTTCATTCATTGATTGTACCAAAAACATCAATCATTACAATATTCCAAAACATTATAGTACAAATATATCAAGTGTGGAAATCATATGGGGAGGATGTTGTGCCATCACGTTGGGCCCTTCCCTTTTGAACTGGAAGTACCTGAAACTATAAACATAAACTGTAAGCATAAAGCTTAGCGAGCTTCCCAGAATACCACATACCACATACCTATAATATAACATCATGTGGTTGTATCATGTCCGTATCAACCCCTCGG
This sequence comes from Lactuca serriola, assembly GCF_051521515.1. Taxonomy (NCBI): domain Eukaryota; kingdom Viridiplantae; phylum Streptophyta; class Magnoliopsida; order Asterales; family Asteraceae; genus Lactuca; species Lactuca serriola. Next base: position 6,263,860 of record NC_136414.1, on the reverse strand, counting down.
GTCCGTATCAACCCAAAATAATAGCAAGTAGTTGTGTTTGGTCCGAATCAACCTCGGGGTCTGTATCAACCCTGAGTCCATAATGACTTTCAGCCCAGACTAGCTCAATACATAATTCATTGGAGGGATGTAAAGACCACCAAGCAAATTACACCCTTTGATTGCTAAATAAACGTAATATAATGGTAAAAAGGGGTATCGGTCCTCGGGGAAATGGTTGTATTCAATCACCAATGCAATTCAATAGAACTAGTGAAATTAAACTAACTAACTACAATTAAACTAAAAGGGGGGTGTTTGATTACTTGAAAACTAAAATACTTGAATAACTAAAAACCTTGCAATTAAGCAAGTTGATGAGATGCTCAAAGGTTGGGAATAATTGGTTAACTAAGGCAATTCAACACAATGAACATTTGTGTGTTTATCATTAGGATCTAATACAAAGCTTATCCTTCATCCCAAATTGGTTATAGCAATCATGAAGCATGATATGCCAAGATTCCTCATAGGTAGTATGGAGGTTCGGGAAACCCACAACACACCTTTTTAATTAAGATCAAGGGTCAATTGAAGCAATTAATCCCAAGAAATCAATTAGCCTTAAGAATGAAGGAATCCCCAATTCCTAGAGGATGTCAAATGCTTACACATCCATAAAGGAGCTATGATTCATAAGCTAGAGATGATTTCTACCATCATAAAGCCTTTGTTCTAGATAAATTCAATGATCCAATGCAAAATCAATGAAACAAATCAACCATTGCTCAATCAAATACTAAGCTCATGATCAAAGCATCAAATAAGCATAAGAATTGTAAACTAGAATCATAAACATGGAATAAATTAATAATCAACATAAATCCTTCAAAACCCACAAACATTCATTGGTTTTCAGCCAAAGTCAACCAAATAAGAGTATTAGCCACTCATGGCAACAAAGTAACAAGAACAATAATTAATTTGCATCAAGAATCTACCTAAGACTTGAAAATATGAAAGAAATTGAGTATTTTGCTGTCCAAATCGTCACTTGCAGGTCTCCAATGGTGGAAAATTCGTGAATGAGCCTCTAGATCTGATCCCCTAAGTTAATGGCAAGCCAAATGACCAAAATGCCCAAACTAGGAAGTTGCGCGGGTACCCGCGCGACGAAAATGTTGGATTAGTGTCTAAGTCCATAACTATTTTGGTATGTACTTGACCCGATGGTGCATGGTCCTTTTGGGTTGCCTTCACCAAAGCAACTTGATTGGAGAAATAAATAGAGAGAGAGGTTATTATGATTTATTAATATGTTATAAGAATAATATATTAAAGGAGAAATCATATTTGTTTAATTAATATTGGTCAATAATTAATTAAGAATTAATTTTGTGATCAAATGTAATTAATTAAACTAGAGGGGCTGAATTGTAATTATGTGATAGTTACAAAATAAGGTAAGGATTATCTTAAGGATAGGTTGGACGAATTTGAGGTGATAAGGACCTTAGAATTCGACTATGATAAGGATTCAAGGCTTATCTTATTGGTTGCTTGGTAAGCAAGCAACTAGATAAGGATAAGGACTGAAACCCTATCTTTACACCTATATAAACCCCCTTTGGCTCTTGATTTCTTCTAGACCTTCCCAAGGCATCTTAGGGACGAATTCTTATACCTCTCCTCTCTCTTTATACCTTCTCCATTTGCTCTTGGTGTTTGTAAGCCATTAGAGGAGTGACACTTGTGACTCTAAGCCTTCCAAAGTCAATTCAAGGAGGAATTGGGATTGTTATTGCTACATAACAATCAAGGTAATATCTTAAACCTAATTATATGTTAATATTGATTTCCATATGCTAGAATTAGGGTTTATAGTCTTGGATAACTTGCATGTACAATAGAGAAACCTAGATCCAAGCATTAGGGTTTGTATGAGCACATAGGATGTCTTATGACCAAAACCCATCAGTGGTATCAGAGCCTAGACTGGTTTCTATTGTATTGATGCTTGATATGTATGAAAAAATCGATTTTTTGGTTTCTGGAGGCTGGACTCGCCGAGTCCATGCAGACTCGACGAGTACAAGCTTGACTCGACGAGTCAACTCGTCAGACAGAGGTATATCCGGGATTTCTTGCTGCTTTTGATTATGGATAGTTACCTTATCATATTAGATCAATATTAATCCGATTTTATGATATGTTTTACTATATTCTTGATCTAATCGAAGATATTTATCAATTAATAAGATAATTGTTTCCTTATGTGATAATTAATTAATTATTTTGACTTAATTGGTAAATTGTTTTGCAAGAAATCATTAAATAAATCAAATATGGATAATTATGTGATTAATTGTTAATTTAGATTATTTGTTATTTGATCCTTGTTGTTATGAAAAGTTTCATATTCTCCCCTTAGGTTTTATAGTTTAAATTTGAACCCAAAAGTTTTGTTGTTTTGAAATTTAAATAGTTAAAACCCTAATGTTTTGAAAAAGGTTTCAAAACTTGCCCTCAAGTTTTGGAATTTAAATTTTGATTAAATGGTTTAATTTTGATGTATATTTAAATCCTAAACCCTAATGTGTTGAAATGTTTCAAAACTTGCCCTCAAGTTTTGGAATTTAAAAGTTGATTAAAAGTTTAATTAGGAATGTTAAATTCTAAAACTCTAGTATAGTTTTGAAAAAGTTCAAATCACACCCTTATGGTTTTATTAATTAATTAAGGTGTATAATTAAAAGAAGTTTAATAAATCCATAAAAGTTTAGGTTTACAATTTAATTGAATTAAAAGTATAATTGTTAAATTAGACCACCTAGTATTTTGAAAGTATAAAATACACCCTATACTATATAACATTAAAAGTCTAACATTATATATATGTATGAGTAAAAGTCGGTCTTACCGTTAGTAGGCCTCATTCACGAAGCTGGTCTATAAGGGGTGTTTAAGGAAATTGCCTATAAAATGGCGATTGAATGAGTATCCACTCTTACCCACCGCACTCTTGACTAGTGGAGGGTCGTTAGCCGAACGGGTAGGATAGGACGAAACCTTCCATTATAAGTATAGTGAAGTATAAAAGTAACTAAATGTTTTTCAAATTCCCAATCTTAGTTACTTAGGAAAAAGTGAATTGATGCAATTCCATGAAATTACACTTTGTGCCCTTGCGAAGACCTTAGTGGAGCGTGTGTGGTTTACCGGCACACTAAATGGTTCTAAGCAAAGGTAGCAAAGGGTGACTCAATGTTTGTCATAGTTCGGTGGAGCGTGTGTGGTTTACCGGCACAACGAATAGGTGACTGTAACATGTGAGGGCACCATGTAGTTTACATGGTTATTCACACCCGCTTTGTGATCCTCGGCATCCCAGTCACAAACTAGAGGGGCATATCGAGATTTAAACATGCCATTGAAATGATTCAATGAATCTCAAAGGATCTAGGAGTTTTCATAGATTTAAAACTTAAATTTCTTTTCGTTTTTCGTGGTGGAAATTAGTGAATCGTCATTCACTTACCTTCAAATATTATGCAATTAGGGTTACGGCATCCCTCTCCCGAGTTGTAGAATATTGTGTTGGGTCCTAGCCTCAGTATCTCATTTGGGTGATTTAATAAGGACTCAATCTATCAACTAACTTGAATTCCTTTTCTCCCATTTTGTAGATGTCAGAGTTCGACAACTATGGTTTTCCCAAATCCCGTGGAACAAGCCTTCCACATGAAGATGATATTCCACGATTCGATCGAGGAACAAGAGATCATGCTTCACTTCCTCCTCCTCCTCCTCAAATTATTCTCCCTAACCCACAAGTTCAAAGGCTTGAAAAGTTCAAGATCACTCAAGCCCTTTTGGCAAGTAAACATAAAGAAGGAAAGTCGGTGTGTGCACACGTCCTAGGGATGAAGTCACACATTGATAGGTTAAGAATGTTGGGATTCGTTGTCAGTGAGGAAATGGATGTTGATTGGGTTCTTCAGTCACTTCCTAACTCATATAGTGAGTTCGTAAGAGAGTACTATATGATGAACCGCGACGTGATCCTTATAAATCTCACCTATATGCTTATTGCTGCTGAATCAGCAATGGTTTGGCGCAATAGAAAAGCAAAGTTGATTGGTGAATCTGCCTTCAAGACCTTTATGGATATCGACAACGGCAACGAAAGACATGCTATGATCGAAAAGTTTGATCATAAGAGAAAGGCAATGTCTGAAGTAGTTCCATGTCATGTTCCAAAAGAGTCAATTTGTTTTTATTGCCAAGAGAAAGGGCACTGGAAACGAAGTTGCCCCATTTACCTAAGAGATCTAAGAGATGGGAGAGTCGAAACGTATGGCTCTAATATAGGTAAATTCCATTAACTAACTCTTTTAAGCTTTTATTCTAGATTCTTAATACATAATGTGATAAGATTACAATTGATGTTTTGTAGGATCGAAGAAAAGAAAGGAAGCTTAAGGGAAGAAGTGAGCAGAATCTAACCGTGAAGGAATGGATTTCGATCGCATTTCTCGAAGATTAGATTCTTGAGCTACTACTTAGAGTTAGAATTAGATTGCTGTATTAGCATAGTTTTTCAATGAATTGCATTGTAAGGACAAATTTTTTCTGCAATAAAATAAATTTTGATTTTATATTATTTATTTATCCTTGCAATGGTGTATATGAAAAATTGATGTTTGAATGTTTCTATTATTAGCAATGATGGATTTGGTTCTTATTATGTTATTTATGGAAAGTCGAGAATTTACCAAATAGGGAGAGTTTCTCATCGCCCAAGTTTCAATTGGACAGAAACTTGGAATCATGCAACTTGGTTGCACGATGAATGAGAGATTTCATATTTGGAAATTAGACTAATTCATTGACAAAGTGTCAAGTGAAGGACTAGGAGATCGAGCACACAAACTGTATGTTTCCTTTTCATATTTGGAAATTAGACTAATTCAGTCTTACAAACTGTATGTTTCCTTTTTGAATCTGTTATAGTTGTGCTTCAAACAAAGGTTTTCTTACACTTAAACCGTCTTGTCAACTGTTTTCGAATCGTTTATAAACTGACATCAAGTCATAAATTCTTATTTATTAAACTTTTCAACAGTTTTACAAAACTTCTTTTATACTTATTGTTAAATGCTTGCCTATATGTGTATTGTTAAATAAGAAAGGTCTAAAAGACTTAGAACGACTAGCATGCCATATTTCTTTTTCTGTTCTCGTTGGGATGTGGCCTTAGGGTATCAGTTATTCGTCCGAATGTCGTTTAAATATTAGTTATATAGATCATGTATACCTATATAGACATAAAAGTTCCATCAGTTAGTTCAGTTCCGACACTCTTGGGTAGCAAGGGTGTATAAACCTACTTGGACACTCATCAATTACATTCCAGTAAACTATTATAGGAACAGTTTAGGGGATACAAAACATTATTCCTATCATAAGGAATCACGCAAGAGTCAGTTCATTCATGAGTCTATACCAACGTTTTATTTACAAGTATGCATTTTCATAACAAGGATAATCTTTTCATACAAAAAGGTATTTCATTATATTACTCGTGAACTTGTTGTTAGCAAACATGTGAGACAATGGCTTTGTTAGTACCAAAATGAAAGTCCCCATCTGTAACCAGAGTCTCCTGGAGGGAGAGCACGAATTTGTGTATAGATCTATACGGGTTTGACGAACCCGCACCTAAATTGTAAGCTCCAGTTAGGCCGGCAGGCCTGGGGTGACAAATGTCGACATTAGTACCACGTCTAGTATGGTTAAGAGAAACTTACAAACAGCGGAAACAACAACTCTTGTACGTAGTAATATACATTTAAATCAATCATGTTTAGGGGGTAATAACTATACCATGGGATATTATTAGCATGTTCACAATTCGGGATAAACACCCTTTTAACCAGTTTTACTTAAACAAAAGACTCACAGAGAGTATTAAAAACATATTCGATATAGATAAACTATTTTCCTTATTACCTTTATATTGTGACATCATACACATAAACGACGAGGTAGAATATAACTTTTATAAAAATAGTTAAACAGGGGAAAAACCGTCACATTTACAGTGATGCGTACTTTCAAAACAGTCAGGTCTTGGTAGAAGACTACTTTCAAAACATTCAAGTCTTGGTAGAAGACTACTTTCAAAACAGTCAGGTCTTGGTAGAAGACTACTTTCAAAACAGTCAGGTCTTCGTAGAGGACTACTTTCAAAACGGTCAGGTCTTGGTAGAAGACTACTTTCAAAACATTCGGGTCTTGGTAGAAGTCTACTTTTTATACTAGTAGGAAATATGGGATTTTCTAGGGTTTTCATACTTATATTAAATGTTTCATCAAACATTCACCAGTCTTTCATAACAACTTTTCAAAGCAATAACATTAAAATACTTATGAATTCACCAGCTTTATTGCTGATACTCGCTTTCAAAATAACTTGTATTCTCAGGTTACAAATCAACAGGTACCGATGCAAGGTTTAGAGAAGACAGAGCAGTCAAGACTCGTCTTTTATTTTGAGTATTCATCATGTTGTTTTATACTATGAAAGAACACACTTCTAAGCAGAATTATTCTATTAATGCAATGGATGATGTTGTTTCTTGTTTACTACTTTACATTTGTTGCGATACATACATGACGTCCTCTGCCCCAGAATGTTTCCGCCGTTCTCGGTTTTGGGGTGTGACATAATCCATGCATGAGGTCAAAACACCCATCAAGACTCCATTTTATGCTATTAATGGACCAAATGACTTCAGGTCTATCCTCCTTAAGCTCTGGAGTTGCTCAAACTCTCAAGAGGTAGTTCAAGAACATAAAAAGGGAATAAGGAGAAAACCCTAGCTCTAGAAATGGAAATGATAACCAAGGTGAAAGCTTTTTACCTCCTTAAGCTTCCTAGACTGCTCAAAATGTAAGATCCAGAAGCTCATCTTCATTTAAGTTTGATTCCTATTCTTCTTAGTGGCTAACACACCAAAAGGATGGTGTTTAAACACTCAAAAGCTCAAGAACACACTCTCTAATGATTTTAACGTTTTCAGGGACATTTGAAGGTGAAGGATGTTGGTGAGGGTGAAGCTCATATGAGATAAGGATGCTTATATAGGTCTCAAGCACAGAAATTAGGGTTTGAACATCCGTCACGTACACCCCGCGTACCCTTTGGTACGCCCAACGTTCGTATTGGCCCTCCGCGATTATCCATGCATGGTACGCTAAGTGTACCCATGAAGTACGCCCAACATACTTAAGGGACTTATTATGCAATATTTAAAATTTCAAGGGCTTCGAAGGTAATACCTGATTTGGAGTGTTACACTGCGTACCCAAGCTAACACCAAAATTACAAAATTGCCACATAGGAGTAATCTTGCAAATAAAGTACAACTCAAGGGTTAAAACAAATACATAAATAATAGATGTTAGAAATCTCCCCCACTTGAACTAGATTTCGTCCTCGAAGTCTGTTGTTGCGAATAAATCTAGGTAGTGTTCTCGCATCTCCGCCTCAGGCTCCCACGTCCACTCGAAGCCCTTCCGATGTTGACATTGGACCTTGAACAATGACACTTTTTGTTGAGCAAATCCTTCGTCTTCAGATCTAAGATCAACACCGGTCTCTCCATATAATTCAGACGATCATCAACCTAGATATCATCTAGAGGAAAACTGCGGACTCATCGGCCACACACTTCCGAAGTCAAGACACATGGAAGGTGCTCTGGATCTGGTTGAGCTCATCAGGAAAATCCAGCCGATATGCAACCTTGCCCACCCAGGCCAAAATCCTGAAAAGTTCAATGAATTTGGGGCCCAACTTTCCCCGCTTCCGAAATCGGATGACATCTTTCCAAGGTAACACCTTCATAAGCACCAAGTCTCCCACCTGAAACTCGAGATTCGAACGTCGCCGATCTACATAACTCTTTTGTCGGCTTTATGCGGCCCACAACCTATGTTATAGGAGAACTCGGCCAGTCGAAGGTAAGTATCCCTACTCCCTCCAAAATCCAACACACAAGTCCGGAGCATATCCTTGAGCGTCTGAATCGTCCGCTCGCTCTGGCCATCGGTCTGAGGGTGGTATGTTGTACTAAAATTCAGTTGGGTGCCCAACTCCCTATGAAACTTCCTCCAAAATCTGGAGGTGAAATGAACATTCCAGTCTGAAACCACCGAAACCGACACTTCGTGCTGAACTAATACCTCTCGGACATAAATGTCTACTTACTTCTCTGCGGATATACTATCGGTAATCGGTATGAAATGCACACTCTTGGTTAATATATCCAGTTATCCATAATGACCCAAATAGAGTCAACACTACGTGCCGTCCTTGGCAATTTTGTAATGGAATCCATGGTAATCTCTTCACACTTCCACATGGGAATGGGTAAGGGCTGCATCTTGCCGTAGGGTATCTGATGCTCGGTCTTGAATTTCATGCAAGTCAAGAACCGCTCTACAAACCAAGATATTTCCCTTCCATACAGGGCCACCAATAACTAAACCTCAGATCCTTGTACATATTCGTGACCCCTGGATGGATAGAAAACTTTGACATATGCGCCTCCTCTAAGACCGGCTGTATCACCCCACCTGATGTTGGAACCCAGACTCTACCACACTGAGTTAACAACCACCATTTGTCTCTGACAAAAAGGGAACCTATCCTCTCATCCGCTCGATCTTCTAGTTTTCCTTTGTCAATCCCTCTACCTGAGCCTTCTTGATCAAATCCATCAAAGACGAAGTAACAGTCATCCTCAAGCAGATATTTCGGATAGATGAAATCATGGTCTTGTAGCTCAAAGAATCAGCCACCACATTGGCCTTCCCATGGTGGTATATGATCTCGTAATGATAATCATTTACCACATCCAACCATCTCCGCTGCCGCATATTAAGATTCGGCTGGTCCATCAAATACCTCAAACTTTTATTGTCAGTGTAGATAGTACACCGAACCCCATACAAATAGCGTCTCCAAATCTTTAGGGCAAAAACCACGACCCCCAATTCCAATTTATATGTGGGGTAGTTCATCTTATGAGGCTTCAGCTGCCTTGAATCATAAGCAATCAGCCAATCATGTGACCTCTCTGCATAAGAATTGTTTACAAACCCGAAATAGAGGCGTCGCAATAAACCACGAAATCATCCAAACCCTCAGGAAGCGCAAGAATCGAGGCCTCACACAATCTTTGTCATTATCGTTAATGCATTTTAACATATTTATTATCTATACCATTATTTAGAGTGTTCTTCGCACTACACTATGTTGACATTCGTAACTATACCATTATCATTAATGCGTTTTAACATATTTATTATCTATATTTAATTATTCATGCTATATTTTTCTCGTAGTCAGCTATTTTTGTACTTAAATCAATTTATAATATCGTTGGCATTGAGATTTAAGTCCCATAAACTGCCATAACCAGTGTGGCAGAGTCCAGTCCAGAAGTTTTAGTGGGCTTTCTAATGAGCCAAAATTTTCGTATCTATTGGTTTATAATTTATATTGGACTAAAACATTTACCTAAAATGTAACTGAGTAAAAAATCGATGAGCCAAAAGTGTATTTAAGCGTATAAAAGCTCCTAAATCATTTAATTTAAAAAGTTGTTTTACTATTGTTGTATTATCATTTTTTAATTATATGTAACACGTTAAAAAATAGCAACAAAGAAGTATGTGTACGTCAATCTGATATGATTTTGTTTTTGACAAAAGACCAAGAACTTATTAATTCTCCAAATTTAACATAGTTGGATCATTTTAAAGGAATTTGATTGTTATTTGTTTTGTTTTTCATGTAGATCACATAGTTTATATTAACCATGTTTTGTATTAAGGTCGTCTCTTGACAAAATTAACTGGTGGTTGTAAGCTGAAAGTACTAATTTTTATTTATCATATGAATGTTTGTCGAAAATAGTTGGGAGCTTTTGAAATATGTAAAATTACATAAGATGGTAATTGTTTAAAATGGATAAATATATAAATATATTTTTAAGAGCAATTGTGGAAATTGATTAAAAAACTTAATAGTTTTTTCCAAGGTTCTAAAAATCTCGTCATAGCTTCGCCATAACGCACCATGGCTCCAAGGTTTGTATTTGACGCCAAACTTTAACAAAATGTGGCCTTAAGTAATATATGTATATAAAAATGAATAATATTTGAATATATATATATATATATATATATATATATATACACACACACACACACACACACAAACGACGTGACTTGCCATGACTCGTCATCAAGTCACGCCTAACGTTATTTAGAATTTTGATTTTTTCTTAAACGCTATATCAAGTAGCTTTTAGATTTGAACTTTTTTGTTTAAACTAAAAGCTAAACGTTCATACTCTCAAAAGAAATTTTTGTTTAAACTGATATTTTTGTTAAAAGCTCCCAAACGCACACTAAGTAATATTTTTCTCTATTATTTAAAGATTATTTTGACTTTTGATTTTTTGAGCGGGTCTAATTAACCATTCTTTATTAACCCATTTGTAACCGGAAGATATATGTGGTATAAAATTGTATTTCTAAAAGAGTCATTATGGAGAGATGATAGACTCCAATATATATATATATATATATATATATATATATATATATATATATATATATATATATATATATATATATATATATATATATATATAGGACCATGTCATGCCGATATGAGATAAACTAACAATAACTTTGAATATTTTTCATGATATTGTTAATGCTATCAAATAGCAACCAAGTTTTAGTTTTTTCCATATATATTCTTCAATTTTTTAATCTTTTACAACTTATGTAACCGGTCAAAATAAATTTTAGTTTTCAACTTTTCATATAGATTGAACAATATTTATTCTGATGTATTGAAGTGAAACAAAATTAAATTTAAAAGACAAAAACTTTTCAAAAAAGTTGAAATCATCCAGATGGAACAAATTATAAATTTGTTTACTATTTACACTTTAGTGACATTAAACTCTGTATAGTATTATACTTTTTTCTAAAAAGGAGAAACGAATTATAAAAATTCTTTTTGAGCAAAATAATATTCAAAATTTGCAATTTTTTATCAAATTTAAATTTTCGAAATTTTAGGAGTGGGTCTCAATATAATGGGGGATTTAATTTGTTGGTATTAAATGGGACACATTGGATTCGCTGGCAATGGACCCATGTAATTTCACAAGGATCCCCCTGACGTGCTTGAGCGCCCAACTAATTATTCGACAACTAATTATATTTCCTCTTTTATAACGATGTTATCTTATATTTGATTGATTTAAGTATATAAAACGTTATATTATAAAATTGTAATTGTAATGGAATCATATAACAAACTTTATTTGAGATTATAAATCGCTGGCCCTCATTTATCAAAGGGTCTAACTTTTATAGGTTCACCCAAAATTTAAAGGTCCAATTACAGAAATTAAAATAGAATAGCGCATGATTTGGAGAACTACGAAACTTTAGGCATATTTATTATGTTTAACAGAAATAAATCAATAACCGTGGTCTTATTAAGTAAAAGGTTAAAGACCACTCATGTATAGGTGGATAGCAGGTTGTTTAAAATCATCGAACGTTTCAGTATTGGTTAATGACTCCTCAACAAAGGAGTTTGTGATGTCGAAAGGTGTAAGACAAGGGGACCCGATGTCTCCATTCCTTTCATATTAGCCATGGAAGGACTACATGTCATGATGAGAGAGAACCGCTGAGGAACGGGGCTTATTTGAAGGGGTGAAAATTTCAAACTCGAATGTTAATATTTCTCACTTATTTTATGCAGACGATGCGTTGTTTTTAGAAAATTGGTCACAAAGAAACATTGCAAATCTAGCGTGAATTTTGAGATGCTTCCTTATGGTATCTAGATTAAAGGTGAACTTCAACAAATCACATGTGTATGGTATAGGAGGAGAATGCAATGTGGTGAGGGAGTGGTCCATTCCGCTTGGATGTGAACCACCATCCCTCCCTTTCACGTATCTAGGAGTACCAGTGGGAGAGAATATGAACCAGAAAAGCGCATGGAAACCAATAATCGACAAATCTAAAGCAAAATTGTTGATTTGGAAGTCAAAAACATTAAGTTCTGGAGGTCAGATATCATTAGCAAAAGCAGTACTTGGGAACCTACCCACTTATTATTTATCATTGTTTGCGGCTCCAATCGGGGTAATTCACGAATTGGAGAAAATCCAAAAACAATTTATTTGGAGAGGGACAGAAAACAAGTCAAGTATACATTGGGTTTCCTGGGAAAAAATCACTGCTCCAAAACAAGTGGGAGGTATGGGATTGGGTTCCTTAAGAACTCTAAATTTGGCTCTATTATCGAAGTGGCTATGGAAACTCAAGGTTGATCTGTCTCATTTATGGGCCTGCATAATCACGGACTTGCATAAACCGGGGAACAATTTTAATTACTGCTACGCAAAGAAGTCGTTAAATGGTGTTTGGTCGAATATTGTTAAATCACTCACTGCAATGGAGAAATTGGGCCTGTCGACAAGAGAAGTAATGAACTTGGCGAACTCAAACAATAGTTGGATTTCAGATTTTACAGAAAATGGTGATCTATCAGTGGCACTGTTGAGAACAAGGCTTGATTGGGCAACCCACCCGATCCCCGATGGAGAATTCACATGGTCAAATGTGGTCCCAAAAAAGGTTTCGTGCTTCGTAAGGCGGGCAAAACAAAACCGAATCACATCATTGGTTGATCTAAACAAAAGAGGAGTTCCGGTCAACTCCATTACTTGTGGTGCATGTCAAACAAATGAGGAAACAACGAATCACTTATTTATTGGGTGCATGATGGCAAAAGAAGTTTGGTCGAAGGTGGAACAATGGTGTGGGGTTCCGTATGTAATCCATGACTGCACAACAGTAAGTGAGGTGCTTGCGAGAGATAGAAAAGGGAGACAATGGCCAAAAGAAAAGAAAATTATGGATGCCATAAAATACAGAACAATTTGGTGCCTTTGCCAAGCAAGAAACGAATGGGTTTTCAGAAATTTTAGAAGTCAACCGGCGAAAATTATGGACAATATTAAATCGGTATTATTCACTTGGATAAAACATATAATCAACAAACGTGTTTTGGATTGAAATCTATGGTGTAATGATCCGCTAAAATGAGATTGATGTCTAGTAAAATGTGATTGATGTCTAGTAGGAGATATCATGTTTAAATTAACTTGTACTTTGTACTCTTTTGCTTACTAGCACCTTGCTAGTGTAGTCTTTTATAATATATTGCCGGTTAAAAAAAAATAAAAAGCAAAAAATAAAATGAAAAATTCGTTGGCTCCACATTCACCAAAAGTAGGTAACTTTTTTTAGTAAGCGAATTTATTTTCTCTATAACTTTCGCTAGAAAATTGAAAATTGTATTAGTATTGTTGGGATTCTACCAAGGTAATCAAAATATATCTCAATTGACGCAAAGCGCATCCAAAGGTAATAAAACGTGAAATGATTCGTACACAACAATTTGTATCTATATACAAAAATTAATGTTTTATGGAGTTGTACAGTACAATACTTTAATACACAAATTGTTGTGTATAAATCATTTCACGGGTAACGAACTACAATGCAGAAATAAGATAACAATATCTAATAATAGGAGGCACACATACCAATATATATCAAATATAAATACCAAAGGGCTTATAGCCTAGCGGTATCCGGTGTTGACCTCCCTCCAAATGGTCATTTTAGTCAAAAGTTGCTACTTCAAGTAGCAAACAAGTGGTTGATCTCATCCGCTTCACCAAATTGAAATTATGAATACTTGAAATAACAAACACATGTTGATTTTGAGTTGTCTAAAATTTTTCTAATGATTTTCAAAATTCTCAAATGGTTGTGTATACAAGACATTGTGTTTAAAAAAAACACTTTATATTGATACTAATGCACCCACAACCTCGAAGAATAAATAACTTAAATATTCGAAGACTCTCATATGATTGTGTATAGATAACAAAGTATCACAAAACTACCATCATACCTACAACCCAAAAGAATATGGAAATCAAAATAACCCCCCCCCCCCCCCCCCCCCACAAATTCTATTAAGCATATGTCTAAAACTAAAAATAGTCTAAATGTTAGTCCATGCTTCAACATAGTCATCACTCGGAAAACACATGCATTATGTTCTAAAATAGCCGAAGCCAAACAATTTACATACCTTATGAAATTAAATTTATCAATCTTAAACCAAGCATGAATGCACAATGAAATGTCTCTTCTTCAAATGTTTCGGCCCGAACACATTTTGATTAAATGCGTAACTGGAAAATACCTTTCGATACCAAATGCTTGAACAAGACCAAATGATTTTGTAGAAGCATCTCAAATGAACTTTTTAGTGATAGCAAACCTTTTCAACATACAAAAGCAAATATATATAAGATTTCCAAGATACATGTTTTCGTTCTTGAATTGAGTGACAAACACCACCATTGCAAAACCAAAATGTCGCCACGAAGTATGCATCAAAAATAATGATTCCTTGTTTCTCCAAGTCCACAAAAGAATCTCTCCTCTAATGATGATCAAGCAACCAGGGAGTGCATCCTTGAATACCACATAGTGGTTGTCCCAAAAATTATGAATACAAAACTCAAATATTGACTAATAAACTATTTAAAACAATAAAGGTGGTTCCATTACGATTGATCAAAATCACACATAATCCAAAAATTCCTTTGAATAAAAACCTACAAACTGAAGTTCCCTGCAAGCACATCAAATAATACTTGTCAGGATATAACAAATGTATTGTAATATATGTGAACAAAAATGTCATAGACACCAAATGCTAATGCCAAAATGGCCTTTTGATAACCATAGTGTGCTTAAACCACTCTATATGAATTAAAGAGGAGACACCTAAACAAAATGCTACAAATGCACATACTGGGGTGAACAATCGCTGCAAAGTCTAGTACGAACCGCTTCATAACTTACAAGTATCCAAAACAAAAGCATCAACTTCAGCGTATTCATTTTCCCAGTATGAGAAAGAACATCTCCCAATATCCATCATGTTTAACTAATATTAATTCGGAATTTAGGTGTCTTTTAATGATCAATGTCGAATATACATTAGAAGCTAAAAAGAATACCAAATATGTCCAATAGATAAATAACTATAAAGTGTAAACACCAAATAAACATGTGAACCAATAAGCAAGGATTCTTCATGTAACAAACAAAGTCGTGAAAACATCCAACCTCAAATACACCATTGCCATAATGATTGCTGAAAACCGCAAGAAGAATCAAAATTTGCAAGCCCTAAAGCCTAACTCTCACCCCCAAAACCCTTTCAAATGATTTTCGCATCAAAAATATTACACAATAATGTAACGACCCAAAAACCAAGGGTAAAAATTTCATCTTTAAATTAACTAAAACATTGATACCAATTATTTCAAACATTTCAAATCATCATTAAGTAAAACATTTATCAGAGTTCATCCCAAAATCATTCATTACGGAAATCATAGGAGTGTGCACTGCGATCAATCCGAGCTCTTCGTTTCCAAATCAATGATACCTGAAACCAAAACTGTAAACCGTAAACACAAAGCTTAGTGAGTTCCCCAGAGCATACCTCACACACAATCCACATAACACATATCACATATCATATTAGCTATACAAGCTATCTCTAACACATATCACATATCAATTAGCTATAAAAGCTACCTCTACCACATAATACCGATCAATTAGCTATAAAAGCTACCTCTACCACATATCACATATCAATCAGCTATAAAGCTATCTCTGCCATTAGCCACAAAGGCTATCTCTACCCTTAGCCCCAAAGGCCATCTCTACTGTTAGCCACAAAGGTTATCTCTACCATTAGTTGTAAAAGCTATCTCTACCACGTATCACTGCATAAATATGTCACACACCTCTACATACCAACTATCATAAAATGGGATGGCCTTGGTGCCTTAGATCCATTGGTATGGTGAGAAGACTCACCTCGCACTACAGAAGCTTCCCGCGTGAATTCCTTAGCTGTTGCCCCGCCAGCTTCCCGAGCTGTCACTACCAATCAATATACCCAATTAGCAATTGGGTTCCAAACCAAAATCCTTAATCCATGCATGGGGTAAAATGACCATTCTACCCCTGGCCAAGGATGATCCCAAAACTATGGCCCAAATCCAAAACAAAAGCCTAACACTATAATGTCCATAAAACCATCAACGACCCAATTTTACAAATTGGGCCCGGACCTTTCTAATGGACCTTATACTAAAGCCCAAACATATTCCTGGCCCAAAACATCTGACTTCTGCTGGTCCACTAATGCCCAAAGGCCTAAAGCCCACTGACTGGCCCAACCGGAGGCCCAAAACACTCCAAGCCCATAACTGGTGAGTACGCGGGCGTACTCCCTTATACGCTAAACATATTGGATGGAGGTGATGTATGTTGCGCGTACTTGTGTGTACGCCCATTGTACTCCTCTGTTAAGCCAATATTCCAACAAGTGCTTAATACTCTACACCAGACGCTACGATTACAGATCCAAGTCCTCTTCAACGTCTAAAACCATAGAGTTGTTGACTTGGTGACTTTTCATGCCCCAAACAAACCCAAACTCTAAAAATGGCATTCTACTTCCATAAAAGTGACCCTAACTCATGCATGAACCCATTAAGACCTTCAAGATGGCAACTTTTTGTCTTAGGGACTCAAATAGCATCAAGGGTGGCAACCCCAAGTCTAAGAATCGAATTTGAACCATAAAGCTTCATCCTTGGGACCAAAAAGGAACCAAAACCCAAAAATGGTAGATCTAAGAGATGAATTATCAAGTTCAAATCTTTATACCTTCATCAAGCTGAGAATGAGTCCCAAAAGCCAGATCCATAAGCTCCTCCTGGATTCCTATATTTTCATCAAACTTCATCTTCTTGAAAATCGATCAAACACCCCAAAAATGGACACCATAAGCTCAAAATGCCATCATGGATGATATAAGACGATTTCTAGGGTTTAGAGGGGTGGAGGCTGAACATATTAGGGTTAGGCTATGAGATAAGGAGTTTAAATAGGGTCTATGACCCTAAAATAGGGTTCTGATCTAACTGGCGTACGCCCAGTGTACTCTGGGGAACATTCGCGACCCTCCTGGTTAGTACACCCAACGTACTCCAAGGTACGCCCAGCGTAATACCTTCTTCGCTAGTACGCCCCGTGTACTCGGCTAAGCCTGAAAACCACAAAACTTCCGAAGGCCATAACTTCTTCATTATAAGCCCGATTCTGACGATCCTTATATCCACGGAAAGGTGAAGAGAAGCCCTACACTTCTAACAACTCAAACCTTTCTTAAGACCTTCCGAAAAAAATCCATTTTCTACAAAAGCCCGAACTGCCACTTTACCGAAATACCCCTAGGCTCCAAAACACGAACTGAACACCCGGATCACTTATAATACATCATCTGCACCCGAAAGGTCCTAGATCTCACCTTCCCAAGAGCCATAATCCTTATAATGACCGACCTTCGAGCCACAGCCTCAGACTAGGAGTCAATTCGGTACAGAGGGTTATAACTCTCCCCCACTTAAATTAGATTTCGTCCTCGAAATCATGCATCACCATCCCCGACATACCAGACAACATGAGCAACATCGTTACAACCCGTGAATACCACAACCTACCTAAGTCAATTGAAACCAATCCTCATAGGGTTCTAGAACCCAGAGATGAATGAATTCCTTGCAACCTGATCACATCTGCTCCATATGAAATCTGAAGTCTCGAGATGGTTTGGCTCCCTGACGGACTGCCCACATCGAATCATCATTGAACTGATTTCTCAAGAAACCAGTCTAGATAGAATACTTCCCATTCGTAATACCTTGAGGCTTCCTAAAGAACAAAATCACTGATCAACTGCGACTACCAAATAACCAGCAATCCCACACACAGACCCCAAATCACTAAAGTCGCTCTTACTCCTCTTGCTGCCACATGACTGCTTTCCTGAAGAACAACCATGGAACTCCCTGGTCCCAACCTGTCTACCAACTGACCGGAACACCGCACACCAACCCGATTGCTGAGCCAAAAATACACTCAACAGCTCCCTGCTACCTCCGAAGAATACCTCGTCTAACCAAAACTGCCCTATCTCCTTAAATCCATTTGGTCCATCCGATCGAGATAGGCTGACAACTTTTCGCCATTGAATCCGAAGCAAAAAGGTGAATACTACCAGAATAGTTGTAGTCTTACATCCTACCCGACCTCATACCGTTTCCCTGATTCCGACATGTTGTAGCTCTATTACGGATAGAGCCACCCGAGACACATCATATGGATTAGACTACCATCAAACCAACACGTTGACCACCCTGGAATTCTGCCCTTAATGCCCTTGACATATAGATGCCCCACATCCCATCTCACTGAAACAAAATCCTGCACGAATTCCGATTCAGGTTCCTATCCAAATCTGAATTGTTACTCCGCTCTTATCCATAGATCCTCGAATCGGCACTTGCATAATGCACCATGACTTCCCGTCACCACTTACTCAACCTATTAATAAATACCCTTATCCGATTCCTTGAGATTTCCAGTCTCGCGCCCGGTCCAACCACTAGGTTCTTATGAGTTCCAATAACAGGGCTACCCAGCCGTAGCCCTACAGAAACATGCACTACTCGACCACGAGATCATGTATCTCAAAGTACAACCCTTCGCTTAACCATCTCTACCGGTTCCATCCTAAATTCCCATAACCATCCGGACTCGCCCCCAAATAACTGCTCGGTCAATCACCTCTAGTCTTGATCTTAACTAAGCTGTGGCTCCCCCCACAAACCTGTGAACTAGCCTGCCCTATACCAAATCACCTGAAAGGATCCGTGAACGCTACGACACCCCCACAGTCTTACAAAATTCTCTACTGCTAGTGAATGTTACGGCTCCCCTGCAGTCTTACAATACTATACCCTAACTGACCATTAGTGAATGCTACGGCTCCCCCGTAGTCTTACATCACTTTCACCCTTGCTTCTGCTCTGGATACCTGGACGGTTCTCCCCCACTTAGATTCAACTAAGTCCGCTCGACACAAAAAAATTGAAGGATTCCCAATCTTCATTATGTTCCCATGCTCACCTTGCCCAAACAGCACACCTCCTGAAATTCAGCTAACACTTCTTGTATCCCAATAACATCGATGACTTCAAACGCTAAAAAAACGATATCACGCTTAGATATCGGAGTCAAACGAACGAATAGTCTAACCAAACCTCAACGACAACTCTCTCTTCCCTCGGAAATCCCGATGGCTCTTCCAAACATAAAAACTAAGGCTACTGAAAACTAGTCATAACTCCCTTGTTCAAGCCCTTGAACCAACCCTGAAGATGACTGGAGCAGGTGCACTCACTGCTCCTCCTTGATCGTCAGACAGTCGACCTCCTTTCCGTCCACCTGAACACAACAGAAATATAACGGGCTTGCTCTCTATGGGCAATCCCTGAAGACGTAGCCAAACCTGCTACACCCCTAGCAAGCCAGATCACTAAACAGATTCCGACAACGACTCGGAGCAATCACGGTACATGTGGAATCCCCTCCGCGAGATACATCCGTCTAAAGATCTCTCAAAGATTCCTCGATATCAAGAATGTCATCTGACAACCCTTGCTAACCTAGACAATATCAGAAAACCGACCTGATATCCAACTTATCACAATTCCCAAGCGATACAAATACCCGATATCCACCGGAAATTGCCGAAGATAGCATATCCGCAAACATCTGAAGGAATCCTGACCACCTCCTCCTGTGATACCTCAACCACCCTGAGAACATGATGTAACAACTCATTCCGATCCCAATGACAATCCAAACCCTTGGAACAAAACTTTATCGCACAGTCCTTCCGCTAACTGGCTTACCACCGGAGCCGGGACCAAACCATGGTCCCATCCCTGCGTGCTCATCCTCATTCTGCAAAGCAGCTATTCCCATGATCAAGGCATAACCAAGAGTTCTCCTGCCTATATGCTTATCAAATTCCCTAAGACTCTCACCGATTCGAGGATGGATCCTGTGCTTTCAGTAGTACGGGCCCAATACCACCTTCCACACCTATCCATACTTTCCTCAGCAATCCTCCTGAATCCTCTGAGTCACATACTCCATAGATATACTAAATGTTTGCTAAACAACAAGACGATCTCTACTGTAGCACCTACTAGGCTCCGCCTAGGTTCCCAACTTCATTGAACCGCCCCACTGAGCTCACTGGAGCATATCCAAGGCTTTCCTAGGTTCCCAACCTCACCCTGCCTTCAGCTGCTGAAAGATTCCCATTAATGTCAACTAGCTACCTCATGAATATAGCCACATGTAGCAGAGATCAGATAATCCTTCAAGTAAAAGACTCATCCCTAGAACGGTTAGCCTCAGGCGAGAGCTGCGCAATAGGGTCAAGTCCATCACTATGAGATTCTCCAGTATGTGCTACATATGACTTAGCATATTCACTTAATAGCTTACTCACATTAATAAAAGTCCTATAAAACACAAAACAAGCAACATTCAGGTAATCGATAAATCTAACCAGCATATACTAGACAAATTAGTTTATCCACACATACATCTTGCAAACAGGTAACACCTATCGCTAACCTCATCCTAGGCTTACCCTAGGGTAATCTCCGACCCACAAACTATCATAGAACATTCGACCCATATACCACAACCCATGTTGTCTACATCCACCCTCGTTGTCGGTTGCCTTATGCATGCAAATTATACACGGAACAGGATCTAATAGACTTTCGAATAATAGACTCTACCCTAAGACCACAGGAAATACGGTCAAATCAGCTATTCTAAGGCTATAAGATCCTAACCGTATACAATTTTCAAAACATACACATTGCAGTTACAAATACCAATTATCATTCTCATTCCAGCATGACATCAATATCCTCATGGCTACAAGCACCACATATCAGGCCAACCTATTGCTGACTACACAGCACTAGCATGCAAGTCTACCAGCTCATACAACATATACAAGCATCTCCCCTGGCCCTAACTAGCATGCGATTCACAGATTCATAATCAAATCATAATAGATAACAAATATGGGTATTATGGGGAAACTTACTCGAGCTCGGCTGATTGCATGCACCACACCCTTTCTTGTCTTAGAAATTCTTTACTGAAAAAACATTTTTTTCTTTGAAAGCTTTACAGATCCTCAGTCTGAGTTCAGACATACCCGAAAGTATGTCCGAATCCCTCAAACCAAGGCTCTGATTCCAACTTGTAACGACCTAAAAACCAAGGGTAAAAATTTCATCTTTAATGTAACTAAAACATTGATACCATTTATGTCAAACATTTCAAATCATCATTAAGTAAAACATTTATCATAGTTCATCCCAAAATCATTCACTGCGGAAATCATAGGTGTGTGCACTACGATCAATCCGAGCTCTTCGTTTCCAAATCAATGATTGTAGCACCTGGTTCCTGGTATGTAAATCTTATTGAGTATTTTTCCTTCTTTTAGCCTTGGACTCGGCGAGTCATAGGTCCGAATCGCCGAGTAAGGACGGGACCCGGGACATGTTTAAGTTGGCGACTCGGCGAGTCCATATTTCAGACTCGGCGAGTCACTGTTGTTGGATAAACCCCTAAGTTTCAGGAGTTGCACCTTATTTAAACGACGTTTTGTGCCTCATATTAGCCCCCGTTGCGTCCAGAACACTCCCTCTCGAAGCTCTAACTCCTCTTTTGGTAATTTGGGTGATTTTGGTGCATTTCTTTGAAGTTTTGGAGAGAAGAAAAAGGTAGATCAAGAGGAGAGGAAGAAGATCCAGAATCTTTGTGCCATTTCAGAACTTCTAGAGGTATTGGACTCGAAACCCTCTCTGTCCCTTCATTATTATCTCGTGGAGAGCTTGTGATAGCCATTTCAAGGCTTCTTCTAGTCTTGACCTTTGTGTAATGAGCCTATAGTGTTGAGGGACTTCGGATCTAGGCATGTTTGGGCTCTAAGGGCTCGGATCTGTAGCCTTTATGGACCCTCATTGCTTGAAGACCTTGGATCTACCATTTTAAGTACATTTTGAACCCTAAAATCCGTATTGGTGAATATCTACACGTAAAGTTGGAAACTTTACGTGTGATTCGTGTTCTAGGAGTCCAGATTTGTGAATGGCATGGACTGGAATCGAACAAATCTGTGTATTTAGTGGGTGCATGGCAACGAATCGACGAGTCGTTCATGTGACTCGGCGAGTCTGTTCGCGAGTCTCCGAGTTTTTCCCCTTTTCGTAGTGTCGAGTGAGCAGTGAGTCACGGGGTGTGACTCAGTGAGTCGGAAGCTGAACTCATCTATGGAGGAACTCGGCGAGTCAATGCCCTGACTCGGCGAGTTCAAGGCAATCTCCTTAGATCAAGAACAGACTCGGCGAGTTGTTCATACAACTCGGCGAGTCGCAGCATAAGTGTTCATCGGATGAAGATGAACTCGACGAGTTGTTCATACAACTCGGCGAGTAGGATGAAGGACTTGAATATCAGTTTAGAAGGAGAACTCGTCGAGTCGTCGCCTAACTCGACGAGTAGAAACGGGATTCAGGACAATCGTTTGGGTAGGGACTCGGCGAGTTGGAAAGCCAACTCGGCGAGTCGGGTCAACTGAAAGTTGACTCTGACTTTGACTTAGGGCATGATCAGGGGTAAAATGGTCATTTTACCCAAAGGACAGTTAGCAGTGTTTGATTGAGTATGTTGTGGGAATTTCAGCCGGAGGATTTCCGGAGCAGCAGCAGCAGCAGTAGACAGTCAGTTCCCGATCAGATCAGCAGCTACTTCGAGGTGAGTTACCTTCCAGTAGCGGTGGGCCTACGGCCACAATGCCGGCCCACCAGTAGGAGTTGTATGTAGATGATTGTCTCTGTGATATTCATCTAGGGATTACTACTACCTGTGTTATGTTTATGTGCTAGTATGATATGATGCTATGTGCTAGTGACAGTAGGGGGGAGATAGTCCCCGAGGTATCCGGTCGGTAGGGCCGAAGGGGTAGTTATACCCAGCCATGTTAGATAGATCTGATATTGTGATACTTGTTATGTGGTAGTAATGGAGGGAAGGAATAGTTCCCCAGTATCCGGTCGAGAGGACCGAAGGGGAGGCCAGCACCCAGATATGCTAGGCAATATCCGGTCGAGAGGACCGAAGGGGAGGCCAACACCCAGATATGCTAGGCAATACCCGGTCGAGAGGGCCGAAGGGGTAGGTCGGGCACCCATATATGCCTGACAATATATGTATGTTATGAGATTATATGGTATGTGGTACAGTGGGGGAACTCACTAAGCTTCGTGCTTACGGTTTTCAGTTTTTGTTTCAGGTACCTCCTCAGCTAGGGGAAAGGAGCCGGCGCGGTAGCAGCATGTCACACACACACACTCTCTTGTTTCCGAAGTTACGAGTTTATTCTGGGATTGATACTCTGATATTTGATTGATCGAATGTTGTGGTTTTCAATTTGGTTTTTCGATGTGAAATGGTTTAATCAAACAATGTTTTAACTATTAATGCTTTCATGTAATGTTTTATAACGAAATTTTTGGACGTGAAAATTGGGTCGTTACAAGTTGGTATCAGAGCCCTGGTTTGAGGGATTCGGACACACCTTCGGGAGTGTCTGAACTCAAATCGAGGGATTAAAAGATTTTCTAAAAGAAAATGTTTTCTAAAAACTGAGAAAAGAGTTTCGAGAAAGAACGAAGTGTGTGATGTGCGCGACCGACCGAGCTCAAGTAAGTATTCCCCAAAGTACCCATACGAGTTTATGTTATGTTTATCAGCTTTTGTAGAACAGCATGCTAGAATAGGACTAAGGATCTAGGAGTGATGCCTTATGTGCCTGCTTTATGTGTTTCAATTGTATGAGAATTGCATGCTAGTTATTGAGTAGACAGCAAGTAGGATAGCCTGATTAGGTTATGCCTGATAGTATGAGCTTAGCACTTTATGCTAGTACAGTTCCTGTAAGCAGATAGAGTTGATTGAGATTGTTACCCTTGTCTGAATGTTGCTTGCTTCGTGCTATGTGGGACTCTGAATAATGGGAGTTAGCCATTAGGCGAATACGTCACGTCACATGTGATCAGGGTTGAATAATCTTAGAGTGCCGGAATTGATCCTACTGCGCAGCTCTTGTTTGAGTCCAACCGTTGTAGGGACGAGTCGGGTACTCGAAGGATTATCTGAGCCTCGTCACATGTGATGGTACTCGGGTAATGGCTAACTGACATTACAACGAGGCCTACAGCAGCTGAGGGCTGGATAGAGTAGAATCAGAGATTTCCCTAGGGCAAGCCTAGGATGAGTATAGCAGTGATCAGCAGTAGTGAAAGGGATCTGGTGGAGTCGAGGCATTCCTTGAAGAAGGTACGGATAGATGTGGAAGGTAGTATGGGCCCGTACTACTGAAAGCAGAGGATCCGTACCCGAACCAAGGAGGGCCAAGATAAGACCAGGGAACTTGTAAGTAGCAGTGATCCCTCAGGAAGTATCAATATCACTAATGATTGTATTATGTATTGCAGAATGGTGGTACTTCGATCGAGGCCAGTAGATGGCGGTTCAGGAGAGGGGTCAGGTTCGGGATCAGGTTCCGAGCCGGTAGATGAGGGACTACGCGAGTTCATCGCGTCAGAGATCACCAGAGGCATCCTTGAGACGACCCCATCCTCTTTGGGTCGATCAAGGAAGGGATCATGGAGATGATGGAGGATCGCCTTCGGGCATTCAGGAGTGATATGGCATCTAGCCAGTCGGGATCTCGCACACTGTCCTTCAAGGACTTCAGGGGCAGTGGTGCACCGGATTTCCATGGGGTGAAAGACCCCATTGCTGCCAGGTGATGGATTGCGGACATTGAGTCTGCACAGTTGACTAGCTTCTGCCCCGAGGGGTCGAAGGTGAGGTATGCAGCCGGGTGTTTAGGGGACCGAGCCCGGGATTGGTGGGAGTCAGTGGGTGACTCGTTGGGAGCCTCAGCTATCGAGGCTATGACCTGGTCGGACTTTGTGATCAGGTTCAGGGCAGAGTTTGCGCCGGCTGTCGAGCTTCAGCAGTTGGCCAGGGAGTTTCTGGACATGAGGCAGACGACGGAGACTGTGGCGGAGATCACCGCCAAGTTCCGGGAGAGGGCTTTGTTGGTGCCCCAGTATGCTGGTGACGAGGATATGAGGAGGACCCGCTATCACGACATGCTTCGGGCTGATATCCGGGAGCATGTTAGTTTTTCAGCTTGCCCACCTTGGACTCCATGATCGCCAGGGCAAGGGAGAGGGAGATAGATTTGGAGCACATCCGGAAACGGAAGGCAGAAGAGGGTCAGTCAGGAGGGGCTTCGGGGAAGAAGCCTAAGGGATCAGATGCGGGGCCGAAAGGCCAACAGGGACGGGGACGCTGCAGGAAATGCGGCAAGACGCACGAGGGAGCGTGCCGGTTGGGATCATCAGGCTGCTACAAGTGCGGCAAGCCTGGGCACTTTAGCAGGGATTGCACTGCTCCGACAGCAGTTATTCAGACATCAGAGTTGCTGTGTTTCCACTGCAACCATAGGGGCCACAAGAAGGCCAATTGCCCCCAGTTGACAGTTTCAGCGCCGGTGAAGGCGCCAGCCCCAGCGACCCTGCGGATCACGGATAGCCGGCAGGGCAAGGCAGAGGCTCCGGTGGTGAGGAGCCGAGCATTTCAGTTGACTACCGAGGAGGCACGCGCCGCACCCGATGTGGTGACGGGTATGATTCTTTCCCTCTATTTTATTTTTATGATGTTATGATATTGATATGTGTTCCGTATGTATATGTATGCATTAGGATCATTCCAAGTGAACGGCCTTCCAGTTCAGGTGTTGTTCGACTCGGATGCGTCCCGATCATTTGTTTCCCTTGCGCTTAGCAAGAAGTTTCATGAGTCATCGGGCGAGTTAGATTGCCCTTTGGAGGTGGAGATTGCTGATGATCGATCGGTGCGAGCATCGATGGTATTTCGAGATTGCGTGCTGCGTTTGTTTGAGGAGCGCTACTTGGTAGATTTGGTTCCTATTCCGCTGCGTGGGAACAAGGTGATTATAGGCATGGATTGGCTAAGCCCTAATGGGGCAGTGATAGATTGCGCGCAACAGCTGGTGCGAGTCAGGACCCCAGGTGGGGGAGAGTTAGTGATTCATGGTGAGAGGCCACCTTGCGGACCCACTGTATGTTCAGCGGCGAGGGCTAGGCGCTATCTTCAGTAGGGATGCGCAGGATATGTCGCGTATGTGATGGATACCCGGGAGGTGGGTAAGGCGACAGTGAGCAAGGTTCCGGTGGTTCGAGATTTTGCAGATGTCTTTCCGGAGGAGCTTCCTGGGATACCTCCGGAACGACAGGTGGAGTTCCGGATTGACCTCGTTCCTGGTGCGGCTCCGATAGCCAAGGCACCGTATCGGTTGGCTCCTCCCGAGATGCAGGAGTTGTCTACGCAGCTGCAGGAGCTGCTAGACAAGGGATTTATTCGTCCCAGCAGTTCACCCTGGGGAGCCCCGATCCTGTTTGTGAAAAAGAAGGATGGGTCGCATCGGATGTGTATAGATTACCGGGAGCTGATAAAGGTAACGGTGAAGAACCGTTACCCACTCCCGAGGATTGATGACCTCTTTGACCAGCTTCAGGGAGCATCTTGGTTCTCCAAGATTGATTTGCGTTCGGGTTATCATTAGATGAGGGTCAGGGAGGAGGATATGCAGAAGACCGCGTTTCGGACGCGCTATGGCCACTATGAGTTTGTGGTGATGCCGTTTGGGCTCACCAATGCTCCTGCCGCGTTCATGGACCTCATGAACCGCGTATGCAGACCGATGCTGGATCGGTCTGTGATAGTCTTTATCGATGACATCTTGGTTTATTCCAAGACTCTGGAGGAGCATGAGGAGCATCTGAGAGAGGTGTTGGAGACCCTGAGGAGGGAGAGCTTGTATGCCAAGTTCTCCAAGTGTGAGTTTTGGTTGCGCGAGGTGCAATTTCTCGGACACCTTGTCAACCAGAACGGGATTCTGGTCGATCCGGCCAAGGTCGAGGCCGTGATGAGATGGGAGGTTCCGAAGTCTCCATCTGAGATTCGGAGTTTCCTGGGATTAGCAGGCTACTATCGGAGATTTATTCAGGATTTCTCCAAGATAGTCGTACCCCTGACGCGGCTGACGAAGAAAGTCGTGGTCTTTCGATGGGGACCCGAGCAGCATGCTGCATTTGAGACGCTGAGACAGAGACTGTGCGAGGCGCCGATCTTAGCCCTGCTAGAGGGCGTAGAGGATTTTGTGGTATACTGCGACGCGTCCATTTCTGGGTTGGGTGCGGTACTGATGCAGAGGGGGCATGTCATTGCCTACGCTTCGAGGCAGCTCAAGCCTCACGAGGCGAACTACCCGATGCATGATTTGGAGTTGGGGGCGGTGGTTTTTGCCCTCAAGATTTGGCAGCATTACCTCTACGGGGTTCGATGTACCATCTACACGGACCACAAGAGTTTGAGGTACCTCATGGATCAACCGAATCTGAATATGAGGCAGCGTCGGTGGTTAGACGTGGTAAAGGATTATGATTGCGAGATCCTCTACCACCCGGGGAAGGCCAACGTGGTGGCCGATGCGCTCAGCCGCAAGGCGGCGCCGATCAGGGATATCTGCATGAGGATGACTGTAGCGACTCCCCTGTTGGAGCAGATTCGGGAGGCTCAACCGCATGGCAAGATGCAGCCGTTGGATATTCCACTGTGGAAATAGGAAGATATCACGATGAATTTTATCACGAAGCTTCCCAGGACCGCGCGTGGAGTGGATTCGATTTGGGTCATCGTGGATCGATTGACCAAGAGTGCTCACTTTATCCCGATTCAGGAAAGCATATCGGCCGAGAAATTGGCCGACATCTATATCAGGGAGATCGTGGCGCGGCACGGGGTGCCAGTTTCGGTTATCTCGAACAGGGATGTGCGTTTTACTTCCAGATTTTGGAAGAGATTTCATGACGAGTTGGGCACTCGTTTGCATTTTAGCACCGCCTTTCACCCGCAGACGGATGGTCAAAGCGAGCGGACCATCCAGACTTTGGAGGATATGTTGCGGGCATGCGTTTTAGATTTCGGTGGTCGCTGGGATACCTATCTTCCCTTGGCTGAGTTCTCATACAACAACAGCTATCACGCGAGTATTGACCGTCCCCCATTTGAGATGTTGTACGGTCGGAGGTGCAGGACCCCGATATGCTGGGGTGAGGTTGGCCAGAGAGTCATGGGGAGCACCGAAGTGGTGCTCAAGACGACCGAGAGGATCCAGCAGGTCCGGAGCAGGCTTCAGACTGCTTAGAGTCGGCAGAAAAGTTATGCTGACAAGCGTCGATCCGACTTGGAATTCCAAGTCGGGGATATGGTTCTCCTGAAGGTGTCGCCTTGGAAGGGCGTCATTCGATTCAGGAAGCGAGGTAAGTTAGGTCCGAGGTTCATCGGACCATTCCGAGTCATGGCCCAGGTGGGCAAGGTGGCGTATAGACTGGATCTGCCAGTCGAGCTCAGCCAAATCCACAGCACTTTCCATGTTTCCCAGCTGCGGAAGTGCCTAGTGGACGATTCAGCAGTAGTGCCTTTGGAGGATATTCAGGTTGATGCCAGCCTGAATTACATTGAGCGCCCAGTCGCAATCCTCGACAGGAAGTCGAAGGATTTGAGGAACAAGAGGGTGGAGCTAGTGAAGGTGCAATGGCAGCACCGCAAGGGTTCGGAATGGACTTGGGAGCCGGTGGACGAGATGATGGAGCATTATCCCGAGCTGTTTCAGGATCGAGTAGCAGACTTCGAGGACGAAGTCTAAAATAAGTGGGGGAGATTTGTAGCACCTGGTTCCTGGTATGTAAATCTTATTGAGTATTTTCCTTCTTTTAGCCTTGGACTCGGCGAGTCATAGGTCCGACTCGCCGAGTAAGGACGGGACCCGGGACATGTTTAAGTTGGCGACTCGGCGAGTCCATATTTCAGACTCGGCGAGTCACTGTTGTTGGATAAACCCCTAAGTTTCAGGAGTTGCACCTTATTTAAACGACGTTTTGTGCCTCATATTAGCCCCCGTTGCGTCCAGAACACTCCCTCTCGAAGCTCTAACTCCTCTTTTGGTAATTTGGGTGATTTTGGTGCATTTCTTTGAAGTTTTGGAGAGAAGAAAAAGGTAGATCAAGAGGAGAGGAAGAAGATCCAGAATCTTTGTGCCATTTCAGAACTTCTAGAGGTATTGGACTCGAAACCCTCTCTGTCCCTTCATTATTATCTCGTGGAGAGCTTGTGATAGCCATTTCAAGGCTTCTTCTAGTCTTGACCTTTGTGTAATGAGCCTATAGTGTTGAGGGACTTCGGATCTAGGCATGTTTGGGCTCTAAGGGCTCGGATCTGTAGCCTTTATGGACCCTCATTGCTTGAAGACCTTGGATCTACCATTTTAAGTACATTTTGAACCCTAAAATCCGTATTGGTGAATATCTACACGTAAAGTTGGAAACTTTACGTGTGATTCGTGTTCTAGGAGTCCAGATTTGTGAATGGCATGGACTGGAATCGAACAAATCTGTGTATTTAGTGGGTGCATGGCAACGAATCGACGAGTCGTTCATGTGACTCGGCGAGTCTGTTCGCGAGTCTCCGAGTTTTTCCCCTTTTCGTAGTGTCGAGTGAGCAGTGAGTCACGGGGTGTGACTCAGTGAGTCGGAAGCTGAACTCATCTATGGAGGAACTCGGCGAGTCAATGCCCTGACTCGGCGAGTTCAAGGCAATCTCCTTAGATCAAGAACAGACTCGGCGAGTTGTTCATACAACTCGGCGAGTCGCAGCATAAGTGTTCATCGGATGAAGATGAACTCGACGAGTTGTTCATACAACTCGGCGAGTAGGATGAAGGACTTGAATATCAGTTTAGAAGGAGAACTCGTCGAGTCGTCGCCTAACTCGACGAGTAGAAACGGGATTCAGGACAATCGTTTGGGTAGGGACTCGGCGAGTTGGAAAGCCAACTCGGCGAGTCGGGTCAACTGAAAGTTGACTCTGACTTTGACTTAGGGCATGATCAGGGGTAAAATGGTCATTTTACCCAAAGGACAGTTAGCAGTGTTTGATTGAGTATGTTGTGGGAATTTCAGCCGGAGGATTTCCGGAGCAGCAGCAGCAGCAGTAGACAGTCAGTTCCCGATCAGATCAGCAGCTACTTCGAGGTGAGTTACCTTCCAGTAGCGGTGGGCCTACGGCCACAATGCCGGCCCACCAGTAGGAGTTGTATGTAGATGATTGTCTCCGTGATATTCATCTAGGGATTACTACTACCTGTGTTATGTTTATGTGCTAGTATGATATGATGCTATGTGCTAGTGACAGTAGGGGGGAGATAGTCCCCGAGGTATCCGGTCGGTAGGGCCGAAGGGGTAGTTATACCCAGCCATGTTAGATAGATCTGATATTGTGATACTTGTTATGTGGTAGTAATGGAGGGAAGGAATAGTTCCCCAGTATCCGGTCGAGAGGACCGAAGGGGAGGCCAGCACCCAGATATGCTAGGCAATATCCGGTCGAGAGGACCGAAGGGGAGGCCAACACCCAGATATGCTAGGCAATACCCGGTCGAGAGGGCCGAAGGGGTAGGTCGGGCACCCATATATGCCTGACAATATATGTATGTTATGAGATTATATGGTATGTGGTACAGTGGGGGAACTCACTAAGCTTCGTGCTTACGGTTTTCAGTTTTTGTTTCAGGTACCTCCTCAGCTAGGGGAAAGGAGCCGGCGCGGTAGCAGCATGTCACACACACACACTCTCTTGTTTCCGAAGTTACGAGTTTATTCTGGGATTGATACTCTGATATTTGATTGATCGAATGTTGTGGTTTTCAATTTGGTTTTTCGATGTGAAATGGTTTAATCAAACAATGTTTTAACTATTAATGCTTTCATGTAATGTTTTATAATGAAATTTTTGGACGTGAAAATTGGGTCGTTACAATGATACCTGAAACATAAACTGTAAACCGTAAGCACAAAGCTTAGTGATTTTGCCAGAGCATACCCCACACACAATCCACATAACACATCACGTATCATATTAGCTATACAAGCTATCCCTACCACATATTGCATATTAATTAGCTATAAAAGCTACCTCTACCACATAATACATATCAATTAGCTATACAAGCTACCTCTACCACATATCACATATCAATCAACTATAAAGCTATCTCTACCATTAGCCACAAAGGTTATCTCTACCCTTAGTCCCAAAGGGTATCTCTACTATTAGCCCCAAAGGCAATCTCTACCGTTAGCCACAAAGGCTATCTCTAACATTTGCTGTAAAAGCTATCTCTACTACTTGCATAAATATGCCACACACCTCTACACAACAAGTATACCAACTATCATAAAATGGGTCGGACTTGGTGCCTTAGACCCATTGGTATGGTGAGAAGACTCTCCTCGCAATATAGAAGCTTCCTGTGTGAATTCCTTAGCTACTGCCCCGCCAGCTTCCTGAGCTGTCACTACCAATCAATATACCCAATTAGCAATTGGGTCCCATACCAAAATCCTTAATCCATGCATGGGGTAAAATGACCATTCGACCCCTGGCCCAGTATGATCCCATAACTAAGGCCGAAATCCAAAACAAAAGCCCAACATTATAATGTCCATAAAACCATCAAAAATGAAATAAATTCTTAAACAATAGAATTCTTGATTATACAATTATTGAACAAATACACTTGATCCTCTTCAATGGTCCATATATTCAACTTGATCTTCACTAGGGGTGTAAACGAGCCGAACCGAGCCCGAGCCTGACCAAGCTCGAGCTCGGCTCGTTTAATTTGAGGAAGCTCGAGCTCGATTCGAGCCTTAAAATGAAGCTCGGGCTCGGCTCATGAACAATTTAGTGCGCTCGCGAGCCTAATCGAGCCTAAACGAGCCTCTATGTATATATATATATATATATATATGTGTGTGTGTGTGTGTGTATATATATATATATATATATATATATATATATATATAGAGAGAGAGAGAGAGAGAGAGAGGCTCGTTTAAGCTCGCGAGCCCCATTAATTGAAGCTTGGCTCGAGCTCGTTTAGTAAACGAGCATCATATCTAGGCTCGAGCTCGACTCTGGCTTGTTTAATTCGATCTCGAGTCGA
Organism: Lactuca serriola; assembly: GCF_051521515.1. Classification (NCBI taxonomy): domain Eukaryota; kingdom Viridiplantae; phylum Streptophyta; class Magnoliopsida; order Asterales; family Asteraceae; genus Lactuca; species Lactuca serriola. Next base: position 6,231,483 of record NC_136414.1, on the reverse strand, counting down.
GCTTTTAACGAGTCGATCCCGAGTAGCTCGGCTCACTTACACCCCTAATCTTCACATATATACTTGTTGTTGAACTCGATTCCAAATATTTCTCTTGTATGATCAATATTGAATTCCTTCTCCATGCAATTCTGAAAGAATAAGATACATTACTCGTTAGTATTACAAGTTAAACAAATATACTTGTTGTTAATAAAACATTCTCAAAGACATTCTAACAGAATGCATTTATATAAATAAATTCTAATAGAATACATTACAGAATGCACTTAAATCATAGTCTTTTCTTCTATATGCATAAACATTCTAAAGCATGTATAAATGTATTCTGTTAGAATTAATAGCAACACATGTTTTATGTAATATTTATATTCTCATAGAATGAAAGTTGTGAATTGCACCAAAACCCATAAGTAAAAATTGAAGAAAATGCACAAACGACTGAGTAAGTGCAGAAAAAATAACAAGTTTTAAACATGATAGCTCATACAAAATTCAATGCTTAAGTTGAATTGGAACTTAAGCATTGGAATCCAAGATTTCATTCTAACAGAATTGGAATTCGTGATTTCATTCTGGCAGAATTACCCTCATCATATTAGATACTAAGGTGATTCTGCTACTGCTACCCAAAAAAACATCATTCATTAGCAAGTAGTATAAACATCAGTATCCTACTAAATGATCAAATTAGCAATTTTGCATTTTGTTTGAAAATATAAGATTAAGATAAAAATGGTGTTGCAAAAGCACTTCTATAAATTAAATAAAGAATCAATTGTTAAAAAAGTACATGTCGTTAATCTCTCTCTCTCTCTCACACACACACACACACACACATATATATATATATATATATATATATATATATAATCAAAAAATAATATATTTTGAAGGTCATCTGCTATGTTTTTTGGTGATGAATTTTTTTAAGCACTTCAATATGCACATATTGACATCTAATGCAAATTAAAAGATTAAACAACAAAACATTTTAAATTCCTTAAGAAATTGTCAAACAAATATGCCGAAAAAGAAATGGAAAATGTATTGCCAAAAAGAATTAGGAGTTTATATTACCAAACAAACTAAATCAAATATCAATTTCCAATAAAAATTAAGAAACATACCTTATTACTATGTGAGTGGCAGTGCCAATGGAGTGATTGAATAGTGATGTTTGCGTCTTTTTATTCCAATTTCCTAATTTTCATATCCAATCCATAATGACGTTGATGATGAGGCCTGCAAAATCAGAAGGAAACATTTAAAATATAGTCGTTATGAAAGAAAAAGAGGTTGTATGTTCAAGAGTATTTGTCAAGCTTGTGCAGTTAGTTTCTTGACCGGATTGGAGATTAAAAAAACAGTAATGAAACTAAAGGCATATAAGATACCTTAGGGTTATTAATATGGGCGTCTAGGTTTTGAATTGTAGATAATTTCATAGAACTATTACCGAAGTTCATGCTGTTTTTACACGAGCAGAACATATGTTTTATTGGTGGCAAAATCAGGTTATGCAGAAACGTAGTGTAAAGACGAATAACCTGATTGAAGGGAGGGCAATGGTCGTTGTCGGAGCTTTGAACGACGGTTTAAGCTTCGTAACGAACCGCACTTGTACTCTTCTTGAAACATCTTCAACATCTCCATTGAGGGTGAGGGAGTTTAAGGAGAAGAACTATTTAGGAAGAAAAAAAATTGAACCGGTGGTCTTGTTGTTCAGTGGTTGAGCAGTGAGAACGTATATTTGTGAGAAAGAGGGATGGAGACGGTTATGGACATCATACCATAGGGTTTTGGCGGCGATCGATTGTTGAAGAAGAAACAGAAGCGGTGGATGAGAAAGGATGGCGAGTTTGATTTAGGGCTAATGTTCTAAATTTATCTTTGCTTCTACGTGATATTAGGAATATTAATTATCTACCATAATTAACTATGCAAAGATTACTATAATACCCTTAAATGTTTTATCTAATTATTTATTTTTTCCTAAATTTCTATTGGTACATTCATGCACACAATAGTTGTTTGAAAATTTTGAATCTCTCTCTCTCTCTCTATCTATCTATCTATATATATATATATATATATATATATATATATATATATATATATATACACACACACACACACCTGTTTTTTTTGTTCCACTTTCCATTCTTCTTTTAACGAACTTAAATACCATAGATCGGTAAACAACATGCCCAAAAATTATTGGAGTTTATTAGACATGGAATGGGCATGGCCCCTATCTAGACCGACAACGACATTTTCGGCTAAATTTATTAAAAAATGTAGTAGGATAACTTATAAGCTATTCGATATTTTGAACTAGAAATTAACTTATCCCCACTTTGTGGGGACGCAAGCGTGTCCGTTAATTAAAGGTTTGGTCTTAAGGACTTTTTGGTTCACCATGATGTTTTGTTTTACATTTAAGAGTATTTGTTTCTATAATTAATTAAGAGGTATATTTGTAAAATTTTAAAAATTATCGTAAAAAACTAGTCTAAGTAGCTTTTCAAAAAACTAGCTTATAAGCTACTTTTTGGCTTACCAAACACAAAAACATAAAAAAACTCGAAAAATAAGCTAGTTTATCAGCTAGTTGTGACGTGTCAAACACAGCCTAAGTGTTTGGATAGGAAACATTAAAAATTAGCTTATTGTGGTGTGGATAAACTAAATAAGCTAATTTTAATAAGCACCCCCTTGATTAAAGCTTATTGCTTATTTTAAGTGATTTGAGAATTTACCGAATTACCCTTTTAAAATAATGATACATAAACCCATAAACCCATTATCGATCAGATCCTTCACAATCTTATCTATCGTTCGCTCTTTCCTTCTCACAACCAACTGCCATCGCCAACCCTCGAAGCCACCGTCGATCCACATACAGGTTTGTGAAATCCTGAATTTTTTTGTCAGTCTTGCATAATATAATGTCTGTGATGCTTCTTTTTCCTTTGCTTCTACCTGTTTGCCACTACAAATCACCCCTGTGATGCTTTTTTTTCTTTGTCCTTGATTCTTGTTGTTATTTGTTGCTATTGATGATACTGATTCTTGTTTGCATCTACAAATTCCTCTGTGTGTTTTGATACAACATTAGGTTGAAAATTTAGAATTTTCTTCATTCATTACCATGATTCAATATAGGTAATGGACATTGTCTATATTCATGATGTGGGTATTGATACACCCAAAATGAAAGTTGCAAATAGATTTAATTGGGATCCTCATACATTCAAGGTGTTTATTGAGGAATGTATGAACAAGCTAAAAAACGAGAATAGACCGAGTACTTATTTCAATAAGACCGCATGCCAAAATATATGTAAGAGGCTTTTGGAACGAATAGGTAAAGACTTGGACATAAATAAAATGAAAAACAAATGGGACATTATGCAAAAAGAGTACAAATATTATGACCGTTTAACAATACTAGAAACGGGAATTTCAATTGATTCCGTGAGAAATATAATCTCAGCATCAAATAAGTGGTGGGATGAGAAAACAAAGGTAATAATTATAAATTTTATCTAGCAATTTATTATTTGTATTGCGTTTTTCCTGATATCCTCATTTTGTACATATAGGAAGATAAAGAGTTTGCTAAGTTTAAGGATAAGAATTTGGAGGTATATGAGACATATTACGAGGCTTTATTTCGAGATATCGTAGCTGATAGAGACAAGGCTAAGGTACCTTGCGAATTTCGCGACAGTAGCACTCCGAATGATGTACAGTTTGTGGATATTACGGATAGAAAAGAAGCTAGTGACGAAGTCCTCTTATTTGATGATGTTGATCCTTTTCTCACATATGATAGTTCTAGTAAGAAAAGGAGGGGAAAGAAGTTAAATCCCAGGCGTGAAACCAAAAGAAATTTTGAAGGAAAAAGTATGGTAAGCTCGTCATATGAAGAGAAAATGAACATTCTTTTTGATGTTTTGTTAACAAGGAGCACTCAGACCTCAAGCCAAACCACACACTCACCAACAACAGAAGATTGCATGGCAATTGTGTCTATTTTCCCGGGTTTTAAAGAAGGCTCAAGAGGATATTAGGAAGCATTAGAGGTCTTTCTAAAGAAGCAAGCTTGTCAGAATTTTATGGTTCCAAAGACTGATGAAACAAAGATGGAGTTTCTCAAGAGGCTTATAGGGAAAGAGAAGTAGTTAAAGACACACTCTACTTTTATGTCATGTGTAAGACTTATCCTTTTATCTATTAGGTTGACTTTAAATGGTTGTCATGTGTTAGACTTATCCTTTTATCTATTAGATTGACTTTAAACAGTTGTTTTGTGTTTGTTTTAATGCAAATTCGTTTCATGTTTGTTTTGTTGTCAATTTTATCCTTGCCCCATGATTTTCTTTTCCATGATTTTGCAATGATTTTATCTATTAGTGTTGACTCATGGCCAGTGACTGTGAAAGTGATGACCTATATGATAGTGATTACTCATGTGATGAAATTGAAGAAAATGAAGAGATTCAAATGCTTCTTTGATGTGGGCTTGTTGTCAAAGGGTTACTCCTGCCTCATAAATTGAAAAACGTACGTAGACGTCACCATTCATCTTCGCGCACAGGAAACATGCTTATCAATGAAATACTTAACGATCATGAGAGACGATGTTATGAACTTTTCAAATTACAAGTACCGGTTTTCAACATGTTATGTAGGGATCTTGTTGCACATTATGGGTTAAGGAAATCACGTCATGTATTTATTCAAGGGTCCTTTGGTATTTTCTTGTTGTACTTAGCGCATGGATGTGGAAATCGGCTAATCTTCTCAACTATTGTCATACTCGAAATCACTTCTGTGATACTCGAAATCACTTTTGTTGATCCTATTACCTTTAAGGATTCATGAATTCCTACTTTGTCTAGTCATGAAAATTGAGCTTTAACTCAAGAAACTCAAATAAGCAATTAATTATCATTATGTTAATCTATTATGTAAATGATATCCTTTCAATGTGTTATTGTGTTATGTTAGTCTTTGAATGTTTTATGTTGATGTATAAAAGTACATTGTTATTCTATTATTTGGGTTATAGAATCCTGATACGGTTTATTCGTTTTTTTTGTTATATTTGGTCCTTAATCATCTTGTACATGTTATCCGCGTTATTTGGGTAATAACCGAACTGAACCGGTTAATACCCAAACCGAACTCATATTGGTTAATCGGTTCGGTTTTCGGTTCATACAATTACCCTTATTATTCGGGTTCGGTCTAGTTCCGACCCGAATAACATCCCTACTTTGTGTTATGTGAAACCTATATTGATGTAAGTTAACTATTAAGCGAATACGTTAAGTTGCATGCCACGGAGATTAAATAGTTTTAGAATGTTTGATTTGGCCCTATTATGCAACTCTTGTCTGAGTCCAACTGTTGTATTGCATGATCTTTCAGTCGAAGGATTGTTTAATCCTTGTTGCATTTAATTGTATTCATAAGATATTTAGTTGGCACTGATAGAAGTTTCTTTTGCAACTGATAGCAGGGTGGGGTGGGAATTCCTAGTGACCTAGGAAGAATGTTAGAATGTGCTAGTGTGGGCACTTATGTAAGAGAGATCCTGAAAGGAGAATCTAGAAATATTAGTGGTATGTACTTGTTTGGGTGCAGGTATATGTGATTAGAACGGTTTGCAGTGGTCGTGTGTAGTGACTTGGGAACTTTGAGACAATTCTTGGGACACGTACGGATATGTGTGGAAGGTAGTATAAACTCGTATTATAGAAAGCACAGGTTTGTATGGGGATCAGGAAGAGTTAAAGGGTTTCTAAGGAGCTGGTGGAGAGTAAATAGTGTGATATAACACTAGCATTGATTGGTGTTGTCTCCATTGCTGTCAGTCTTTCGGTGATGGTTGATCTGGATGAGGACGAATCTAGTGTGTGTTCAGGCCTATGTGGCCAATGCAATTTGGTCCTGATTGGTACAGACCTATACACATTAGAAAATATGTAGTGTTTCAAATTTATATAGAAAAATGTGTTACATAAGGAATGGAAATGTAGTTATCACTTATTTGACATGAACCAACATGTTTTTGGTCTAGGAGAATGGTGAGTTGCTCTCCTTCCATAAAGTTGAGGGTTCAAATCTTGTAGGAGACATAAATAGATTTAAGAAGTAGATTATAGTAATTATATATCGGTTCTAAAAAAACTTATTTAACATGAAGAAATAAATGATACATCACACATATTAAAGAAACAATTATTATTGGTTATATATATATATATATATATATATATATATATATATATATATATATATATATATATATATATATATATATATCATTTTGGACAAATATGATTAAATAAAATAAAAAAGAGAATACATGATGCAGACATGGGTGTGTTTGGTCATTATTCTCTTGAAGATGAGATGACATGTTGGAGTCTATGACCACGACTAAATTGACAACTTGATCTTAGATTCCTAATTGTTTTATTTCTGATTGAAATTAATATTTTCTCTAATTATTTGTTCATATCAACCAACACAATTGCAATAACTTATGCTACAACTACGAGTATCATATAAATTAATAAAGTTACATTAAGACAACAAAACTATCACTTTCACATCCTTCCTACAACACACCCACGCAGAAACAATCCTACATCGGCATAGACGGTATGCATGAAGTAAAGATGGGAAGAGGGTTGTGGCTTGGACAGTGCCGACGTGAACATCACCCAGTCCTATATGGTAGTTGGTAACTTGGTACCAAAGAGAGAGAGAGAGATTATTCATATCTGACATCTCTAATAATTATCTATCTGTATTTAAAAAAGCTTATTGCAAAAAGGTTAAAATATGTACATCGTTTTATTAATCATGTAACATGGTGCTTTAAACATCCAAAAGAATAATTTTCCCGGTTTAGATAATATGGTACACATTTTACACCTTGGCTGAATGAATATGGTGGAATGAGCTTTTTATAATTTAATGAAATGCATTTTTGAGAGAATTAAAAAAAATCATAAACTTTTGCAACAATATTCAAAATAGTTTTAAAAATATATTTTATAAAAGCATATTTTAGATCGTCAAATATAAACACTTAAAAAACTCAAAATATAAGCTTAATAATAATAATAATAATAATAATAATAAAATGTTTCATGTCGGTAAAGCCGTATATAAAAATGAAAAAACAGGGAAAACGAGTTAAAGTAGAACGGAACAGTGGGTAGGGCGAGTTAATCCGCGTGATTTACCCGTTTAACCTGTCGGCAACAACACAGAGTGAGAGTGCATACAAAGCGACACATACTATTACTCCATACTCCGATCATCATTATCCATTTCAACGGCTCACACACGGCCTTCGCATCCCATATAATACTCCGCCTATACACCCAATTCATTAATCACCGCCGATAAATACACACTCACCACTAACAGTTAGAGCCAGATATTTTGCTCAATTATTATTTATGGCAACTGAGCTACCTGCAAAGGTCGAACCGGAATTGGCACCGGCGAAGGTCGACGCTCCTGTTGACGTCGCACCGGAGAAACCTGTGGATCCTCCAACTGTACCTGAAACAAAGGCCGATGATTCCAAGGCAGTCGCCGTTGCTGAAAGTATACTCTTGTTCTCGCTTTTTCTTTTTTGTTGATTAATTACGATTCTTCAATTAGGTTAACCAGTTATTGTTGAATTAGGTTCGAAGAATTATAAGTTCTATAACTATCCCGTCAAATTGTTGAATCTAGAGTCGCGCTTTTTTGTTTGATCGTTTACGATTTTAAAATCAGCTTTACAGCTGAATTAGTGTCAAGTTTACACTACTCGAGATCTCTAATTCAATCATTATTCTGTCAAAATTTTGAATCTGAATTCTCGATTTTTACAATCAGGTTCACCATCTATAACTGAATTAAGTTGATGTTTAATCAGGTTGAGAGAGAACTACAATTTGATAATCATTCTGTCAAATTGATTGAACCTGAGATTCAATAGTTATAACCCGTAGCTTTGTCATATGTCGATGGCAACCACAAGGTGCTTCTAAGGGTTCGAAACAGATATGTTTGATGCCCTAACTTTTGGAAAAGAAGGATAAATTCTCTGTTTCTAAAGTTTTTTTACCTAAATTTTGCTTCAATAATGCGACAACTAAAAAGGTGGTGGTTGTTACCCCACAAATTAGTCCTTATTGCATAAAATAGTCAAAAAAATCTGTATGGAAAGAATACGTTGCCTTTACAGGTTGGAGCATAATCTTCCATCATATTAAGAACCTATTGTCTTTGTGCATTTTAGTATTAGCATATTGAGAAAGAACTAGAAACTTATAGTTTCACGATTTCAATCTGCCATGTCTCTAATGAAGAAAGGTAGGCAATACAAAACATGATTATGTGATTTGTTGTTCCTGGCTCTGAGTTTTTATTAATATTTAAGTTTGTAATTGTTTTCTTGAATCTAAATTTCAACAGAGACTCCAATTCCTGAGGTGAAGAAAAGTTCAAAGAACTCCCTTGATAGAGGTAATCATGTTCCATATCAAATACCATTCAAAACTCCATGGATTTCAAAAAAAAAAAAAGAAGTTTCTATACAGATCTGTTAATTTTTATGTTTTATTTAGATGAGATTGTATTGATCTTTTTTGTTGTGATTTAGATATCGCATTGGCTGGGGTTGATAAGGAGAAGAAATTGTCTTTCATCAAAGCATGGGAGGAAAGTGAAAAGTCAAAGGTGGAAAACAAGTAAGTGTAGGACTTAATCCAATAAGCTATACATGAGTGTTTTTTACTCAATGCATAAAGAATGACTTAAAAGTCACGAAAATGAAGCTTTCCAAATCCTAACTTTTTCTAACTTTGTAAATGAATGAATGAATGAACAGATCACAGAAGGAGCTATCCGCTATAACTTCATGGGAAAACACAAAGAAAGCAGATGTAGAAGCTAAGTT